>NW_024704745.1:610264-1050591 GCF_018977255.1 Callorhinchus milii | reverse complement strand
CACGTCGGGAGGACGTCCCAAACGCTTCACAGAACACACTGTAAAGTGAATTGACTGTATATTTGTGGGCGAACGCGGCAGCCAATTGCGCACAGCAATATCCCACAAACAGTCGTAGATTGAAAATGACCAATTTAATTATTGTTAATTATTGTGTATATGTGTGTGTAAGTGTGTGTACATGTGCGCGCGTGTGTATGTGTGTGCGTAAGTGTATGTGTGTGTGTATATAAGTGTGTGTGTGTGTGTGTGTATGTGTGTGTGTATATGTGTGTGTGTGTATGTATGTGTGTGTGTATGTGTGTGTATGTGTGTGTATGCCAACACACACACATACACCACCCTACCCAACACACACACACACACCACACCCTACCCAACACACACACACACACCACCCTACCCAACACACACACACACACCACCCTACCCAACACACACACATACACACCACCCTTCCCAACACACATACACCACCCTACCCAACACACACAAACTATCCTTCCCAACACACACACACACAAAACCCTTCCCAACACACATACACACCACCCTACCCAACACACACACCACCCTTTCCAACACACACACATACACCACCCTACCCAACACACACACACATACACACACCACCCTACCCAACACACATACACACCACCCTACCCAACACACATACAATCACACCACCCTACCCAACACACACACTCACCACCCTACCCTACACACACACACCATCCTACACAACACACACATACACCACCCTACACAACACACACACATACACACCACCCTACCCAACACACACACTCACCACCCTACCCAACACACACACACCATCCTACACAACACACACATACACCACCCTACACAACACACACACACCACCCTACACAACACACACATACCACCCTGCACAACACGCACACATACACACCACCCTACACAGCACACATATACACACACCATCCTACTCAACACACACATACACACCACCCTACCCAACACACACACCACCCTACCCAGCACACACACATACACACACACACCACCCTACCCAACACACACACCACCCTACCCAGCACACACAGATACACACACACACACCACCCTACCCAGTGCACACACATACACACCACCCTACCCAACACACACATACACACCACCCTACCCAGCACATACATGCACACCACCCTACTCACACACATACACACATCAACCTACCCAACACACCACATACACACCAACCTACCCAACACACACACATACACACTACCCTACCCAACACACACACATACACATACACACCAACCTACCCAACACACACATACAGACCACCCTACCCAACACACCACATACACACCAACCTACTCAACACACACACATACACACCACCCAACCCAACACACACATCAGCCTACCCAACGCACACATACACACCAACCTACTCAACACACACACATACACACCACCCAACCCAACACACACATCAGCCTACCCAACGCACACATACACACCAACCTACCCAATACACACATATACCCCAACCTACCCAACACACACATATACACACCACCCTACTCAACACACTTACAAGTACATACCAACCTACCCAACACACACACACCATCCTACCCAACACACATCTACACACCAACCTACACAACATACACACACGTATGCACACCAACGTACTCAACACACACACATATACACACCGCCCTATCCAACACATACACACCACCCTACCCAACACACATATATACACACCACCGTACCCAACACACATACACACCACCCTACCCAACACATACACACCACCCTACCCAACGCATACACATATACACAGCATCCTACCCAACACCCATATACACACATATACACACCACCATACCCAACACACATATTCACCACCCTGCCCAACACAAACACACATATACACACCACCCTACCCAACACATGTACACACTACTCAACACACATTCACACAACACACTACCCTACCCAACACACATATGCACACTCAAACACACACCACGCTACCCAACACACACACACATATACGCACTACCCAACACATATATATACACACACTCAACCAATACACATTCACATACACACAAATACACACTCACCCAATACTCACACATACTCACTCAACACACTCACCCGGTACACATTCTCTCACCCAACACACACACTCATCCAATAATCACCCACACCCAAGACACATTCTCACTCATTGCACACTTCCCACACACCAACACACTTCCGCCCACTCACCCAACACACACTTTCCCCAGATCACTATCAACACAAACACACACTCACCCCCATCACCGTTCACACACACAAGCCCAACACACACTTCCGCTCACCCACCCACAACTCCCCCCCCCCCCCCCCCCCACACACACACTACCCACCCACCAGTATACACCCCCCACCCCACACACACAGATACACCCACATATGCACCGCACACTCAAAGCTTCATCCACACTCATACGCCCCTCTCCCAAACATTCTCCCGTTACAGGTACACTCCCCACTTAGACACACATACACCTTTACACACAGATTACATTCCTCCTTATGCACACATTCCCTTTTAAATATACCCGGCATTCCCCTTTCATGCATCTACTCACACACATGCTTCCTTTTTATACATAAAAACACTTCCCTTTATACACACACATTCCCTTTTACCTAATCCCTTTACATATGCACACACATTATTCCTTATACAAACAAACATGTATCCCTTATACACACACATATACTCGTGCGTTTCCTTACACTGACACTTAATTGCACCCACGTACAGACACCCAGGCATCCAGACACACACAAACGTACAATTATGTGTCCCTTTCACATGCATTCATTCCCCATACGAGAATCCCCTTACACACATACATACACACACACACATATTCCTCTCACCCACATGCACACATTCACCAAACTCACACATCTGCATTCCCTACCCACATTATATATACATACAGGCTGACCAATAAATCGTGACACCATCACAATAAGTCTTAAAGAAATGATAATATTTCCAACATAATAAGGGTAGCTGAAAAATAAGACTTTATTGGCCATCCTGTAAATATATATATAAAACATTGAATGTGATTTTCTATTAACTTCCCCTTGTATATTTTATTTGCAAGGCAACAAAAAGCCACGTTAACATGTTTAGTCTTTACCGAGATGAAAAAATGTCCCTGTGATTCTCTCGAGTCGACTTTGGTGCTCTTCAGTAGACTGGCAGCTAAATATTTAGGTTTAATTCGATTAGTAGTCTTTCTAGTGACTTTTATCATTTCCGGTGTTTAAATATCAGTGTTTTTTTTTGTGTTTTGTAAATATAAAAACTCTTGGGATATTTTTTAACCAGGAGGACTGCTACTAGTGTGGACAACCTGTGAGACAAGAGGTTTTAAGGGCAAACTTTGACCTTAGCTAACTTTATATGATCAAATATACCATTCCTCGCCCCCCCACCACCCCACCCTCAAAAAAACTCAAAGGATGCCTAGAAAGACGGTGGAAATAATCTTTCATAAGATCCAGGAATGAGCCCGACTTTCCCCTTGAAAGTTTTCCAGAAAGTTATGAATCCAGTACATCCAATTCCCTATTCCATGCGCTGCTTAAAATGTATCCAAAAAACACTGATATTCGCTGGTGTCTGGAAAAAAGATTTCATGTATTCCACCTATCATAATACAGGCTTCTTGTACCGTGGGTGAAAATGTTAAATACCTATATATATATTTAAGATATCTAAAAAAAGAAATCTTTAAAAACTAGAAGCTGTCAACCATTTGCTCAATTGGGAAAGAAAAAAAATGTCATGAGTTTTATAGGAGGTCTGTCTTCAACTGACTGTTTATTGTTCTTTTTACTAGATATTTCCTAATAAAAAGGGTGGGTGGGGGGGAAATATAGGGGTGGAGGGCAGGGGAGGAGTTTGGTCGTTAGCATTTCTTCCAAGCTGTTTATTCTCGAGTATTGAGTGGAAAGGGGGATGGGAGGAGAGAGAGGGAGGGAGGGAGGGAGAGGAGGGGAGGCGCTCTGACTTCACATCTAAACAGGTACCATTAGGTTTTAGAGTGGGGTTTTAACCCTGGGATAAAACCACAGGAATCCAACCACTGTCTGTCCATGAAAGGTCTGGAGAGAGATACACCGGTGAGATGGGCTGTGATTCTCACTCACTCTATTCACTCTCCGAAGGCGAAGGACAGACAACCAACGAACTAACTAACTAACTGCAGGGGGAGGGAGGGGGAAGCCTTGAACCAAAAGCACTTACAACAAACAAGCACATGTCTCACTCAGTCTAGTGCAAGAGCTGCAGTACACGCCGATGGCCTGTAGGGTGCAGCAATGGACCTTCATGCAGTGTCAGTGTTGGGGAGCCTTGCAACTTGGTGGCTGGAGTCATGGGTTTGCCACTGGTTTGTGTGTGTGTGTCTGTGTGTGTGTCTGTCTGTGTGTCTCTGGGCAGCAATGTACTGTGCAGTAGGTTAGCAAAGCGGAAAAATAAAACACCTATTAACTCTGATCGGGATTTCAGATTTCAAAGCCTCTCAGAGAGAGAGGGAGAGAGAGAGGGGGAAAAATCTGCAGCAAAATGGTATGTTTAAATTGCTCAAAGTCTGAGACACACTCTCTCTCTCTCCCTCCCTCTCTCCCCCTCTCTCAGCTTGGAGTCTGCCTGTCCTTGGCAGCACACACACGAGTTTCTTCTGTAACTAAACAGGAAGAGTCTCAATAAAGATATGAGTATTAAGAAAAACGCAGAGGCAGCTTTTCCTGCAGCCTCAGGGTTTTTTTTTAAGGGGTGGAGGTGGTGGTGGGGGAGAAAAATATATACCAGAATATAACCCTTTCAGGTCCACCACCCACTGCAGCTGAGCGTGGAAAAATAACAAGACAATTGGGATTATTGATTTTTATTTAACTTGGGGGAGTTTTCCCAAGAATTAAATTATGTTTACAAAATTCAATTATTATTTGGCAAAATGCACAAGGCGGCAGTATAAATGTCTTTTTGACAAAACTGCAATAGATTTCTTTTCAAATACCACAGACAACCATTTCAAATTAAATTATTTTAAATTATATATATATATATATATATATATACAGACACACTGTGTATCTCCCGCTCCTCTTTCTCGGTGATGTGATCTAAAATAAATTATATCCCAGAAGTTTGAACGCTATTTTCGAGTGTGGGAAAATGTGAAATATTGAATCATTTGCCGCATTGAGAGACTTCTAAGTGAAAGTTCAAATAATTAACGGGTGGAATTTTTTATGAATGACCTTTATTTGATTTATTTTTGAAAAAAATCTAAAATGTGATTTTTTTGGGGGGGGGGTGGAGGGGGAGTGTGTGTGTGTGTGGGGGGGGGGGGGGGGTGTAACTTTAGACTGTGTGTTTGAGTAAAATGCTGTGCATTGGCCGAGGAAAGGATGAATTCACACGTCCCTTCACCAAAGCCTCGCAAAATAGCAACAGATTCAAACAAAACAGTTTTTTTCTGCTGTTGCTTTTTTTTCGTCATTACAAACTGATTCCCAAATGAAACGAATGCATCAAAACCCGATGGGTTTCAGACCCCACCCCCCACCCCCAGGGTAAGCAGATACCCACACTCAGGGCGATCAGGTGGAGAGTTATTGGAACTTAGACTGACTGAGCTGTGCTGACAGGACTGTTGTTTTTTAATAAGAGTTTTACTCCCACAGTGAGCTTTGACCAGGGACTGGGCTGGTTAAGAAATAAAGTACATCCATCCAGCCTTAGCACAACCCCAAAGACTGGAAGGAGCCTGGTGTTAGCAATTAGCAAAAAAAAAAGCAGCTAAAAAAAGCCCCCGTGAATAGGACAGGACTGGGGTTAAAACAACCTCTCCATCTGAGGATCAGTGAGAGAGGATGAGCACAGTGGCAATTTAAAGTTGGCAGAAAGCGGTAAGGCTATGGTTAGGGTTAGAGCTCTCAGAGCACAGCGAGCGTCTTGTTAGGTTTAGGAATAGCAGAAAGCTCGCCAATAGTAGGCTGGTTTAACTGGAATACCACCCCGCAATAATAATAATAATAATAATAATTATCCTTGCATTTGATACAGCGCCTTCTCACGCCTTCGAGACGTCTCAACGCGTTTCACAGAACACACTGTAAAGTGAATTGACTGTATATTTTGTGGGCAAAACGCGGCAGCCAATTGCGCACAGCAGCGTCCCCGCAAAGCAAATTATTGTTTAAAAACATTTCTTCCCCGAGGGATTATTAGTCCCTGGAAAAAATGATCCACCAATTGACTAGCAACCGGGATCCTGCTTAACACTAGGTATACAGAGGCGAGTGGAGTAAGGAAACTTGCCGAAGGTTTCGCCAGTTTACTGCTGATCATTAATATACACTGCTTGTTACACCAAATGGTAATGTCAATCTCGAGATCAATGCAAACACCACACACACACACGTACATTTGTTGGGTGATAATTTCTAAATACCTATTTAACATGAACTAACCTTGATGATTCTGTCAGGAAGCCCCGGGTTTAATAATTTAGGAAGAATCCAAGGACCAGCGGGTATTCATTCATGTAATACTTCTGCGCACATTATTGTGATGGCGAGTAGATAACATCTCGATCTGTTTCGAACATTAATATAATAATATAATAACCCTTGTATTTGATATAGCGCCTTATCACATCTTCGAGATGTCTCAAAGCGCTTCATACACTGTGAAGTGAATTGTCTGTATATTTTGTGGGCGAATCGGATTCCTGGGTACCTATTTACTTCTGTTTAGTTTTTCTAGATCGGGTTAATAATAATAATAATCCTTCCATTTGATATAGTGCCTTATCATGTCATTCAGACACCTCAAAGCGCTTCATAGTGTAAAGTGAAATTACTGTATATTTTGTGGGTGAAACGCGGCAACTAATTACGCACAGCCATGGATCGAGTGACCAAATTATTGTTTTATTTTTGAACCGCATGCGGTAACTATTTGGCCAACAATTCAATTGAAAGGATTATTTATTACTTAAAATATTGAAACTTTAGGAGTGGCGAGTTGGATGGCAAAATTATTTTTTTCTTACCAGTCCTCTGTATTTCTATGTTGGCAGTTTTAAAGGTATTTGACATAAGTTGTGTGTGTGTGTGTGTATATTTTACACATGCCACAAATCATTCCAATAAGACGCTCACAAAACTTGTGCAAAATGTTCAGTTTCTGCACAAAATGTTCAGAACATTACACAATCTTTATTTTGGTCTGACTCCCATCCCCCTTTGATGTAAGATTGCTGTTTAAGCAAAAAAAAAGAATTTGGTCACTCAATCCACGCCTCGATATATTGAATCCACTTTTACCTAACAGATGATGGATTGATAACCAGACATTTATACTGGAAATTAGATTTTTTTTGTTGCTGTGTGTGTGTGTGAGGGGGGAGGGGGGGGGGGGGGTGGTGGGGGGGGGATGGTTTTCAATATTGTAATAATACTGTGATAATACTGTAATAATACTGTGAATATCATTCCCAGCAGCTATCATCCTTGGCATATTTTCCAGTGAGAGAAAGAGAGAGAGAGAAAAAGAAATCTCATTCAAACGGGTCTGTTTTCGTTCACCTTCTATTTCGCTTCCCAAACCCTCCAGAATCATATACTTATATAATTATTAAAGTTATAAATATCACAATGTTTCGGTCTCCAGCTCACCTTTGCGAGTGACCACTTGTGAACACCAAGTGATGGGGAGAGAGTTTAATTATTGGTCGAAACAAACCCCCAAATAGCCAATAATAATATCAAGTGCTGCTTCTTTTTAACACACACACACAGTCTGACCGCCTGGTGTTGATATCAGCGTCTGTCGGGGTTTGTTTTTATTCTAATCACCAAAGCTATTCGATGTTATCGATTCACATGTTATTCTGACTGTCCACAGTGAAGGTTAGGGATGATCTCTGCCTTGAAAAAAAATAGCATCCAAGGCTATCAATGTAACGCTATCACTAAAATATTGTGGGGAGGGAGAGAGGGGACAACAACATTTTTGTCGGATTTCATCCAAATTGGTGTTTTATTATGATTTTTCGCCCCCACACAAACACATTGCATTTCCCTGAAAGTAAACTAACCCTTTTTATTGACGATCTCAACGCTGTAGGGATTTTTTTTTATGTTTCATAAAAAAAATAAAGAAGTAAAACATTGACCTCAGAGCCTTCAACGCAGGTCAAAAAACGCGACCTTCGTAAAACTGCTGTGAGCCACCGGGTGGTTTCAGGCTGACAGCAGGTGGAAGGGTCGAAGCATTTAGCGAAAGCTCTTCCCAAATAAAGAGAGCTGCGACTGATCCATAGGAATCACACACACACACACATAATATATATAATCTATATATTACTAACACAATTGTGTTATAATCATTTTATCCACCCATGTTGACACTTACACTTCATATGCCGCCATCCCTCCAATCTATATCAATATCTATACATCTATACATCTATACATATAGATATATTGATATATATATATATCAATCTGTCAAACACACTGAGTACATGAAAACCTTTTTGTTTGCTGGGGAGTGTGTGTGTGTGTGTGTGTGTTGTGTGTGTGCGACCACAACGAGAATATAAGGTTTAGAGAGAAAATAACTAACATTTTACACTTGCAAAATGCACCCTAACACTCCAGCAAATGATGGATGGAGCCTTGACTCCATCTCCCTCTCCCACCCCCACCCTCACAGACACACACACACACACACACACACACAGACACTACCTTCCAGATCCTGACTCTTATAACGTCCACTAAAAAATGTCAACTAGTGTTACAAACATCGGGCACGAGTTTATGGTTACTGTTTTGATCATTGTTAATGCAAATACATTTCCTGCTGTCCTAATTACATTACAATGACATACACATACATATACAATAATAGTGTATATGTATAATATATACATATATATTATTATTTAAGTGGAAATATTGTGTGTGGGGGGGGGGGTTAAGAGAAAAAAAAGCCAGCTTCGAAAGGTGTCTGCATATTATATACACTTGCTTATGACATGCACTCACAGTCAAAGCAAGGCACTGTCCAATGCTACACCATGTCCTAATAACTAAAACTGTGTCCATCAGTTGCGTATTTGGACTATTCGGTTTATTTATCATCCTTGGTATCAATATTTCTTCCCATTTCCCATGGCCACCCACTCTGAACTGCGTGTGCTTTTTTTTTTGGAAGTGAGCTGTCTCCCGAAAAATCTTTGGCGGCCTCTGCCATTCGTGGGGTTGAATGCTAATTCAGTTCAATTTGAACACATTTTTCTACCTTGCGTAAGGGGCGAAGGTAACAGCAGAAGATAATTCAGCCTGATGCGAACAGCTGAACTCATCCGAACTCATGGCATTTTTAAATTCTTTAAATGCACAGAAGTTTCCTCGCTAATAATAATAATAATAATCCTTGCACTTGATACAGCGCCTTATCGCGTCTTCGAGACATCCCAAAGCACTTCACAGAATATACTGTAAAGTGAATTGACTGTATATTTTGTGGGTGAAACGCGGCAGCCAATTGCGCACAGCAGTGTCCCACAAACAATTGTAGATTGAATAACCAAATTATTAGTGTATATATATTTTGAAGGGATTATTACCCCCGGAAAAGCGATCCGCCAATCGACTGACAACCGGGTTCCTTCTCCGACTCACTGCAGGGTAAACAGAGGCGTGTAGGGATGTTTGCCTCGCATTTCGCCCTGCCCGGGAATCGAACCCGGGTCCTCTCGCTTGCGAGGCGACTGCTCTAACCTCTACGCTACGATACAGTTCCTCATCCACTTCTTTGCCTTCTGTGCAGCATAGTATTACTGAGGGCTCTGCCTTTCAAAGAGTTTCCCCCTAAATCTCACAGGAATAAATAAGAGGTTTGCTCTGCCGGGAGCTGTAGGCTGTGGATACACCGAAACACTCCCTCAACCTGAAAGGCAAATATTTGACGCTAATTCAAGGAAGTTGCTTTCGCAGGTTCTTCCGGTACAAACGCAAGTTGCGAGTCTCATGTTGCCCCTGATACAGGGCGATGTATTGTCAGCTAACACTGAAGGCGTGCTTAAACTCTGGTTTACATCATTGAGTGAACTTTGTTTAAAGTTGCCTTTTGCTGCATTGCCATTTTACACTGTAAACTGACACGGAAATAAACAAGAATTAGTAAACAGAACTTAATAATAATAATAATAGTCCTTCCGTTTGATACCGTGCCTTATTGGGTCGTCGAAACGTCTCAAAGCGCTTCACAGGATTTAATGTGAAATGAACTGACTGTATATTTTGTGGGCGAAAATCGGCAGCAGATTGCGCACAGCAGCGTCCCACAAACAGTCGAGGATTGAGCGACCAAATTAATTTAACGCTGTTAATAATAATAATAATTCTTGCATTTGATATAACGCCTTATCACGTCTTCGAGACGTCTCAAAGCGCTTCACAGGATACACTGTAAAATGAATTGACTATGTAGTTGGTTGGCGAAAATACATTTTGCTGGTCATCTTCACCACTGGGATCCGTGTAAGAGGCTCCGACATGTTTGCAATACTCGAATTCTACGGCAAACAAATACCGTCATCAACTGCGCTCAGTTTTCTCAAGCGCTACAGCTGAGATCTACCACAACTACATGTGATTGTTGGAAGTCTGGCTGAAGTGGAAAAGCCGATTAACCACTATCAACACCGCTAATGCATCATCACAGCCACAGTTAAAGCCACAAGTTAATCTCATAAACTGAGCTTTCCACTTAACAAACCCATTTCAAGTCCTAACGTTGAGACGCCTTGCCAGTTGCACTTCATCTTATGGGAGATTGCTCCAAACGATTTTAGTTTTAAATCGTGATGAGTGAGAGCAATTTTTTGGTTTTTGCATTTGTGTGACTGAAACACTTGCTTAAAAACTATAAATATATTTTCCAGTTAGGTGAGGTTCAGTATCAAGTCGTGCCGTAGGTAACATGCAAATAAATTATTTTTTTTAAATAAAAAAAAGATACATTTAATCACTAACGTATTGTATGTTGTAACTTAATATTACCATGCAATTGCTTTTTTTTTAAAACAGACCTTCACCTTAGCATTTACAAGAAAGACATTATTATACTTTTGGACAAAGTCAAATAATGCACACACAGACACACACAGAAAAAATGAATGAAATAATGATAAATAAAAGTCCAAGTGCATAGGCATGCTGTCAGAAAACCACGAGTAAAAAAAGGATTCACTCGAACTCTACCGAAAATGCTGGGAGCAGCGTTGCTTTTCCTCATCACATACATGGCCCAGGACAGGTGTGAGGACAAGTCAAATTGACCTTGGTTCATGGTGAAGAGGTGCCAGAGTCGGAAGAAGTGAAGAGGTGGTCGCTCACGGAGAGAAGCTCAGCTCAAGAGTGCTCAGCGCTGGGGCAAGGTGCTGGTTTTACTTATGTTTTAACTACCCTAGAAATCATTAAATACTGGCAAATTGGAAAACGACATGCAGTCATGCTTAATATGTTTTTCACTTACCAAACTCACCAGAGAGTTTGATTCATTTTTGCCTGAGGCATTCAAAACCTAGTAATTTCATTTAGATACCAAAATGATGTTCACTTTTTCCATCATATCTGTTCACGGAATATAGAAATAGCCCACTCCACGATTTGGAAGTAGGCTCTCAGTTTACGTTGCACTTTCTTTTAAGAACAAACTTTTTGGAAAAAATAATTGGTACAGTTTTGTATTCTTGACAAACAACAGAAAGAGAAAGAAAGCTTCCTCAGAGATTATTCAGATATATAAACCCCCCGTTTAAACTTTTCGATTTTTGCAATGCTTTGGATTACTGTAGATTAAAAACACAGAATTAGTGATTTGACCACAAGAGATCTTATTGATGTCTCACATTTGCTCCCAAGATCACACATGAATTAAATGGTGAATTGGCACAATTTTGTAAAAATTTAATGTATTTTTCGGAGCTTCCTGCTGGTCCAACGAAGACCCAACTCAGACCACCCAACCCAGCTGGGCTTTGGTTTACTGTGGAGTCCTATAGCTCAGTGGTTATAGCACTCACCTTGCAAGCGAGAGGACCTGGGTTTGATTCCCGACCGGGCGAAATGTTAAGGCAAGATTCCTCACTCGCCTCTGTTTACCTAGCAGTTGTTAGTCAATTGGTGGATCGCTTTTCTGTGGATAATAATTCCTTTCAACAAAAAAAAATAATTTGGTCACTCAACCCATGACTGTTGTGTGGGACGCTGCCGTGCACAAGTGGCTGCCGTGTTTCCCCCACAAAATATACAGTCAATTCACTTTGCCGTATGTCCTGTGAAGCGCTTTGAGATGTCTCGAAGACGTGATCGGGCGCTGCATCAGATAGTAAGGAAAAAGCAGAACGTAACAGTACCTGGTGCTTGCTATCTCAATATCAAGTGAGCACCTGCGGAATTATCAAAGCTATTTTAATTATCGTAGCTATCGTAAATGTAAATTGGATTGCATTTTACTATTTCTGCAATGGTTCAGCCATGCTGCAGATGGATACATCACAAATATACATAAAGATTTTTAGAAAAGGGAAACATCATTATGCTGAGTAGGCCTGTTCCTTTTTGATATAATAATAATCCTTACATTTGATACAGCGTCTTATCATGTCACTGACACGTCTTGAAGCACTCACTGAATATACTGTAAAGTGAAATGACTGTGTGTTTTGTGGGCGAAACGCAGAAGCCCATTGCGCACAGCAGCGTCCCCACAAACAGCCGTGGTTTGAGTGACCAAACTATTATTTTCATTTCGATAGGTCTCAACCACACCAAGGTTCCTGCTCACCATTTCGTCTACTGTCACATCTCTCCAGAAGGACATCAAAGCTGGCACTTCATCTAATTTATATTATCTGCTTCGGGTGCCTTCACTGGTAATAAGTCTATCACCCATGTGTAAAAATTTTGCCTTCAACTTCCTTAGTCCTAATCATATAATTTGTAACATGCCTTTCCTGGCATGTGGGACCAGAATAGGGAACAATTTGCCTGCATAAAATACATTTTAGCACAGAATTGGTTGAATGAATAACGATTGCATCATTATATTGATAGCATGATAAGGAAGTGTGAAGAGCCATTTGGTTTCAAATGTATGAACTGTCTCTTCTTTTCAGTAACATCAGGAAGACTCTAACATTTTTTGGAATATGTTACATAAGAGTTCAGAGCTGCTGTTCCTCATATTTTAACAACTTTTAAGAGAGACGTAGACAATTATTTGGGGAGGACAAGTTTGAAGGACTATGGGGAGAGAGTGGGAGAGTGGGATTGATTTGGAAGCTCTTTTCAAAGAGCCGGCACAGACACGATGGGCCGAATGGCCTCCTTCTGTGTTGTAAAATTCTATGATTCCGTAATATGTAGTAAAACTCAAATGGCAATTTACAGTACTCAGCCATTTCATCTTTGCTGAAGCTAAATATCTTCAGCCAAATTTTTCTTTATGGGGGTCACAGAAAAAAATCTGGCACAACCCCAGCAGTAAATCTGCTGAATTACTACTTCAGAGTTATAGTGAAATTATCCCTATACAGTGGCTGTAGACAAAGATGTGACTTCCAACCAATCAAAGCTAAACTTCAATGAAGACATTATCTGAACCAGGACTTAATAATAATAATACTTGCATTTGATGTAGCGCCTTATCGCGACCGTTTGTTGGATACTGCTGTGTGCAATTGGCTGCCGTGTTTTGCTCACAAAATACATAGTGAATCCACTTTACAGTATTGCATTGATGTAATGCGGTGTTATATCAAATAATAATAATCCTTACATTCGAGACGTCTCAAAGCGCTTCACAGAATATACAGTAAAGCTAATTGACTGTGTATATTGTGGGCGAAACGCGGCAGCCAATTGCGCACAGCAGCGTCCCCACAAACGGTCATTGATTGAGTGACCAAATCATTATTGGGTTTTTTTTGAGGGATTATTATCCAAGTCAAAAGGTTGTGGGTTCAAGCCCAGGCTCAGACTTTGCACTCACAGTCCAGGTCATTGGTTTTTAAACTAATTTTTAATCATGGTTTCACTATGCAGCCACCAACATTCACTGGTGGCTTCTGTGCTAGTTTTTCCAAAAAATACTGAGTGAATCATACGAAAAAGAAAGGAAATATAGACATATGCACATCTCAAATGATTTTCATTTATTTCTGTGCATTTGACAAACCATATTTGAGAAAACACTATGTTTTAATAATAATGATAATAATCCTTGCCTTTGATATAACGCCTTATCATGTCGTTCAAATGTCTCAAAGCGCTTCACGGAATATACTGTAAAGTGAATGACTATGTTTTGTGGGCGAAACAGTTGTGGATTGAATGACCAAATTATTGTTTTTTTTAAAAAGGGATTATTATCCCCTGAAAAGCAATCAGCGAATCGACTAACAACTGGATTCCTAATTACTGCTAGGTAAACAGAGGTGAGTGGAGTAAGGAAACTTGCCTTGAGTTTCGTCTGCCCGGGAATCGAACCCAGGTCCTCTCTCTTGCGAGGCGAGCGCTCTAACCAATACGCTACAGGACTCCATGTTTTTTTTGCACTAAACCTTGCACAGACAGTAACAAGATTAGAACAGCGTGCTAAAATGAAAAGCCTTTTAGATATCATGGCGCCTTAATCTGTCATTTCAAACACAGATTGGATAGTTTTCTTTTAGGAAATAACATTATGGGATACAGCACACAGGGAGTTCAGGACATATGGGCAAGCGACCGTCAGGAAAGTGGAAGGCAAACTAGATGGACCTGGGGTCTTTCTTCGTCTAGCGTTTCTTATCTTCTTATGTTCTTATGAGTTGCAATCCTCTTTGCTGTAGAATTGGAGTGTTGGGTGATTTACATAAAATCCATAGCATCATTATCTGAGGTTTAATCAGTGCAATGGTTCAAAAATGCTCACTTCAAATAATTAGTGTGGTTATTGCTGGCTCAGAGTTAGCAGATTTCTCTACCTATTAAAATCTCCTTCATTATTGTGGTGATTGTAATTATTAAATGATGGACTAAGGCAAAGGCAGGGTTTACTCTGGTTAGACTATGTAGCTTGCAATTCTCATTTGCAATCATTGACCTATGGAGTCAATTTTTAGCTGAATGTCAAAGATAAGTTAAGATTTTGGTCCTATTGCTTCCTCAGAACTATTGCAGGAAGGACTGTGGAGTTAGGGTAATGATAATAATCATAATAATAATAATTATCTTTGCATTTGATATAGCGCCTTGTTTGAGTCATTTCAAAGCACTTCACAGAATATACTGTTGAATTGACTGTATAGTTTGTGGGCGAAACGCAGCAGCCAAAAACAATAGAGGATTGAGTGACCAAATTATTATTATTGTTCAGGATCATGTTAAAGTTCCACGTTCAAAACAGTAACCTATCTGAACCCTGAAATTCCACCCAGTCTCAGCCGGTAGACAATTTTGCCTTCAAAATGTGAGATTGTTCAGATTTGTGGAAAATTCTTCAATTTCAGTCTCAATTTGGAACCCAACTTTCCACAGTTCTAATAAGAACTGGCTAGTTTATTTCCGTCCTTATTCAACATCAACTTGCATTTATTTAGCGCCTTTCATGTGGGGTAGAGTCCACTCAGGTGGGGTGGGGGGGGCTCTGGGGGAGGGGGTGGCGCCCAGGAAAATCTGCAGGGTCCCAATTATTACCCAGATGAAATTGGCTAACTCCAAACAGATTCGGACTCAACGACTGAGCTACGCTTGTCAGTTAATTGTTCTTTTTCTATCAAAATTCTGGGCCTTATTATTATTATTATTATCGCGCCTTGTTTGAGTCCTTTTTATCTCAAATTGAAATGTCACATCTACATCCACCTGCGTTCCTTGTTCCTGCTAAATATTTATTTATTTTCCTGACATTTATAATGACTGACTCCGTATATCAAAAATCCCAATCTTGTTCAAGAGTTGAATATTGTTCGCACATCTCAGGAATCTTTTCTATTACTTCTTTTGCTCCATCACAACTTCTCTCTCTCTCTGTTCCCATACATAGACCTTGGAGCACATCCCTAATGGTCCTTTGGCTTGAAAGTGGTCCATAGAACTAGGGAACTACCTCCCTCCCCCTTCCCACACTTTATTTTGAAAGGAAAATACTTTCTCCCCCCTTCCCAGGACAGTTGCTTTCTAAAACCGACATCATAAAACACATAGCTTCTCATTCATTAATTGGTTTCCTGAAGCTCAGTGGTTAGAGCAATCGCCTTGCAAGCGAAAGGACCTGGGTTTGATTCCCCGGCAGGAGGAAACGTGGGGCAAGTTTCCTTACTCCACACACCTATGTTTATCCAGTATTAAGTAGGAACTCGGTTGTTAGTCGATTGGCGGATCGATTTTCCGGGAGTAGCAATTCTTTCAAAAAAAATTAATAATAATAAATTGGTGATTCAATCCATGACTGTTTGTGGGACACCGCTGTGTGCAATTGGCTGCCGCTTTTCTCCTACAAAATATAATAATAACAATAATAATCCTTGCATTTGATATAGCGCTTTTCACGTCTTCGAGACGTCTCAAAGCCCTTCGCAGAATAGACTGCAAAGTGAATTGACTGTATATTTGTGGGCGAAACACGGCAGCCAATTGCGCACAGCAGCGTCCCGCAAACCGTCGTGGATTGAAATGACCAATTTATTATTCTTTTTGTCTTGAGGGATTATTATTAGGCGTGTGGAATAAGGAAACTTGCCCAAGGTTTCACCATGCCGGGAATCGAATCCAGGTGTCTCGCTTGCAAGGCGAGTGCTCTAACCACTGAGCTACAGGACTCCACAAACATAAACAGTCGATTCACTTTACCATGTATCCTGTGAAGCGCTTTGAGATGTCTTGAAGGCGTGATGAGGCGCGATATCAAACGCAAGGATTATTATCATATTATTAATATTGATCGAAGAGTTTCACGCTTTGTAATTTTCCGTGTGAGGCAACAGTGTATTGTAACGTTTGCCATTATTGCGACACATAGAATAAGGACACTGTGCTCCAGGACCTTGTTTCGTCAGACTACAAACAAGGTGTTTCCTGACGGCCTGTTACCCTGTTAGGTCATCCTGAACTGTCTTGGGTGCTGTCTCGTGTTTCAACGAGATTAAACGAATAAGGAACCAGGCTCTATCTGTGAACAAAGCTACCAGTCAGAAGTAGGATAAGATTATTACTATTATTTTTTCTGGTCAGCCGGGTGTCTGACACATGCGAAAACTATCCATCACATACTTAAGAGCAACTCCAAGCCTCCCACCTACACATAGAAATCCCAGAGATAGATTGTTGGAATGCTCCCTCTCTCTCTCTCTCTCTCTCTCTCCCTGGAGGGGTGCATCCTGCTAACCTAATTCAAGAGAGTATTAGGTGCATGTTGCCGAGACCCAAGGCTTGGGGGAAGCCCAGAGTGGTGTGCGTTGGGGGTAACTGCTGGAGTCTAACCATAAGATTATCATTGCGGTGTTTCAACACTCTCCCTCCTCCTTTCAGTCCCCAGCACACACACAAACACACACGTGCGCAGGCACGAACACGCATGCACACGCACACACACACACACACACAAACATACTCACAGCTATTACCAGCGCTACTGCCTGTCCAATAATTTTGATGAAGCTGGAGGGCACAGGGAGAACTTTGCACTTATTCTCCGAGACAGAATTTCAATTGGAAAAACTCAGCCATTGTTCTGTTTAATAATTCAAGTGGAAGTATTGTGTGGATACTCTTAACTGCTACTTAAAAGTAATTAATTGATTTTCTGACATATCAGTTAGCGATATATTGCACTGACATGAAGTTGGGATCATCTGTTGATTGCAACGGATGACTTGATGGTTACCCGGGCAGTTGTTCAGCCCAGAAAGTCTAGAAAATCCTTCGTTAATTGCGGCTGCCTGAAAGGTTCACCTTTCAGAGAGATTCACTTCAATAATAATCATCATAATAATCCTTGCATTTCATATAGCAGTTTATCGCGTCTTTGAGATGTCTCAAAGCGCTTCACAGGATATACTGTAAAGTGAATTGACTCTACGTCATGTGGATGAAACACCAATTGCGCACAGCAGCGTCCCACAAACAGTCGTGCATTCAATGACCATTATTTATTTATTTATTTATTTTGAAAGGGTTATTACCCCCTGGAAAAGCGACCCGCCAATCGACCAACAACCGGGTTCGTATTTACTGCTAGGCAAACAGAGGTGCGTGTGTGAGGAGTAAGAAAACTCGCCTAAGGTTTTGCCCGGACCAGGAATCAAATCTGGGTCCTCTCGCTTGTGAGGCGAGTGTTCTAACCACTTTGTTCACTTTTTTACAGGGTTTAGAGCTGAGGCTATGGATATAAGCACAGAAATGACATAGTCATGAGGTAATAACCACACAGCTTAAAATGTATTGTATTTCCTTCATTGACAATGACTCCCTTATTTTATGAGCACCACTGACAAAAATAAATTATGGCTGAATAATATTTGAAGGGTGTAGGGAAAGGGCAGAGGATTGGGATTGGAGTAGATAGCTCCAGTGGGGGAGCAGATTACTAACTATAATGATAATAATCATATGGATTCCCATAGTGTGGTGGTTAGTGCGCTCGCCTCACAAGCAAGAGGATACGGGTTTGATTTGGTCACTCAATCAACGTTTGCAGGACACTGCTGTGCGCAACTTACGGCCACGTTTACCCCAACAAAATACACAGTCACTCCACTTTTTACCACATGAAAACAGAAGTCGCTGGGAAACGCTCACCGGGTTAGGTGCCCTTCAATTTTACAATGTATTCTTTGAAGCGCTTTGCGACATCCCAACAACGTGATAAGGTGCTATGTTCTTGCATTTGATACAGCATCTCATCACGTATTCGAGACGTCTCAAAGCACTTAACAGGATATATTGTCGAGTGAACTGACTGGATATTTTGTGGGCGAACCGCGACAGCCAATTGCAAGTAGTATTCTCGCCCTTTGGGAATCGAACCCAGGTCCTCTCGCTTGTGAGGCGAATGCTCTAACCACTTGAGTGATCTCCTGTGCTGGTAACGTTCTATGACTCATTGTGAGACCTTTCATGGTTGAAAGGGAAACACGAATCATATGTCTTCATAAAGACGTAGACTGGAGTAATGGAAGCCTGCGCTAAGCCAACTATTTTGCAAACACTTAGGAATGGGAACAGCTCTACCCTAAAACAGTTTGCACTTCTGATGCATTGCTTGAATCATTCTTTGTTATTGTATTCTATTATTGCAGTGCTTAAACACCTACCTCTTTAACCGCACCTACGGTCCCCTCATCCTTCCCCCTCATCCTCCCCCCCCGCCCGCCCGCACCCGCGTCCGACACTCCCCCATCTTTTCGCAAAGCGTTCTGAGACGCTGTCCTTAGGCTAATCGGGATACAAAATGGTTCTTACTTTAATTAAAACCACTTAATTGCTTTGGAAAGGCTAGAAAATGAGACATCAGTTGTTGTGTTCGGGGCAGCCTGAGTAAGGTGAAGTATCTGGGTTAAGAATAGCACATTCCTGTNAAAAAAATGCTGTGAATAATTTACCAACTGCTGTGGATGAGGAAAGTATCATGATTTTGATGAAATAATTGATTTTCTGACACAACAGCTGAAGTTGCAAAGAAGTCACTGGCGATCAGTGTCAGAAATACGAGCCATCCCTCTCTCAGGTAGAGTTTGAAATCTCTCACATTTGCGAACACCATTATAGGCTTTGCTGAGACATATTTAGTCCCGTAGCAAAGTGGTTAGCGCCCTCGCCTCGCAAGCGAGAGGACCTGGGTTTGATTCCTGGACAGATCAGGACAAAACCTTAGGCTCGTTTCCTTACTTCACACCCACACGCCTCTGTTAACCTTGCAGTAAGTAGGAACCCGGTTGTTAAGTCAATTGGCGCATTGCTCTCTGGGTGGTGTTGGGCACAGCGCTTCACAGAATTTATTGTGAAGTGTAGTGACTGTGTATTTTGTAGTCTTATATCGTCTTCTCTTAAAACTAGCTACTAACAAAAGATCAAGTGTACTGTAAATGTAATCGCTCAAGTGATTGAACAATGGTCCAGAAAAAGGATTAACACAAAGAAGTAAATTTATTTCCAGCTCAAGTCACAGCATGAAGATGCTTCCCAAAATATGCCGCCTGCTGCGTTGGTACAGAGGATAAAACAACATCGGAGGGTTTAAGTGAAGAGGTTTGCGAATCATCAGACACTTGCAATCATTTCGTTATGAACTGGAAATGACATTATTAAGAATAGGATGGGTGCACTGAAAAGAAAAGCAGATACTGTATTGATAAATCGAGGAAATCTGGAGTGAGTGGTGTTCAGCCTTCAGGCACTTTTTAGTGCTTTGAATGGCTAATTATTGCCAGCAGTGGCAGGAAAACCTCTGTATTATACAGGCAATCTCTGAGTCGAAACTCCAGCTGCCTCATGCACCTTTACTTACATGTTTAAAGAAAATAATGACTTGGGGTTTGCAGGTTTTATGACATTATCACGGGCAGACCTTTTGTGGATTCCTGTAGTGTATTGGTTAGAGCACTCACCTCGCTAGCGAGAGGACCCGGGTTTGATTCCCGGGCAGGGCGAAACGTTGGGCAAATTTCTTTACTCCACACACCTCTGTTCACCCAGCAGTAAGTAGGAACCGAGTTGTTAGTCGACTGACGCATCGATGTTCCAGATACTTTATACTTTACAGTGTATCTCGTGAAGCGCATTGAGACGTCTGAACAACGTGATAAGGCGGTGTATAAAATATCTGCAGATAGATATTTGGGGAAGGCAAATTTGCAGGGCAATGGGGAGAGAGCAGGGGACTGGGATTGATTTGGACAGCTCTTTCAAAGAGAAGGCATGGACACGATAGCCTGAGTTATTCTGTATAATTCTATGATTCCATGATTCTATGAGCAAGTGCAATGATTATTATTATTGTTATTCTTACAGGTATGAATTAATAGATTGGCGAAGGGGCAAATGAGATTGATAACGGAGGCAGTGAGTGTAATTTAATGGTTAATAATAATAATAATAATCCTTGCATTTGATATAGCGCTTTTCACGTCGTGGAGGACGTCCCAAAGCGCTTCACAGAACATACTGCAAAGTGAATTGACTGTATATTTGTGGGTGAACGCATCAGCCAATTGCGCACAGCAATGTCCCACAAACAGTCGTAGATTGAAAATGACCAATTTATTAGTGTTTTTGGTTTTGGAGGGATTATTATTAGGCGTGTGGAGTAAGGAAACTTAAGGTGGTGAACGCATTGGAGCAACCAAAGGGTTAATCGCTACAGAGTAGAATCCTGTCCAGTTCAGTACCCTGGCTTATGTGGAAGATGAAAAGATATGTGGCATTATTGCTTGTTAAAACAGCTGAACGGTGATTAATGGTAAAAGGGCTGACGGAAAGCTCTGGGCTTCGAAAGCAATGTTCCTCTATGTTTCTCGAACCTGATGCAAATTCAGTGATAGAGTTGGCAAATAGTACCTGGTGGCCACACAAAATACGCAGGCAATTCACTTTACAGCATATCCTGTGAAGCGCTTTGAGACGTCTCAACGACGTGATAGGGCGCTACATCAAATGCAAAGATTATTATTATTACTTCAATGGGTATAAAGAGATTTGATTGGAATAGTCGAATAGGGACTCAAAAATTGTGGAGACATTTTTTTTAACTGCTGCTCCATGCACTGGAAGCGCTTCACAGGACTTTACTGTAAAGTGCAGTGACTCTGTACTTTAGAGGTGAATGCAACAGATAATTTGCGCACAGCAGTGTCCCACAAATAGCCGGGAAGAACGAGCAATTTTATCTGAGGGAATTTGTTGGTCACGACACCAGGAGAAGCTCCCTCCTCTTTTCGAATAGCACCAAGGGATCTTTCACGTTCACTTGAACAGGGAGACAGGACCTTGGTTTAACAACTGAGCGATTGGCTGCCGCGTTTCGCCCAAAATACACAGTCAATTCTCTTTACAGTGTATCCCGTGAAGTGCTTTGAGATGTCTCAAAGACGTGATAAGGCACTGTATCAAATACAAGGATTATTATTATTATTATTAACATCTCACCCGAAGGATGGTAACTCCAACAACACAACCCACTCCCAGCACTGCATTGGTGCCGACTTAGACAATGTGGATTTGAACCTCTTGACCTTCCGAAAGTAGAAATCCTGGCTTACTAATGATCATTACTCAGTGAGGGTGGAGGGCCAGAGGTGGCCAAAGGCACAGTCGAAGAGAAGGGCCAAGGGAGGGAGCGAGGCGAAGGGAATGTGGGATGGAGTTCCAGAGGGTGGGGAGAGGCTGAAGGCCCGATCGCCAATGGTGGGGGACATGGAACAGGCCAGAGCCTGTTGAGCGGGGTGAGTGGATAGGTTGGTGAGGGGTCAGCAGGTCAGAGATGTAGGAGGGCGTAAGGCCGTGGTTGGCCTTGAAGGCGAGGATGAGGACTTTGAACTCTATCCTCTGGGGGATGGGGAGCCAGTGGAGTCGGGCGAGGGTGGGGGTAATGGGGTCACAGAGCTCGGTGCAGGAGAGGACACGAGCTGCAGAGTTCTGGATGATCTGAGGCTTGAGAAGGGAAGAGTTGGGAAAAACGACAATGGGACTGTAACGCTGGGACCTACAGGAGTTTAGCATTGAGACCAAAGCTGTCTGCAAAATCCTTCTGAATGCCTGTGGTGACTGGTGTGCTGTATCGTATTTAATGGAGTATAAGCTGTGGTTTGAACCGCTCCTCACAGAGGGGCTAATACTCAGCTACGGCAGTTTTGGCCCTTTCCTCTTCCCATTACCTTTTGACGCAGAGCCAGAACCACGTGTTTGCCCCAAAGGTTTATTGGAGCCGGCATTTCCACGCAGAGGCTTTCGCACTGTTTGCTTCTGATGGCTCTGGGCCATCTGTAGGCACACTCGAAGAACTAGGGTTGGACACCCAAACCAGGACACCCAAACCAGCTCTGTGGAGGTAGCCACTGGAAAGGAGGTTTATGTGTGTGTCTACGTGTGTGTCTGTGTCTCCCTCCGCTCAGCAGGCTCCGGCCTCCTTTACGTCTCCTCCTTGCCTGACCCACCATTGGTGGGCAGGCCTTTAGCCTCTCTGCCCCCACCCTCTGGAACTCCATTCCACAGTTCCTCCACCTTGCCCCCTCCCTTTCCTCCTTCGAGACCCGTCTCAAGACCCTCCTTCTCTACTGTGCCTTCGGTCACCCTCCTACTCCGACCCTCCCCACCCCCCACCCCCTCCCGATCTCAACCCCTAGCTCGGTTGTGGAGCCCTGACTGTCAAGTGTCTTGGGACGACCTCCTGACATGAAAGGTGCTGTGCAAATGTAATTTGTTGTTGTTGTTGTGGGTGGTGCTTGCCACTGTGTTTTCTGTTTAGCACCCGTTTTACACAGAAATGAAGGAATGGTAGACACACAGAAATGTTGTGTCTTTACCATTACTACCTCTGTTTTTGAATATGCCATTTTTTCTTATTAATCACACTTCCCTGCTCTTTCCCTGTATCCCCTAATTTATTGATTAATTTTCAGTTCCCCTTTCGAACGATTCTCCGTTTAGTTGCCACTTGCGGTGATGATTTCCGTATCCCATCAATCTTCTGAACGAAGAGATTCCTCCTTTCCCCTGAAACTTATGAGACTATGCTCCCTGTCACTGTTACACAAACAGAGGAGGTGTCTTCCCTATTCACCTTGTTGTGCTCCTTAAGACACTCATCCCTTCCTTTTTTTTGGTCAGCCGGGTGTCTGACACATGTGGAACCCCATCACCGCTGCTTGAGAGTATCCAAACTAAGCTGATATTTCCACCTACACATGGAAACCCCAGAGATAGATTGTTGGTATGGAACGTGCACTCACTCCTTTAGACACTTGTCACTTCGCATCAAATAACTTCCTGCAGAAGTTGGAAACCAATTAACAGTGTAAGACGTGGCAAAGAGGGCAAGAGTATAGCACAATTGGAAATGTCAACTTACAGCAGAGTACAAGAAAAGCCATTGATCAGTAAAGGCCGTTTGACTCACTGAACCCTATTCTTTCACTGGATTCACATTTCCATCCAGGCATTCTATTCTATCTTGACGAATTGCAATGTTTCTGCTTTAAATTCCTAAATTAGTGGATTATTCAAAGCTTGCACTGAGGATCAATCTTCTTGCTCTGTTCTGCATCACATCCAATGCAATTATACTGTTTTGTGATGCAGTAATAATCACAACTAGGTACATATGATAGCTGTTTCACACTTAAGATTTATAGGTTTTCATATCTTCATGTAGAAGACATAGACTTTCATCTATTGGCGTGAATGTCATCTTACTAGTAAACTCACGACGATGATAATAAGGCTTGCATTTAATGTGGTGCCTAATGTTGAGACATCTTAAAATGTTTCACACAAAAAGTTACCTATGAGTACTGTTGCTGTTGTGTTAGCAAACTTAATAATAGTAATCCTTGATTTAATATAGCTCCTTATCATGTCTTGGAGACATCTCAAAGCGCTTCACAAAATGTACTGTAACGTGAATTTACTGTATATTTTGTGGGCAAATGGCCTTCAAATTGTATCGTACATAAACTATGTGGAACAGGTTGCAAAGGGTGGTTGGTGGGGTAGTGGGGCTGGGGTGAGGTAGATATTGTAGACAGATTCAAAAGGGAATTGGAATAGATTTTTGACAGGGAAGGAGATTTGGAGGTTGTATAAAATAGGGGAGAAATATTTAGAGCAATGAGAAGGACTTTTCCAATCCTCCGTACTGCTATGTTCCTATGTTAGAGTTCAAAATCCTCATCCTCAACTTCAAGGCCCTCCATGACCTTGCCCCTTCCTACCTCAGATGGAACTCTATCATACATTCCCTTCGCCTCACTTTCTTCCTTGCCTCCTTCAAGGCACATCTCAAGACCCTCCTCTTCAACTGTGCCTTTGGCCACCCTCCTGCCCTTACCCCAATCCTCCCCACCCCCCATCCTGAACATAATGTCTGTTCATCTCTTTCTCGGTTGGAAACTGGAAAATAATCTGCTATAATGAAATATCCCGGTGTCCTGGCCAACCAACACAGCTGTGAACACTTTGCGAAGTGCTTTGAGACGTCTCGACGACGTGATAAGGTGCTATATCAAATGCAAAGATTATTTACGTATTTATTTATTATTAGATGTTCTTGTGCCTCACCAGCCTTGAAAGATTGAGACATCAGTGGCGTTCATGCACTGACACACAAACATTCCCTCTTATCCAGCACGGCACATCTCCAGGACTCTCAGTTGGCAAGTAGGTGGTGTCACAGTCCATTAGACAGGCATGACTGAGAGGACATCTCAATATGCTGCACTTGCGGTAACTGCTCTTCAGACTTCAGACTCGAGTGCAACTTCAAACAGCAGTACCCTCTTGAGAACTCTTAACAAAGTCGTCAGAAACTAGGTCTTGTGCAAAAAAAAACCTGAAGCCTGAAAGATGTTACGGGATTCATTCGTTCACATGAGTGTTGGTTTTACAGTACATTATGATACAAAATAACATTTGTACACGTCGGGAGGACGTCCCAAAGTGCTGGATAGTCAGGGATTTGGACCTGAGCTGGTGGTCAGGATCGGGGAGGGTGGAGGGCAGGGAGGGTAGGAGGGTAGGCTGAAAGCTCGGTCAAATAGGAGGCTTTTGAGACGTGCCTTGAAGGGAGGCAAGGGGGAGAGCGAGGGGAAGGGAACGTGGGATGGTGTTCCATGGGGTGGGGGCAGAATGGCTGAAGGCCTGGCTGCCGATGGTGGAATGGGCCTGGCGGGGGGGTAGGTGGAGGAAGCCAGAGCCTGCTGAGGGGAGGGAGTGGACAGGTTGATATGAGGTCAGCAGGTTGCGGAGATAGGGAGAAGCAAGGTCGTGGAGGGCCTTCTGGCAGCGCTTAGGAAAATCTTTTGCATCAATGGATGATGTATCCATGATCATAAGAAGACAAAAAACTTGCAAAGCGTTAACATCCACCTGAGCAGTCTGCAGATTCCCCCGGCACTATTCAAAAAGAGAAGGGAGTTTCTCACTCCAGGTGCCCAGGTAGACGATAATAATAATAATAATAATAATAATAATAATCCTTGCATTTGATACAGTGCTTTTCACATCTTCTAGACATCTTAAAGCGCTTCACAGAATATACTATAAAGTGAATTGATTGTATTGATTGAGTGAAACGCGACAGCCAATTGTGTGGATTGAGTGCGCAAATATATATATTGTTTTTTGGAAGGAATTTTTGCCCCTGGCAAAGCGGTCCGCCAATTGACTAACAAGTGGGTTCCTACTTACTGCTGGGTAAACAGAGGCGTGTGGAGTAAGGAAACTTGACCAACTCGCCCTGCCGGGAATCGAACCCAGGTCTCTCGCTTGCGAGCTACAGGACTCCACAGGGAAGTGATCGAAAATGAAGAGGGAACTGATAGGATCAGCATCAAATATTTTTGTTGGGCAGCTGTAGCATGTAATCATATTGTTTGGAAATAAAATTTCTCACAACCCAATACAAATTGACATTTATACAGCGCCTTTCATATTGGGAGGATGTCCCAAAGCTCTTAACAGCTCAGTGGTTAGAGCACTCGCCTTGCAAATGAAAGACCTGGGTTTGATTCGCGAGCAGGCCGAAATGTTGGACAAGCTTACTTACTCCACGCGCCTCTGTTTACCCAGCAGTAAGTAGGAACCCGGTTGCTAATCGAATGGCTGATCGCTTTGCCATGGGGAAAAAACAAACAACAGTAAGGTTGAAGTAAATTAAGAGCTGTACAACAATAACAACAAAATTCATTTGTATAGCGTCTTTCACTTCTGGAGGACGTCCCAAGGAAGGTGTCCGAAGACACGGTCGAACAAGAGGGTCTTGAGACAGGTCTTGAAGGAGGCAAGGGAGGAGGCGAGGCTGAGGGACTGTGGAATGGAAATATAGTTTGGGGATTAAAGTCACGAACCACTTGAGCTTGGACCTCAAAGCTCCAATTTATTAGTCAAACTTAAGGAATTCCGTTTTACAGCATCTTACGAGTGATACCCACACTGACATAATCAACATTGCAGTCTTAAGATGGTTCTGAGTGGCAGACTGCCTCCTATTGCGAGTTGCAGTGCATTTGTCAATACATACTTCAGTGAGGAAATCGAGAAGCAATGTAATGAATGCAATGTGATGACATTCTGCGTATGGTCCAGGAATGCTCTGGCATGCTGTACACTGCTAAATATACTAGTCTAAAGACACTTGGCCTAATTGTTTCCACCTAACTGCGAGCGATATTATTGGGATCTAGTTTGCGGTATTTCCTAAAAAGAAAAGTGCAGTTAATACGAATTTCTGTATTGTATTGTATTGTATTGTACTGTATTGTATCTACAGCACGTTCAACGTGCTGTAGAATGAATGCATTATTGCACTTCTGGAACACTGTCAAATGGTTTCTTGGTTGCACTCGACTTTTCAGACGAAAGAATCTTTTAAGCTTTTATTGCTTAAAAGCAATGGCACAAATTGAACCATGTTTGTACCAAGCTGGGATGTTTTCCTCAAACAACAACAACATTACAATACAATGCAAATTACATTTACACTTCGCGAGGATGTCCCAAGACGCTAGACAGCCAGGGGTTTAGACCCGAGCTGGGGGTTGGGATCAGGAGGTGTGGAGGACAGGGAGGGTAGGGGTAGGAGAGTGACCGAAGGCGCAGTCGACGAGGAGGGTCTTGAGATGTGCCTTGAATTAGGCAAGGGAGAGGGCGAGGTGGAGGGACTATGGGATGGAGTTCCAAAGGGTCTGGGCAGAGAGGCTGAAGTCCCGACCATTGATGGCGGAGCCTGCTGAGCGGACAGGCCGATATGGAGTTAGGTCTTAGAAGTAGGGAGGAGCGAGGCCATGGAGGGCTTTGAAAGCGAGGATGAGATTTTTTAATTCTTTCCCCTGGGGATGGGGAGCCAGTGGAGCCGAGCGAGGGTGGGGGTGATGGGGTCACGGGAGAGGAACACGAGCTGCAGAGTTCTGGATGATCTGAGGCCTGTGGAGGGAAGAGTTGGGGAGGCCGACAAGGAGGGCGTTGTTTGAGCATTGTTCCGAAACTCATATCAGACTAAAACCCTGCACAATACACAGTAGATTGGAAGTTTTTATAGACTGCAGACGAAACTCTGCCGATGTATAATAATAATAATAATAATAATCCTTGCATTTGATATAGGACCTTATCACACCTTCGAGACGTCTCAGAGCGCTTCGCAGAATATACGGCAAAGTGGATTGACTGTGTATCGTGTGGGCGAAACTCAGCAGCTAATTTTACGCAGCAGCATCCTACGAATGATCGTATCGACATGTGGATATGTATCTTTTCGTTCTGCTAATTCTGGAGCCCCGCAGGTTTTAATTGTGGTGACTCGACCGCTTGAGAAAAAAAAATCACTTATAAAAAATAATCAATTAAATTCCCAGCGCCGGAAAACAAGAATTTGCCCAATGGTCGCACATTGAGCAAAAAATCCACAAAAGTTTTCCCACAAGGAGGTAACCACTTTTCCCCCTCTGTTTGTGGGGCACTTTATCAGCTCAATAAAATGTCATTAGCCAGTCAGAAAATCAATTAATGACTCTACACTTTGCTCGTTGTTTGTTTGATCGGGCCTTCTCCGAAGCGAGGTTGATATAGTTTTGTGCAAAAACTAGTTCGGTTTTAACGCGGCAGCCGAAAGCAACAGTGATTGACGTAGCATCAAATTGGCAGAGAAAGAGAGAGAGAACTGGAGAGCGCCCCGACAAACATCGACCTGACTGATGTCCCGGGCACGTTTCCGAGCGAGGAATACGGAGGAAGAGAAGTTTGGAGTAACACGACATGACTCTGATGGAGCTTTGATGTAAAACGCCCGCGATTGAATGCGCACTGAACAGCGAGAGGCTTCTTCGAAGCTCGGCCGCAAATTGACGAGGAAAAAGGTCACCGCGTGGGGAGCAAATCCCAAAAGGTTCCCAGCTCCCAGCAATTGGAGACTTTTCCAAGCATTGATGGAAAGCATTAACTGCAAAGTGGACGTGTGGTTGAGGGGCTGACCACTAGACCTGAGGCCTAGTGAGAAGATTATTGACAGCTATATTGCTCACCCCTGTAGCCAGTAGGAACTGACTGGAGAGACTTGACTTTTTTTGTAATCACGTAATCGCATTAAAACTATTGGGATCAGGTCCTGTCAGCCGTCTAATAGCTGTGAAGGCAATACATTAGTCCTTTTATAGGCTGTCAAGTGTGGTTGCATTTAAAATGGCTGGTGAAAGTAGAAGGGTTTCAACATAACAGCATTATATATTAGTTTGGACGCTATCAGAGTATGCTTTAATAATAATAATCCTTTGATATAGCGTGCTTTATTGGGTCTTCGAGACATCATAAAGAGCTTCACGGGATATACCATAAAGTTAATTGACTGTATACGTCTGTAGGCAAAACGCGGCAGTGGATTGGGCACAGCAGCGTCCAACAAACAGTTGTGAATTGAAGTGACCAATTTATTATTTTTTTATCATTATTATAAGGATATAATATTATTATTATTAACCCCGGAAAAGCGATCCTCCAATCGACTTTAAGGCTTTCTTGTGGCACCAGTTTTCTACCTACTTATGCCCTGCACAGGAGACCATTTTGATCTTAATTTGTGCAACATCCCACAAACAGCCGTGTCTTACAGGCTAAAACTAGGAGGAATTGGGGTCTCAGAGTATTAAAAACAGATGCCACAAAAATACACATTTGCAATTGACACATCAATTGCCGCTTGTAAGATATTCTTAAACATATACGCAATATTAGGCCAAATTAATATCTTCAGATTGCAGTGTTTCTGCATTCTCCTCACCTTTCACACTTTTATGATCTAGTTTATTTAAAGTAATAATAATAATAATCACCCTTGCCTTTCACACTGGGAGGACATCCCAAAATGCTTCACAAGATTTTTGGGGGGTTTCGCAAAAATATACATATCACAAATTAGGCAGTCAATTCACTTTACAGTATATTCATGAAGTGCTTTGAGACATCTCAACAACATGATAAGGCGCTATGCCAAATGCAAGAATTATTATTATTTTATTATTATTGTAGTATGAAGCAGAGCGACTGTATATTTTGTCGGCGAACTAATTGCGCTTAGCATTTCTTTTAATCCCAACACGTATTTAAAACATCAAAAATAACTTGAAAAGAATTCAAATGCATCTTTTACCCTGTGCAGCAGCTCCACGAGAAGGTAGGAGGTATTGAAAGAAAGGTTTGCCACAAATGAACATGTAGCAAACAGATTGCAGACTGGAGAAAACTCAAATCATTTCTTCTCACATCCAGTGTCCTACCGCAAGATCAAGCAGAAGGACCTGGGTTTGATTCCCGGGCAGAGCTAAACCTCAGGCAAGTTTCCTTACTCCACACACATGCCTCTGTTTACCTAGCAGCAAGTAGGAACCTGATTGTTAGTCAATTGGCGGATTGTTTTCCAGGAGTAACAATCCCTCCAAAAAAAAATAATAAATAATAATAATTGGGTCACTGAATCCACGACTGTTTGTGGGACGCAATTTCGCCCACAAAATACACAGTAAATTCACTTTACAGTATATTCTGTACTTTACAGTACAGATTATATTGTAAAGTGAATTAGCTGCTTATTCTGTGGGTGAAACATGGCAGCCAATTGCGCGGAGTGATGTCCCTCAAATAGTCATGGATTCCGTGACCAATTTTTTTTTGAGGGATTATTACCCCCAGAAAGCGATCATTCCTAAAGCATAAGATGTAAGAAATTTGGGGTCTCTTGGTGTTGGTTGATCCAGTTCAATGCTACGAGTCAATGCAGCTGTCAAGGCTGCCTAAATGGTGGCAGGAGTCTCGCCTCCGAGTCAGAAGCTTGGTGGCTTAAACTGCACGTCACAACTTTGTCATCACAGTTAAGTTGACATTCTAATGATAATAATCCTTACATTTGATAAGGCGCGTTATCACATCTTTGAGACGTCTCAAAGCGCTTCATAGAATATATCATCATAGAATCATGGAATTAAACAGCACAGAAAGAGGTCATTCGGCCCATCGTGTCTGTGCTTGTTCTTCGAAAAGAGCTTCCAAATCAATCCCACTCTCCCGTGCTCTCCCCGTAGCCCTGCAAATCTGCCCTCCCCAAACTTGTCCTCCCGAGTTTCACCCACAAAATACACAGTCACTGTAAAGTCATGGATTGAAGTGACCAAATTATTATTATTATTATGTTTTTTTGGAGGGATTATTACCCCCGGAAAAGTGATCCACCAATCGATTAACAACCAGGTTCCTACTTACTGCTGGGTAAACCGAGGAGTGTGGAGTAAGGAAACTTGCCCAACATTTCGCCTTGTGAAATGTGGTCTTGGAGGTGATATTGCAATGTCGGAGGAGCCGTCCTTCAGATGAGACATTAAACCAAAGGTCCAGTCTGTCTGCATGTTCAGGTGGACATAAAAGAGAAGAGAGTTTCTCTCTCCCCCATTTTCCTGGCAGGTAAACCCCCAGATAAAATTGGTCACTCACTTCTTGGCTGTTTGAGAGTTGTTGCTGTGCACAAATTGGCAGCTGCATTCATCCCCTAAAATACTACACTTTATAGTAAATTCTGTGAAGAAACTCTTGGAGATGACAACAACAACAACAACAACAACAAGATTCCATTTATAGAGCGCCTTTCACGTCAGGAGGACGTCCCAAGGCGCTGCACAGTTGGGTCATGACCCGAGCAGGGGGGAAATGGTCAGGGTGAGGGGAGGGAAGGGAGGGAGAGAGGAGGGGGGAAATGGTCAGGGTGAGGGGAGGGAAGGGAGGGAGCGAGGAGGAGGAAGAGAGTCGAGAGTGGAGCTGAAGGCACGGTCAAAGAGAAAGGTTTTGAGACCGGCCTTGAAGGAGGAAAGGGAGGAAGCAAGGCGAAGGCACTGGGGGATAGAGTTCCAGAGCCTGGGGGCTGAGAGGCTGAAGGCCCGACCACCGATGGTAGGGCGGTTGGGCGGGGGACGTGGAGCAGACCAGAGCCAGAGGAACGGAGGGTACGGGCAGGTAGGTAGGGGGATAGTAGGTTGGAGAGGTAGGAGGGAGCAAGGCCGTGAATGGCCTTGTAGGTGAGGATGAGGATCTTGAAATCGATCCTCTGGGGATGGGGAGCCAGTGGAGGCGAGCGAGGGTGGGAGTGATGTGGTCGCGAAGCCTGGTGCGGGACAGTACACGAGCTGCAGAGTTCTGAATGACCTGCAGCTTGTGGAGGGAGGTGCCGGGAAGGCCGGCGAGGAGAGAGTTCCCATAGTCCAGCCTTGAGGTGACAAAGGCGTGAAACCAGGGTTTCAGCAGCGTGAGGGGTGAGGTAGTGCCGTAATCTGGCGATATTCCGGAGGTGATGGAAGGCGGTGCCAGTTGTGGTGCGGATGTGAGGGAGAAAGGACAGCTCAGGGTCGAACAAAAATGACCCCTTGATGTGAAAGGCGCTACATCAGATGTAAAGACTAGGATTATAACGTGCCCTTCAACCAAGTGTCACGCAAGTTTGAGATGAAAAATGGCTGGGCTTCTGAAGATCAGACATCAGATTCTAACAGTGTGCTATGCAGCCTATTACACATAGTGGGGGGACGGGGGTGGGGGGGGGCAGGCATCGGTAGGTGGGTGGGGGAAGGAGCCAGTATGTTGCACTTAGCTCCTGTTCACAAGTGAGCACAGCTGCACCCTGTATCGTTCCATCATATACAATCCAAAAACAAACCATCCAAAGTTGCTGTAACATCACGATTAGCAGCCTTCATTGTGACTCACTCTCAAATGAACTGAAGTGTGATTTAATCATCATCGTAATAATAACCCTTGCATTTGATATAGCGCCTTATCCAAAGCGCTTCACAGGATATTCTGTAAAGTGAATTGTCTGTGTATTTTGTGAGTGATTTTAACATAACATAACATAACATAACATAACATAACATAACATAACATAACATAACATAACATAACATAACATAACATAACATGTAGGAGCAGGAGTAGGCCATTCGGCCCGTCGAGCCTGCCCCGCCATTCAATCATGGCTGATCTTCTAATCTAACTCCAGCTAATACCATAACCCTGTCTTATCCTCATATCCCTTAATCTCTTTTGCAATAAGAAATATATCTATCTCAGCCTTGAAATTTTCTGCCTCATTTCACAGTTGATGCTTTTGCACCACCTCATCTTACTCTCTTTGTGAATGGCCTTGCTGGCTGATACTGGCGGAAACCCTTCGCTGTGGTTAAGAGGATCTAAACCAGATTGAGAGATCCTCATATGTATATCATATACCATATACCATCTACCCATGGAAGTTAACGTGTCGGGAATAATAATAATAATCCTTGCATTTGATGCAGACCTTATCACGTCTTCGAGATGTCTCAAAGCTTCACAGAATATACTGTAAAGTGAATTGACTGTATATTTTGTGGGCCAAACGCAGCAGGCAACTGCGCACAACAGCGTCCCACAAACAGTCGTGAATTGAGTGCCCAAATTATTTTTTTAAGGAATTATTAACTCCGGAAATATGATCCATCGATCGACTAACATCGAGTTCCTACTTACTGCTGGGTAAACAGAGGTGTGTGGAGTAAGGAAACATGCCTAATATTTCGCCGTGCCCGGAAATCAAACCCAGGTCTCTCACTTGCAAGGCAAGTGCTCTAACCACTGAGCTATAGGACCCTTCACCTGGACGCCCATCATGTTGCTCGCTATCTCATCTCTCCACTTGAGATGGTCTGTGATGGTCGTTCCAAAGCTTCCCTCGTGACTGCTCTGGCCTTGAGTTCATCATGAAGTCCTGTAGCTCAATGGTGAGAGCGCTCCCCTGGCAAGCAAGAGGACCCGGGTTCAATTCCCGGGTAGGGCGAAACCTTAGGCAAGTTTCCTTACGCCACACCCGCCTCCATACCCAGCAGTAAGTAGGATCCTGGTTGATTGGTGAATCGCTTTTCCGGGCATAATAATCCCCTCCAAAAAATAATAATTTGGTCACTCAATCCATGACAGTTTTTGGGACATTGCTGTGCGCAATTCTTTGCCAAGTTTCGCTCACAAAATGCCCAGTCAATTCACTTTACAGTCTGTCCTGTGAAGTGCTTTGAGACGTCTCGAAGACGTGATAAGGCGCTGTATCAAATTCAAGGATTATTATTCTTATTCTTACTTTTCAAAACAAAGCAAATTCATCCAACCAGATTCCACAACAACAATTTTACATTTAAACAGCGTCTTTTCTCATTGGAAGGACGTCCCAAAGCACTTCACAGAGCTCACTGTAAGCCTGAGCTGGGTATGGGGGAGAAAGGTGACCAAAAGTGCGGTCCAAAATAAAAGTCTTTAAAGTGGGCTTTAGATTTGGGATTGGGAGTTTCCTCTGGGATGGAGAGGGTGAGTTGGAGGGACTCCAGGATGGAGTTCCAGAAAGCGTGGGAGAATAATAATAATAATAATCCTTTCATTTTACATAGCCTTACCACGCTTTTGAGACGTCTCAAAACACTTCACAGAATATACCATAAATTGAATTGACTATATTTTGTGGGTAAAACGCAGCGCACAGCAGTTGAGTGACGAAATTGTATATTTTTTTATTTTTAAGGAATTATTACCCCTGAAAAAAATATCCGCCAATCGACCAGCAACCGGGTTCCTACGTACTGCTGGGTAAACAGAGGCGTGTGGAGTAAGGAAACTTGCTCAACGCTTCGCCCTGCCCGGGAATCAAACTCAGGTCCTCTCGTTTGTGAGGCGAGTGCTCTAACCACTGAGCTGCAGGACTCCACGAGCTGGGTAGCATCCATGGATGAAAGCTCACCCACAGAGGGTGGAGCAGACGGGTTTGAGGACATGAAGCAGCCTGCTGTCCACTGAGTGGGGGCAAGCTTCCGGAAGGGCAGAGTTGCAGGGAGTCGGAGAGATGGTGTGGCGGGACAGGGTGGGGGCATGGAAGGAATTTGAACACGGAGACAAGATTCATCACAGGGTGCATGCCATTCTGTCCACAATATTGGGACATACCCTCCAACTCTCCCACCCAATGACCAACCACCCCCACCCCTCCCTCACCCCCGCCCACCCCAACTGGGCCTTGGAAGACAGTTCTTTCTGTTTCACCCTATTGTAAAAGTCATATAATTGCTTTTTGACAATACCAAGAGCAATGAATTACAAATCACTGGGAACCAAAATCAATAAACTGCTTTGGNAAAAAACTTGACGATCTATAATTCCCAATAATTCATGAGCCCCTATCCTGTTCAGCTTCGCCAGCGTTGGGTTATTCATTGCTGTGCTTATTGACTTTATCTCATTAATTTTGTAGAATCCATGCAGAATTTTCAGACTTATATATTATGTTAGCTATATTTATGATTGTATATATATATCAAGTGCTACTCCTCAGGAAGCAGCGGGACAGATATAACACAACCTTAGCTTCCTTTGCTTTATGGTCTTCATTAGCTTTTGTGCATTTCCTCTATTTTGTGCAAAAATAAAGCTTTTCCTGGCTCATGCAACCCATGTTCCGATCTGTGATCCATACAACTCAACGCTGACTTCAGTCTTCCTGGGGAGTCACAACCCGTAAATAACCTCGTTAGCGTCAACAAAGGCCGATGCCAAGAAACAAGCCTAGCGAAGGTCGAATAAAGCAAAAAAAAAAAAGTCAATAAATAAACCCTACCAGCCCTCCACTCAGCGGGCTCCGGCCTGCTTCACATCCCCTCACACGCCCGCCGCACAGTTGGCGAGCGGGCCTTCAGCCACTCAGCCCCCAACCTCTGGAACTCCATCCCACAGTCCCTCCGCCTCGCCCCCCACACCCCCCACCCTTTGGAACTCCATCCCACGGTCCCTTGGCCTCACTCCCTCCCTTGCCTCTTTCAAGGTCCGTCTCAAGACCCTCCTCTTCAAACGCAAATCCCTGACTGTCCAGCGCCTTGGGATGTAATTTGTTGTGTTGTAATTGTTTTTGTCTCATTCAAAATGGCGTACATAGGGTCGTTTCCTTTCTACTATGAATGTTCCTGGAGACATTGTTCGCGGAACAGTACCTGGGTTTGAGAGTTCAGCTCAGGGGAGCCAGCGAAGGACTTGAGAAGTACTTGGTGTCTAGGTTTTTACTTCCATTGTACAGGAACATTGCAACCATTTATAATTGGTGTAACACTCAGTCAAACATCAAGACTTATGCTGCGCACAGTGAGCGCTCCAGAATTTGGTCTTACAGCAATTGGTTAGAGCACTCGCCTTGCAAGTGAGAGGACTTGGGCTCGATTCCCGGGCAGGGCGAAATGTTGGGCAAGTTTCCTTACTCCATACGCTTCTATTTACCTAGCAGTGAGTAGGAACCCAGTTGTTAGTCGATTGGCGGATCGCTTTCTGGAGGTAATAAACCCTTCAAAAAATAAAAATAATAATTTAGTCACTCAATCCACGACTGTTTGTCGGACACTGCTGTGCGCAATTGGCTGCCGCATTTCGCCCACAAGATATAGTCAATTCACTTTATAGTGTATCCTGGGAAGCGCTTTGAGACGTCTCGAAGACATGATATGGCGCTGTATCGAATGCAAGGATTATTATTATTTCGTTATAATTTATGGGAATCTAAAATGAAACCCTGGTTTCATTGCTGGGATCTTCCTCTTGAACTTCCATGATTTTGTTTTTCATTCATCCTCCTATCCTTCTTTTCATCTACGGTAGTTGCTGCGCTGGAAGAATTTGTCAATCTCCAAAAACCCAGAGCGAACTTTCTTTCTCAGCCTGATATTAAACCATAAATCTCTCTGGGAACTGCTTGTACACAACCCATATAATAATAATAACACTAATAATAATACTACTAATACTACTACTAATAATAATATTACTAATAATAACACTAATAATAACAGTAATAACAATAATAATCCTTGCATTTGACATAGCGCCTTATCACCTCATTGAGATGTGTCAAAGCGCTTCACAGGATATACTGTAAACTGAATTGACTATATCTTGTGGGCGAAACGCGGCAGCCAATTGTGCACAGCAGCATTCCACAAACAGTCGTGGATTGAATGACCAAATTATTATTTAAAAAAAAATGTTTTTCAAGGGATTATTACCCCCGGAAAAACAATCCACCAGTCGACTAACAACTGGGCTCCTACTCACTGCTGGGTAAACAGAGGAGGGTGGAGTAAGGGATCTTGCCTAAGGTTTCGCCCTGCCCGGGAATCAAAACTGGGTCCTCTCGCTTACGAGGCGAGCACTCTAACCACTGCAGTATGGGACTCTGATACCACAACCCCTAAAAATGCTGACCAGAATTTATCTGGCAATCCCACATTTGTTTTTCAGTCTCCATGTTAATAACAGCTATTTCCATCCCCATCCCAACCCACACCACCTCCACGTTTCCTGAGATCCCGACCTCACACCACAATAACCCCGTTCCTGTCCCAGCCTTGACATTGGTGGTAAATGAAGTGGTTGCTGCCATGTATGGTGCTCCCACCTAAAGCAGTGGTTGTACAATAATAATTTAGTGGTCTCACATCATCGAGACATCTCAAAGCGCTTCACTGTGAATCGCAGTAGATGTGCACTTGTGGGCGAAATGTGGCAGCCAAAAAGAGCTTGAAATGAATGACCCATTTGATCTGCGGGATTAAAGGCCAGGACAGCAAGAGAAACTCTTCTCCTTTATAATAATAATAATAACAATACTAACAGTGATAATAATCATCATAATAACAACAGCAATAATAATATTAATAATAATATTAATATAATAATAATAATCCTTGCATTCGATATAGCATCTCATCCTTTTCACGTAATCGAGACGTCTCAAAACGCTTCACACTATACACTGTAAAGTGTATTTTTACTGTTTTCAAATAGTGCCTTTGGGACCTTTAACACAATAAATAGTAATAATTATCCAGCAGAGATGGAACCTTGAAGGTCTCATCCACTGTGAAAGCAGCTTCAACAATGCAGCATCCCACCAGCAGTGTACTGGCCTGTCAGCCTGGTTGGGTCAGCTCAAAGTCCCAACGTGGGGTTCGAACCCACAATTTTCTGGTTCACCGAAGCGAGGCTGCTACCAACTCAACCAGATTTTGCAGATAGCAATAATGCTAAGAATCCTGGCATTGGATATAGCATCTTATCAGGTCTTCCAGACGCCTCAAAGCGCCTCACAGAATATGCTATAAAGTGAACTGACTGTACATTTTGTGGACAAAACGTTAAGATGGAGCTTTACAGGAATGGAAGTGGGTGACGGCAGACTAGAGATGTCGACTTGTTACTGGTTCCGGAGTTTGTGCCTCCAACTACAGCAATCGCTGCAGATAGACACCAGGGGTTCCTCTGACTCACAGTTGCAAATAGGGAACATTTCGCAAGAACATGAGCCTGCGTGGGAATGTTAAAGGGTATAAATGGAGTGTAAAAAGTAAACGGGCCATGAAGTGAGCGACCGATTTTATCTGTGGGATTGTTGGCCGAGAGACTCCCTTCTCTTTGTCATCGGGGTTGTTTAACGTCCACAGCCGGAACGCGGTTCAATGTCTGAAGGACGGCACCTCCGACCAATGCAACTCACCCCCTACCCCACTCCCCTCCCCTCGCCCCCAGGCCTGCACTGGAGCATGAGCCTGGACTATGTGAGTTCAAAGTCACAACCTGGGGCTTTGAACCCATAACCTTGTGACTCACGTGCACCTGACTGGGCCGGGCTGTCATTGAGTTCTGATGAGAAACAAAGGAAGGACGAGAGAGTAGCTTTGCGGGCCGCACATTATTTATCACATCGAGTGGATGCAGAATCCCCTCCTCCCCCACCACCCACGCCCCCGCATTCCCAGTGGTAAAATGGAGTCCTGTAGCGTATTGGTTAGAGCGCTCGCCTCGCAAGCAAGAGGACCTGGGTTCGATTCCCGGTCAGGGCGAAACCACAGGCGAGTTTCCTTACTCCGCACGCGCACACGCCTCTGTTTTCCTAGCAGTAGGTCGGAACCCATTTTTTTGTTGATTGGCGGATGGATCACTTTTCTGGGGGTAATAATCCCTTCAAAAAATAATAATTTGGTCACTCAATCCACGAGTGTTTGTGGGACGCTGCTGTGCACAATCGGATGCCATGTGTCGCCCACAAAATATATACAGTCAATTCACTTTACAGTATATTCTGTGAAGCACTTTGAGATGTCTCGAAGACATGAGAAGGCGCTGTATCAAATGCCAGGATTATTATTAGTAGTAGTAATATTATTAGTATTATTATTATATCCGGTGGCACTGGTCCTCTGGCTGGTGGATTGTCTTTGACTGACGGCTAACGGGATTCTGGCTTCTTGTGGTTTTTGCTTCCTGTAAAGCTGGTAACCTTCCGACCAGCAGCTGAAGCATCGTGATCCACGAAACGGAAATTTAATGGCGGGCATGAAGCCTGATTTCACCAATTGAGACTGCCAGTGGGAGGGGGATGGAGAGGGGATGGGAGTGGACGTTGGGGGGGGGGGGGATTAGGAAGGGGAAGGAAATGGAGAGACAACACTTCCTCCACCCCTCCAGCCCCCATTCAATGTAATAAATATCACACAGACTGTAAATAATAATGATAATCCTTGTATTTGATACAGCGCCTGATCACGTCTTCGAGACGTCTCAAAGCGCTTCACAGAATCTACTGTAAAGTGAATTGACTGTGTATTTTGTGGGTGAAACGCGGCAACCAATTGCGCACAGCAGCGTCCCCACAAACAGTCGTGGATCGAGTGACCAATTTTTTTTTTTTTTTGAAGGGATTATTACCCCTGGAAAAACGATCCGACAATCGAGTAACAATCGGTTTCCTACTCGCTGCTGGGTAAACAGAGGCCTGTGGAGTAAGGAAACTGGCCTAACGTTTCTTCCTGCCCGGGAATCGAACCCAGGTCCTCTCGCTTGCGAGGTGAGTGCTCTAACCACCGAGCTACAGGACTCCGAGCTGCTTGTTTGTGTTTGAGTGCGTGGCTGGCCAGTCAGTTCCTGTGCAGCTGGAGTAAAGAGCACAGCAAAGCCCCAGTTTTAAACTATTCATAGAAATAGTTCAAAAAGACTCAATAAGCATCTCAGTGCAAACGGTGTAACTTTAGATCCGTTTAACCTTACTTCCATATTCGTTAAAGCTCTTATGTAGAGAGCCCGTGCTTGGACTCGTTCTTGTTTAGGAAGCTGATTTAAGATCTGAGCAATCAAACACAGACCCCCTATAATCACACTTTTTCTTTTTTCGTTCCTTTCACTTCCTCCAGCGCAATTTGCTTGATTTGAATTTACCGTTCTCTCCTTTTCGTTTACTTTTGTTGAAAGTATAAGCACAGCTTGGCTTCATTAATTCCCCTCGCTGGCTTCCCCCCATCTCTCTCCCCACCCCCAACCACCCTCTCACCACTCTCCTCCACAGAACAGGTTTACACCATTGAGAATCTTCTGATACTGTTCACTTTCCTAGGCTCGAGGCCAATCAGGTCTACACCTTCACCAACACATCACTGGCCAAACAGTGCCTTAGGATCAGTTATATGTTGACAGGAGGTCAGGATAATTATAATAATAATAATAATCCTTGCACTTGATATAGCACCTTATCACATCATTGAGATGTCTCAAAAGAGCTTCACAGGATATACTGTAAAGTGGATCGACTGTATTTGTGGGCAAAGTGCAGCAGTCAATTGCGCACAGCAGCGTCCCACAAACAGTCATGGATTGAGTGACTGAATTATTATTTTTTGAAGGGATTATTATTACCCCCAGAAGGACGGTCCACCAATCGACTACTTCCTACTTACTGCTAGGTAAACAGAGGTGGATGGAGTAAGGACACTTGCCTAAGGTTTTGCCCGGGAATCGAACACAGGCTCTCTCACTTGCGAGATGAGCGCTCTAACCGCTTAGCTGCAGGGTTCAATCTCAACCAGAATTATTTGGTTCAGCATTAAAGACTGGGGCTGCTTTAAACAGCACCATCCCACTTGTAAAAATTGTCCAACAATCGTACAGTTCACTACACTTTGTCGCAAATCCTGGGAAGCGTTTGAGATATAGCGCTGGATCAAATGTGGGAATAATTCTGATTATGGTAGGAAAATGCCTCTTCTTTCAAAAACAGCTCTGGCAGCAAGGAACCGTAGCACTGATACGATATGTCGAGATTTGATCTGTTGGCAGTGAAATAAAGGGGCTATTTAGCATAAGGAGACTGGAAGGTATTTTAAAAAGAGATGGAACTTTACAGAAGACTCATCCTCATTGCTTGCAGCTGACTCTTTCCTGTTAACTGGACCTGACTGAGCGAAGGCACATTAAAAGGAAAGGAATAAGAAGAGGAAATGAATGGAGCTTTATTAGAGATTTTTTTCTCCTGCTTGACCCAATTATCAGATTTTACGTTGCAGCTTAAGACAGTAGATCAAAAGACAAGAGACACTTTGTACTTTGGCCAGAAAGCCATATGAGACTTCTCAGTCAATCACACCCCTGCCAAAAAAATTGTGCCTTTAACTTAATTTGCTCTGTTACACGCTGAATTGGAAGAGTGGCGTGATTTGTGATGCAATTTGGCTCATGGAAATCATCCCAGGGTTTTTACGTACTTTTGTAAATGTCCCTCCCCAAAAAGGTCATAGAGAAGGAAGAAAATAAAGAAGCTTATCATGAGCGAAACGTTATGCAAGTTTTCTTACTCCACATTCCTCTGTTCACCTTACAGTAAGCAGGAACCTGGTTGTTGTTACCTTTTCCAGAGGAAATAATCCCTTCAAAAGCCTCTTTCTTTTGAGAACAGCAGAAAAAAAGCTAAATAAAGATTAGATTGAAGTTTTTTTTCCAAATTAAATTCTAAAAAATAACAATTTGGTCACTCAATCCACGACTGTTTGTGGGAAGCTGCTGCGTGCCATTAGCTACCACATTTTGCCCACTAAACACACAGTCAATTCACTTTACAGTAAATTCCATGAAGCGCTTTGAGATGTCTAAAATCAAGGATTATTATTATTGTTATTATTATTTGCGTACAGGAAGAGAATGACCAATTTTATCTGGGGAATTGTTGTCTAGGACACTGGGAGAAACTTCCTTGAACAGCGCCTTGGGACGTCCTCCCGACGTGAAAGGCGCTCAATAAATAGAATCTTGTTGTTGTTGTTGTTCCTGTCTTTTTTTGAACAGCACCGTAAAATCTTTAACATACACCTTGGTTTAGCCTCTCATCTGAAGGACAAGCACCTCCAAGAATGCAGTGCATCTCAACATCACCAACACCAAATTGTATCGGAATGTCGGCCAAGACATACAAGTACAAAGAACCGATGTGGGGGCTTGAACCCACAACCTTCTGACTCAGAGTTGAGAGTGCTACCAACTGAGCTATTCTGACACACACCCTTATAGGTTCTTGTGCAGAGCAAAGCTCTCCACGTCCTCCCTCCTCCCTACCTCTGGGACCTCCTAACCCCCTACCAACCTGTCTGCTCCCTCCACTCAGCAAGCTCCGGCCTGCTTCACGTCCCCCGTTATCCCACACCACCATTGGCAGGCAGGCCATCAGCCTCTGTACCCCAACCCTCTAAAACTCCATCCCATAGTCCCTCCACCTCACCCCCTCCATTATCTCCTTAAGGCCCATCTCAAGTCCCTCCTCTTCAACCATGCCTTTGGTCACCCTCCTACCCCTACCCTCCCCGCCCTCCACCTCCTCCTGATCCCAACCACCAGCTCGGGTGCGGATCCCTGACTGTCTAGCGCATTGGGACGTCCTCCTGATGTGAAAGGCGCTGCTGCTGTTGTTGTTGACGAGGAGTGGGCCGTTTATCGGTTAGACTGGGAGATGTGGTTAGATTTTCAAGGTGTGGGGGGAAGCAACTTGGAGTTGTCCTAATTGCTGACCGACTTATCCATGACGCTTTGCGAAAGAGCAACACTGTGTGGGTGAATGTTCTCACTCGCCCACCACATCCCCGATGTGTTGATATAATGGGAGTGACAGGGAAGTGATTTGGCATATTGGAATTCTGAGCTCGGATCAGGTATTTGTTTATGTGGAGTTGAACTTATTTATTTATATTTTGCTGCAAAAATGTTATTCGCTTCTGCAAGGGGATAAAAGCCTCTTTATTTTGTCCAGAGAGATAAAACGGTACGGGCTCCACAGCTGAAAAAATACCCGACTCCTCAGCTTTGGTTTTTCGAATTCTTTTTCGAATTAAGTATTGAGCGCGTAAGAGAGACAACACGATGTGCGAGGTACAAAAAATATTACGTGCGTGTTCCAACTCTCCCCCTCCCTCAGAGTTCACAATCCAAAAACAAATTGCAATTGGAATTTGTGAGTTGAGCTGTGAATAACTAGAAAAATAATAATAATCCTTGCATTTGAAATAGCTCCTTATCACGACATTGAGACGTCTCAAAGTGCTTCACAGAATACAGAATACTGTAAAGTGGATTGACTGCGTATTTTGTGGACGAAACGCGGCAGTCAATTGCGCACAGCAGCGTCCCACAAATAGTCTTGGATTGAGTGATCACATTTTTTTTGAGGGATGATTACCCCCGGAAAGCAATCTGCGAATCGACTAACAAGTGGGTTCCTACTTACTGTTAGGTAAACAGAGGTGTGTGTGTGTGGAGTAAGTTGCCTAAGGTTTCGCCCTACCTGGGAATCGAATCTGGGTCCTCTCGCTTGTAATGCAAGCAAACTAAATGCTCTGCTAGGAAACGCCACATAACTGGGTTGTGGTATTTCTTATACGATTTCTTAATAAAGAAATACGCAATTGCCAAACTCCGAAAACACATCCTTCAGCCCATTTGATGTTTTAGAAATGAGGTAAGCCGGGAGAGAGAGTGTGCATTCCATTACAGACAGAGGGAGATTTCTATGTGTAGGCAGCACACGTACGTGGAACTCTCAGTCTAGTTTGGCTACTCTTAAGCACGATGATGGGTTTCATAGAATCATAGAACCATAGAATAATACAATCTTACAGCACAGAAGGAAGCCATTCAGCCCATCATAGCTACACCGGCTCTTTGAAAGAGCGATCCAACTAGTCCCACTTCCTCCGCTCCTCCCCCAAAGCCTTTGCACATTGTTCCTTTTCAAGTATTTATCCAATTCCCTTTTGAAAGCCATTATCGAATCTGCTTCTACCACCCTTCCAGGCAGGGCATTCCAGACCGTAACAACTTTCTGGGTAAAAAAACAGTCTCCTCGTCTCGTCTCTGGTTCTTTTGCTGATTATCTTAAATCTACATCCTCTGGTTACCTGCCATAGGAAACAGTTTCTCCCTATTAACTCTATCAAACCCCCTCATAATTTTGAACACCTCTATTAAATCTGTTAAGGAGAACAATCCCAATCTCTCTAGTCTCTCCACATATTTGAAGTCCCTCATCCCTAATATCATTCTGCTCATATCAGACACCCAGCTGACCAAGAAACAAAATTCTCCGACTTATTCTACCTTGTGGTTAATTACACATTTTTTAATAACAAATTAGTTTCGCAAATTAGACCCTTTATATTCCAGGCACAGTTTTCACTTATGTTATCTCCAGCTGATGTCATGTTTCTGAATGTGGTCACAAATCTTAAGAGAATTAATCTTGAATTTTGCAAGTATTTCAAACATGTTATGTTTACCCTAGTCATACAGTCAGTCTGCCCTTTGGGCTGAAACTCTGACCTCTCTCATTACTGACAAAATGCTCATTAGAAACAGGAGGAGGCCATTCAGCCCCTCAAGCCTGTTCAGCCATTCTATAAGCTGATCTGTACCTCAACTCCAGTACCAGCCTTTACCCCGTATCCCTTGATACCCTGACCAAACAATCATCTATCCACCTCAGTCTTGAAAATGTGAAAGGATCCAGTCATAATCCACAGCCTTTTGGGGGGAGAGAGTTCCAGATCCCCACTACCCTTTGGGTGATAAACTGCCTCCTGATTTCACTCCCTTATGGCCTAGCTCTAATTTTAAGATGATGCCCCCTTGTTTTGGATTCCCCCCACAACCCACCAGAAGAAATATTTTCCCTGTATCTTCCCTATCAAATCCCTTCACTATTTTAAAATCTCAATCAGATAATCCTTCAACCTTCAACACAAGGAATAGAGACCAAGTTTATGTGACCTGGTCTCGTAATTTAACCCTTTAAGGCCTGGTATTCCTGAGAATCGAACCCAGGTCCTCTCGCTAGAGAGGCAAGCGCTCTAACCACTGATCTACAGGCCATAGAGCCAATCTCCTGGGGAAAATGCTGCATACATCTTGGCCAACTCATGCCAGTGGCCACTTAGACGCGACTCCGAGAGAGGAGGAATCACCATTTGCGTACAGCAGTGGCCCACAAACAGTCATGGATTTTACACTATACTTCTCTAGTGGGAAAGAAAAAAACCAAATGGTTTCAGAGGGCGCTGGGGTAAATTGGTAAAGGAGGGGAAAAAAAATCACCAGCTATTTTAAAGGCTCCTTCCTCCCTCCTCGTGGGAGGGGGAAGAAGGAATAAACAGTGTATCAAAGAAAGAACTTCAGAAAGCCTTAAACTAAACCTTTATAAATCACTGGTTTAGCTTCAGCTCGAGTCAGGTTGGAGGAACTGTGTCCAATTCTGGGAACCGCACTTTAGTCAGGATATCAAGGCCTTGGAGGAGACGCAGAGGAGATTTACCAGAATGGTACCAGGGATGAGGGACTTTAGTTATGTGGAGAGACTAGAGAAGCTGGGATTGTTCTACTTAGAGCAGAGAAGATTAAGGGTGAGTGTGGGGGGATTTAAGAGAGGCGTTCAAAATAATGAGGGGTTTTAATATAGTAGACAGGGATCAACTGTTTCCACTGGTGGGTGGGTCAGTAACCAGGGGCCATAGATTCAAGATAATGGGCCAAAGAATCAGAGGGGAGTAGAAGATNAAAAAATTTACGCAGCGAGTTGTTACGATCTGGCAATCACTTCCTGAAAGAGTCGTGGAAATGGCTTCAATGGTAACTTTTAAAAGGGAACTGAATGTTTATTTCAAAATAAAAAAGTTTCATGGATATGAAGAAAGAGCGGGAAAGTGAGACTGATTGAGTAGCCCTTTCAAAGGGCACGATGGGCGGAATGGCCTCCTTTTGTGCTGTAGGATTCTATGATTCTTAACATACCATAACATCTCAAAGTGCTTCGTAAATAAGTACAGTATTGCGAGAGTATTTACCATGAGCAAATGTGGCAGCCGCTTTATAATATGACAATCATATCATTTTGTTTCGTATATGACAATCATATCATTTTGTTTCGTATAGCCCCTTATCATGTCGTTGAGAAGTCTGAAAGCGCTTCACAGGATTTTACCGAGAATCCAATTGCCCTACCATTGGTGGTCGGGCTTTCAGCCTCTCAGCCCCGAGGCTCTGGAACTCTATCCCCCAGTGCCTTCGCCGCTTCCTCCTTCTCCTCCTTCAAGCCCGGTCTCAAAACCTTTCTCTTTGACCGAGCCTTCAGCTCCCCTCTCGACTCTCTTCCCCCTTCTCGCTCCCTCCCATCCCTCCCCTCACCCTGACCATTTCCCCCCTTCTCGCTCCCTCCCCTCCCCTCACCCTGACCATTTCCCCCCTCCTGGCTCCCTCCCTCCCCTCATCCTGACCATTTCCCCCCTCCTCGCTCCCTCCCCTCCCCTCACCCTGACCATTTCCCCCCTGCTCGGGTCATGACCCAACTGTGCAGCGCCTTGGGACGTCCTCCTGACGTGAAAGGCGCTTTATAAATGGAATCTTGTTGTTGTTGTTGTTGTTGAGAAGTGCAGGGACTATGGATTTGTAGGCAATTTTGCACTCGGAAGTAAACCTGCAAACAGCCAAGGGATGAATGGCCAAATTAATCAGGCCGATCACTGGCTGGGACGCCAACCAATGTCCACAAGCATTACTAGACATGGGGCCTGGCAGATATAGATGTAGGTGTAGGAGTGTGTTGACTTGTGGCAAAGAGAGTAGTGGACAAACCAAGAGGGCCCATATTCTAGAATAAATAGGTGTCGAAATAAGATCCGTTTTAGAATCAGGCCAGAATCAATGGGCTGGTCTCAGGAAAAATCAACATATGTAGTAGTGTCTGCTGCCAGGAACTGTACGGAACAGCATTTGGTTCACTGGTTATCTTGCTGAAAGCCCAATAGACAGATGTAGAAGGGTTGGTGGGACGTTTCTGACCATAGAATCATAGAATTTTACAGCACAGAAGGAGGCCATTCGCCTCATCGTGAAAGAGCTGTCCAAATTAATCCCACTCCCCCACTCTCTCTCCCCATAGGCCTGCAAATCTGTCCTCCCCAAGTATCTATCATAATGCTCGTAGCAATATAAGAACTTGCTAGGCAAAATAAGCCCAAGGTCCATCCAGTTCGACATCCACCATCTTGGCAGTTGCTTGTACATATCATACCCCACACTATACACTCTATCTCGAGATATTATTTCCTAACAGAAATCTATCTAATCATATTTAGAAAGAAGTTCTGCCTATGCCTGGCTTTAGACAGTGTTTATTCTGCAAGAAGCTCTAACTGGGTGAAATCTGAAAGTCTAAAGTTCCAGTCACTGACTCAGTGTTTATTCAACGCTTATTCCCACTGATTTCCTGAGGAATAAGGGTTGCTGTGGCTTAGATGATCCATGCAAAGAGGCTCCAAGTTGGCCCCAGGTTACAAGGCAGTGGTCAACAACAAGTACAAACTGGCAAGTTCTCCAGTCTCTCGCTGAACTCAGCTTAGCCATTGAAGCATTCAAATAACAACACACAATAATAATAATAATAATACTCGCATTTGTTTAGAGTGGAGTCCTGTAGCTCAATGGTTAGAGCACTCGCCCCGCAAATGAGAGACCTGGGTTCGGTTCCTGGCAGGGCGAAACGTTGGACAAGTTTCCTTACTCTGCTCGCCTCTGTTTACCTAGCAATAAGTAGGAACCCGGTTGTTAGTCAATTGGAGGATCGCTTTTCCAGGGGTAATAGTTCCTTAAAAAAAAATTATAATAGTAAATTGGTCACTTCAATCCACGACTGTTTGTGGGACGCTGCTGTGCACAATTGGCTGCCACGTTTCACCCACAAAATATACAGTGAATTCACTTTACAGTCTATTCTGTGAGAGCTTTGAGATGTCTCGAAGACGTGATAAGGCACTATTTCAAATGCAAGGATTATTATTAGTGGGATGATATTGATAGCCGGGTGCCTAACCTGAACACGCAAGGCCTGGTGTTTCCAGCACTCATATCCTTCACTTCGAAGAGCACAGAATTCACCAACACAAAAGAATTGAGCGCAAAATTAAGATTTTCTAAATACTGAAAGACTGTTGGCTTCAATGAGCGTTTCATCCACCCAATACAACAGATTCTTTAGGACTTTAGTGTACGGCACATATTTGGCCTGGTTACAAGCAGTAAAAGAAAAGCTAAGCTCAAAGGTACAATAAGAGTATATCTGTATCAACCGGGAAACATTAATACGTCTTGAATTGAGCCAAAAAGCTACTTTAGGAAGTTAAGGGTCAATAAATTGGAAATGGTTCCAGAATGCTGTCTAGTCTAGTCATGGGAACAAGAAAGATTTCTAGACATTTTAAACTGCTTCTTTGATGAAATAGCAGATTTCGATTGTACCCTCAGTGTTTCTACATTAGATTAATAGAGCGTGGGTGAGGAGGGGTCAAGAGATTTCCTGTTAAATACAATCTATTAACTATTTCACTCACTGAGACTGCACAGAGCAGGCAGTGGATTTGATTATTTGAACCAATTATTCACACTCTGTAAATGCTCTGTGTGAATAATTGGTTCAAATAATCAAATCCCACTTTTGTTTTCAGACGTAAATGTTGGTCCTGTCGTCACGCCTTATAATAATAATCATCCTTACTTTTCATATAGCGCCTTTCACGGTGGGAGGACTGCTCAAAGCACTTCACAAGCGCAGAGATCGTGTATTTGTGGGAGAACATAGCAGTCAATTAGGGCACACCAATGCCCCACAAACAGCCATGAGGTGAATGACCAATTTTATTTGTGGGATTGTTGACTGTGACAACTTCTCTTTTCGAGTCGTGCCACGGGATCTTTAAACGTTCACCTGAAAAGCCAGACTCAGTTTAATGATTCAGCCAAAGGATGGCACTTCTGGCAATGATAATAATAATAATCCTTGCAATTGAAACAGCACCTTATCACGTCTTCAAGCGCTTCACGGATTATGCTGTAAAGTGAATTGACGTATATTTTGTGGGTGAAACGCGGCAGCCAATTGTGCACAGCAGCGTTCCACAAACAGTCATGGATTGAAGTGACCAAATATATTCATTAATATAATTTCATGTTTTGAAGGGATTATTATCCCTTTAAAAACGATCCGACAATCGCTAATAACCAGGCTCCTATTTGCTAGGCAAACGGAGGCGTATGGAGTGTAGGGAAACTTGCCCAACATTTCACCCTGCAAATCAAACCTAGTTCTCTCACTTGCGAGCCGAGTGCTCTAACCACTGAGCTACAGGACTCTGTGCAATGCAACACTCCTCCAGCATTACATGAATACCTATGGACTGACTGCTGCATGGTCAATTTTGCAACCTTACGATATTTAACACATCGACTGGTCTGTGGGACTGCTGGAGACAGACTCTCCCCTTCTCAGACAATCGGATTTCTAACTCACGCATAGCACTCAACTATTAGTTACTGGCTTTCCTGTAAATTATTTTGTTTGGTAAAGACAGTGTCAGCCCTTTGCTTATCACGCTCGTGAGCTGGTTGATGTGTTAAATATTATAACGTAGCTGAATAGACTTCCGTGGGTTAATTAGTACATCAGTGTTAATTAACACCTTACCAAACTGTCGGTGCAGGCAAGGCAACAAAGTGTGTTAAGTGTGTCTTTTATCCAGTTCCTGCTTAAATATTGTATAATAATAATAATAATCCTTGCATTTGATATAGTGCCTATCACATCTTCGATGTGTCTCAAAGCGCTTCATAGAATATACTGTAAAGTGAATTGACTGTATATTTTGTAGGCGAAACGCACAGCAGCGCACAGCTGCGCACAATTGCATCCCACAAACAGCCATGGATTGAGTGACCAAATATTTTTTAAGCGATTAATGCTCCCAGAAAAGTGATCAGTCAATCGACTGATAACCGGTTTCCTACTTACTGCTGGGTAAACAGCAGAGGCTTGTGCGTGTATGTGGAGTAAGGAAACTTGTATAATGTTTCGTCCTTCCCAGGAATCGAACTTGCGTCCCCTCCCTAGCGAGGCGAGCGCTCTAACCACTGAGCTACTCCACCTGGATGTCAGTGCCTACGGCTTTACCCTTCGCACCGAGATCCATTTCTGAGTATCAGAGTGAAGAGAACAAACAACAGACTTCCGATAAGGAGTCACGTGATTCTAAAGTGCCACCGGTACACCGGATGTCTTCAGTTGCACTGCATTTAGGCTCCGCTTTGCTGCACGTTACAAGAATAGAATAAACCTGTACATAGAACCCATCATTTACATAACCAGCTTGACATTACAATCAGCCCTTTCAAAAGGGGTCAAAGAAATAACCAGGCGTTAAAGAGATCGACCAGGCCACCCGCTGTATGGCTGCTCGTGGGACATTGCCTCATGCTTTCGCCTACGAAACACACAGCCATTTGGACGCTGCTGTGCGCAATTGGCTGCCCACAAAATATACAGTCAATTCACTTTACAGCATATCCTGCCGAGCTCATTGAGACGTCTCACCGACGTGATAAGAGGCTCTTTTTACGTCAGGAGGACGTCTCGAGTGCTTCACAGCGAATATCGTGAAGGGGAGTAACTATGTACTTTGTAGGTCAATGAAGCAGCTAGTTTCCACACAGCAATACAATACAACATTACACTTACGTCAGGGGAGGATGTCCCAAGGAGCTGGACAGTCAGGGATTTGGACATGAGCTGGGGGTGGGGTGCTGGGGGAAGGCACGGATTGAGATAACCGAGGGCGGAGGGAAGGGAAGGTAGGAGGGTGGCCGAAGGAACGGTCGAAGAGGAGGGTTTTGAGACGTGCCTTGAAGGAGACGAGGGAGGGAATGAGGCAAAGGGGATGTCCCCACAAACAGCCGTGTAGTGAATGAACGATTTTATTTGGGGGCGGGGGGATTGTTGACCAGGACACCAGGAGAAATTCTCTTTGTTTTATAATAGTGCCATGGGATCTTTAATGTACATTGAACAGCTTCTAGGTTCACCATCTCCAACATTGCAGCAGAACCCCAGCTGCATTGGAGTGTCAGCCTAGACTATATGGAGTCTTGTAGCTCAGTGGTTAGAGCATTCACCTCGCAAGCGAGAGGACCTGGGTTTGATTCCCAGCAGTGCAAAATGTTAGGCAAGTTTCCTTACTCCACACGGCTCTGTTTACCCAGCAGTAAGTAGGAACCCGGTTGTTAGTCAATTGGTGGATCGCTTTTCCGGGGGTAATAATTCCTTCAAAAAAAACAATAATAAATTGGTCACTTCAATCCTCGACTGTTTGTGGGATGCTGATGTGCGCAATTGGCTGTCGTGTTTCTTCCACAAAATATACAGTCAATTCACTTTACAGTGTATCCTGTGAAGCGCTTTGAGACGTCTTGAAGATGTGATAAGGTGTATATCAAATGCAAGGATTATCATTATTATTATCATTATATGAGTGTGAAATCCCGACATGAGGCTTAAACCCGCGACCTTCGGACTCAGAGTGCTACCAACCGACACACAGATGGATCTGTTCGAATTTGGTTCCAGTTTATCAGTCCCTGACTGGCCTTCCACTGCATTGTAAAGTTCTTTCAGGTTCCACAAGAGCCAGTGGAAAAGACAGGACATGGGAAAAAGTTCCTGGTCTGAATTCTACCCCGCACATCTGTGCGCCACATGTTTTTCATTCAAACCCATCAATGGCCTTTGACTGTACTCAGCCCAAAGCGTCAGACTCCAGGCACCGAGTCTCACATCAAGGACACAACAGATTTGCGTGTCTTAAGCATCTGTGGAACGGGCAGTAAACCAATCGACGGCCCTGGTAAAGAACAAAGCTCCAGAGACCTCGAAATTCCGCCTAGTCTAAGACAGCGAGAGCACGTTATCTTAAAATTTAAAGCCGTGGTGCAAAATCGTCTTCGATTTCCATCTCAATTTGAAAGCCGGGTGAGTTTCAGGACTGTGGCGAAACCCCTTAAATCTCTGAGATAAGGACAACAACAACAGCAACGACTTGCAGTTTTATAGCGTCCTTCACATGGGGATAGTGTCCTGGAGCGTTTGACAGTGGAGGAGTCTGACCCCGAGCCAGTGGGAGAGGGAGGGAGGGGGGGAGGTGACCGTAAGCACGATTAAAAAAGGAAGGTCTTTAAGTGGTTTTTGAAAGTGGGGAGGGAGGGGGAAAGGAGGGAGGGATTACGTCGTGGCACACATGGGAGTACAGCCAGTCAAGAGTGAATCATGTCTCAGGGGTATCTACCCCGGTTTACTTTTGCTTAAGAGCGGGCACTTTGGAGGGGAGAACCTTTGGAGAACTATTCCCAGTGGCATGAATTGAATCGAATTCAGGGTTGCGCTTATAGTATGTGTGTTCGTGAAAGAGAGAGGGCTCAGGCAGACACCCAATGTTTTCTTTCGTTTTCATGTTACTGTGTAATAATAATAATAATCATAATAAGAATTCTTGCATTTGTCATGGCGTCTTATCACGTCTGTGAGACGTCTCAAAGCGCTTCACAGGATATACTGCTAATTGGAGTGACTGTATATATTGTGGGCGAAATGCGGTAGCCAATTAATTGCCTACAGCTGCGTCCCACGAACAGTCGTGGATTGAGGGACCAAATTTGTATTACTTTTTTTTAAGGGATTATTACCCCCTGGAAAAGTGATCCGACAATCAACTACCAACTGGGTTCCTAGTAACTGCGAGGTAAACAGAGGAGTAAGGAAACTTGCCTAACCCCTGATCTTGACCAGCTTCACTGACTCCCCATTCCTCAGAAAATTGAGTACAAAACCCTCGTTCTCACCTTCAAAAACCCTCCACGGTCTTGCTCCCCACCACCCACCTCTCCGACCTCCTAATCCAATATCAGCCTATCCGCTCCCTCTGCTCAGCGGACACCGGCCTGCTTCAGGTCCCCCGCACTCCTGCCCCACCATTGGCAGTCGGGCATTCAGCCTCTCTGACCCCACACTCTGGAACTCTATCCCGCAATTCCTCCACCTCACCCCCTCCCTGGCCTCCTTCAGGTCCCGTCTAAAGACCTACCTTTTCAACCGTACCTTCAGCTACTGTCACACCTCCACCCTCCACTGCCCTCCATCCATCCTGACCCCAACTCCCAACTTGGGTCCAAAAACCGCTGATTGTCCAGTGCCCTGGGACGTCTTTCTGATGTGAAGGGCTCCATACAAGTGTAATTTGTTGTTGTTGTTGTGGTTGTTGCTGTTCTTTCATGCATAATATGTTTCACTATTGCATAGTATGGCCAAACTGCTTCATACCTCCCTCTCTGGCTCCCTTCCCATCGCTCTCTGCGCTGCCTCTCATGAGATTACACGAGGCATAAGAAAAAACAAAAAAAAAGGGCAGGGTGAAATGTTGGGCAATTTTCCTTACTCCACACACCTCTGTTTACCTAGCAGTTAGTAGGAATCCAGTTGTTAGTCGATTAGCGAATCACTTTTCCGGGGTTAATAACCCCTTAAAAAAATAATCATAATAATAAATTAGTCACGTCAATCTATGACTGTTTGTGGGATATTGCTGCCGCGTTTCACCCACAAAATATACAGTCAATTCATTTTATAGTGTATCCTGTGAAGCTCTTTGAGACGTCTCGAAGGCATGATAAGGCGCTGTATCAAATGGATTCTTATTAATATTATTACTGTGTATTATTCTCTTTCTGAATAGTGCCATGGGATCTTTAATGTTCACTTGAACGGGCAGATAGGACCTCAGCTTGAAGGTCTTATCCAATTTCTGCCAAAACATGTGGCCCGATTAATGGGACATTTTGAAATAAGTGGCCTTTAAAGTGATCGACTGCACCCTCGTCCAGCGAAAACTTTAATTTTCGATGTTAATTGGGATTGTAGGTCGGCAGATTTCAGCCGCAGTCGAGAGGTAAAGTGAGATTAGGCGTGAAAATGCTCCTTTGTTCATTTGACTGCCACTTAAGAGGACTGGATATATTTCTCCTGAGCAAATAGCATGTACACGCCCAGTTAATCAGTGGCCCCCACCACTCCTCACATCCATTAGGGGATGTGATAGTGAATAGATTTTGAACAGAGTAGAATGCATTGGAGCGAGTTAAAATTACACCTGCTTCAATACATCAAAAGGGCGACGGGTGAAATGGGCTGGCTGCTGAGTAAAAGTCAAAGTGTGAAACACCTTCGAACAATAGACGGTAGTTTGTGCAGCGAGAAAACAGGGCGCTGCGATCACCTGTTAATACGGCTGATTAACCAAGTAGTTGTAATCTGATATATTATTAACGCAATTCTGTTAAAATTACACAGTGCAATTTCATGTGCTTTTTTTTTCGCTTGTTTGGAGAGGGTTCAACAGCTGCACTCAGATTTCGACGGTGTTTCTGAAGTTAAAAGTATTGAGTTCAATATTTGTGTCTCAAAGGGGAGTTGCAGCTAGCTCTGTGCTACGGCTATGCTTAAGCGAGTGGGCCTTTAGCTTTCTCAATCCATTTTCTGTTGACCTGTTAATTAATAATAAAACAATATCCTTGCATTTGATACAGTGCCTTATCACATCTTTGAAACGTCTCAAAGCTCTTCACAGAATATACTGTAAAGTGAATTGACTGTATATTTGTGGGCGAACGCGGCAGCCAATTACGCACAGCAGCGTCCCACAAACAGTCGTAGATTGAAAATGACCAATTTATTATTGTTTTTGGTTTTGGAGGGATTATTATTAGGCTCTGTGTGGAGTAAGGAAACTTGCTCAAGGTTTCGCCCTCTGCCTGGAATTGAACTCGGGTCTCTCACTTGCAAATCGAGTGCTCTAACCACTGAGCTACAGGACTCCACGGATAGCATCTCGTAGCGCTGTGCAGTGGTGAGGTTAGGTACTGAGCAAGGGAGGGGGGATCGGTGGCCATGAGCATGGTCAAAGAGGTAGATCTTAAGAATTATAGAGTTATTCAGAAACAGAAGGAGGCCTTTCGGCCCATCGTGTCTGTGCCGGCACAGTGGGATTTAAGGTGGGATTTAAAGAGAGATAAAGAGAGGTGGGGTGGCTGTATTTTTTGGTGGGGGTGTCAGCCGGGTGTCTGACATTTGCAGAAACCCATCACCATTAAGAGTCTCCAAACCAAGCTGAGAATTCCATGCATCCCACCTACACATGGAAATTCCCAGAGATAGATTGTTGTAATGCAACGTGCACTCTCTCTCTCCCCCCCTCTTCCTGGAGGGATGCATCCTCACCCAATTCTGGAAAGTATTAGGCGCAGGTTGGCAAGAGCCGAGGCTGGGGGGGGGGGGGGGGAGCCCAAAGTGTGTGTTGGCTGTACAAATACTGTCAGCAGATAGCCTTTCCAGATATGTGTGTAAAAAAAAGTTACGGAGAAATGGAAGTTGCCTTTGGAAAATCCAGGCCATAAGAACATAAAAAATGTTAGACGAAAAAAGACCCAATGTCCATCTAGTTCTCCTTCCACCTTCCTGACGGTCGCTTGCCCATATGTCCCAAACTCCCTATGTGCTATATCCCATAAGGTTATTTCCTAAAAGAAAACTATCTAATCTGTGTTTGAAGGAATCAAAATTTCCTGCTTCAACCGTCTCCCTCGGGAGCCTGTTCCACAGGTTCACTATTCGCTCACTGAAATAGTGTTTGCGTAGATTTGTTCTGAATTTATCCGCCTTCAATCGCAGGCCGTGGCCTCTGGTTTTCCTATTCTGGGCAAGTTGAAGCAGCCCGACATGATCTATATTGTTTTGCCCCTTTAGAATCTTAAAGAAAGCAAATCATGTCGCCTCTCAATCTTCTCTTTCCCAGCGTGAACATACACAATTAACTTAGTCGCTCCTCATAGTCCAGTCCCTATATATATATGCACACATATATATATTTTCCGATTTACATATATCGGAAAAAATGTACAGGGCAGAACGGTATTGAAAATGGTAAAGAGAGATACAGTGGTGAGAATTTTTTTTGAGTAAATATATAAAAAATGTCGGGAATGTTTCCCTTTTAACGTCCGTCCGCCCTTGCAAATGTAACCCGACTGTAATGGAATCCTTTGTGCTCACCCGATGGCTCGAATTTTTTCGCAGTGCGATGGCATAAATGGAATGGAATCCACACCCCTGGTGTTCTTTCTGTGACTGAAAACCCCCATTCAGCAGGTGGGGGCATAAATCTACCGACCGTTTGTCACTCAATCGGCCTTTTCCACTTCTGCGGTTTTGTTCACTGTGGATTGATTCAACTGCATCAAAGGAGGTGTCCATCTGCCTCTCTACTTTGTTAGCAGCAGACAGAGTAACTGAGATCACTCCCCACACCACACACACACACATATAGTTAAAACACGACAGAAAAGCTTGGACATACAGCTGCCTTGCAACTCCAGCAGGAACGCTGTGTGTGTGTGGTGGTGGGTGCCGGGGGATGGAGGGAGGGGGGAGAGGAAAGAACAGGGCTATTGAATCAATGGTTTAACTACAGGTGTGAGGATACAAAGCTTTTGGTTTACCTTGAAAATAAGGGAAAAAATCCACCTGTCGATTTTTTCATACATTTCTCTCTCCCCCACTCCACTGCACTTCCACCCACCCACCCACCATCCCATGACAACTATCACTCCTTCTACCAGTCAATCTTTTCTTATAACATTTGCTACCTTATTTTGATCCCTAAAGTACAAAATGAATAATCTTTGCTTTTGATGTGGGGTCGAGACACCGCCAAAGGCTTCATGGAATACACCATAAAGTGAATTGACTGTATAGTTTGTGGGTTAAACACGGCAGCACAGCAGCGTCCCCATAAACAGCCGTGGATTGAGTGACCAAATGATTATAATTTTTTTTGGTAGGGAGGGAAAAGCGATCCGCCAACCGACTAACGACCGGGTTCCCACTTACTGCTGGGAAAACAAGGGGCGCATGGAGTAAGGAAACTTGCCTAAAGTTTCACCCCCCCATCCAGGAATAGACCCCGGGTCCTCTCGCTTATGAGGTGCGGGCAGTAAAACGCTAAGCTACTGAACTAAACTAGGCTAACACAAGCATAAATTTGAAAAAAATAAAGAAATATACAGGATGGTAGGATATTTATTTGTGAAACGCTCTATAATTTACTTTCCATTTCTTTTACCATGTTAATTATAAACATCAGCGACTGCAGAACTCCCATGGGGTAATAGCAAGCTACGAGTAGGAGAGAGCAACGCACAGAGAGGACGTATTCTTCTGATGTTCAGAGAATTTTCAGAATCAGACCGTGTTTGTTGCATCTCTTGTTTATAATTAATTGCCAACCATTTATTTATCCAAAAAATAAACACCTCAAGGATACTGGCCTCTTTAGTGCTGCTGCTGAGATCATTTTGTTTTGGACATCCAACCCACAAAGGCCATCGGATATAATAATCCTTGCAGTTGACACAGCGCCTTATCACGTCTTCAAGACGTCTCAAAGCGCTTCACAGAATATATTGTAGAGTTAATTGACTGTGTATATTTTGTGGGCGAAACGCAGCAGCCAATTGCGCACTGCAGCGTCCCCACAAACAGTCGTGGATTGAGTGACCAAATTACTTTTATTTATTTTGAAGCAATTATTACCACAGGAAAAGCAATCCGCCAATCGACTAACAACCGGGTTCCTACTTACTGCTGGGCAAACAGGAGTGTGGAGTAAGGAAACTTGCCCAACGTTCCATCCTTCTGGGAATCGAACCCAGGGCTCTCACTTGTGAGGCGAGTGCTTTAATCAATACCCTGCAGAACTTACTCCACACTCCTCTGTTTACCTAGCATTAATTGGGAACCCAGTTGTTAGTCGATTGGCAGATTGCTTTCCGGTGGTAATAATCCCTCCAAGACAAAACATTTGGTCAATTAATTCACTTCTGTTGTGGGAACCTGCTGTGCAAAATTAGCTGCCGCGTTTCGTCCACAAAATACTCAGTCAATCTGCTTAACAATAGGTGCTGTGAAGCACTTTGAGGTAACTCAACTACTTGATGAGGCACTATATCAACTGCAAGGATTATTCTGCTCTGTTTGTTCAACGTATGTGAATTTATTGCTATTCGGCTTCCGATTCCTAAAGTTAGGAAATATTCTGTTCTCGTCTGCGATCCGCACTTGAGAAAAATCGTTTCATTTGACTTTGTGCCTTATCACCTCGTCAAAAAGTCTCAAAGCCCATTGTAGGAGTTATTGTAAAGGGTAGTGACTGTGCATTCCGTAGGCGAATGCAGCAGCTAATTTGCACACTGCAATGTCCCACAAACAATCATGATATTAGTGACCATTTATATCTGAGGGACAAACTCTCATTTTGATCGTGCCATTGGATCTTTAATGTGAACAGGCAGAGGGAACCTTGATTTAACGTCTCATTCTTGATGCACTTTGAGATATTTTAAGAATGATAATAAGCCTCGCATTTGATATAGCGCCTCATCACGTCTTAGAGACATCTCAAAGCGCTTCACAAAATACACTGTAAAGTGCTCACAACACTCTATGTTTTGTGGGTGAAACACGGTAGCCAATTGCGCACAGCAGCGTCCCACAAGCAGTCGTGGATTAAGTGACCAAAATACTATTTTTTTTGAAGGAGTTATTATCCCGGAAAAGTGATCCGCCAATCAACTAACAACCGGGTTCCTGCTCACTACTAGGTTAGTGTGGAGTAAGGAAGCTTGCCCAACATTTTGCCCTACCCGGGAATCAAACCCAGGTCCTCTCGCTTGTGAGGCGAGCGCTCTAACCACTGAGCTACCGGATTCCCGCTACAGAAATCATCCAAAGCTACAGAAATCATCCAATATGACATTTTTCTTCGCCAAGCTTTCCCTGCAGAAAATATATTTCTGACTTGAAATTTTCCTCCATTTACACACACACACCAGATGGTGCTGTATTGTGCACAGGAGGACAATAAAAGTCTACTCACCACTTACAACAACTTAAGTATCTTAGAAGTTTGATATTCTTACAGTGGCTTGACTCGGGTAGTTAATAAGTAATGGGGTGTTAAACTGACCTGTTAGGCGAACAATTAAGAGATTAGCATTTGGAAAGGTGTGAATTGGCCCGTTAATCTGTGGTCCGAGAGAGAAATATGTGAGTGCCGCAAAACTATACACTGAACAATCAAAGTACTCAGAGTCCCGAAAGCGATCGACACACAAATAAAAGGTTCAAGTAAATATTTGATGACATGACGAGTTAAATGACTCCACTGTATGAGTCCTTTCCTGGAGCTAACATGTGGCAAATTTGTGCTTCAAGTCAAAGTTCTGGCAGTAATCTGGCAATACAATCGAACCTTGTTAATACGTGCTTGCTCCTGTATAATCATCCTCGCATTTGATATATCACCTTATCACGTGTTCGAGACACCTCAAAGCGCTTCGCAGAATATACTGTAAAGCAAATTTCTGTGGGTGAAATGCGGCAGCCAATTACGCACAGCAGCGTCCCACAAACAGTCGTGGATTGAGTGACCACATTATTGTGTTTTTAAAGGTTTCCAGAAGGCATTATTACCCCCGGAAAAGCGATCCGCCAACCGACTAACAACTGGGTTCCTGCCTACTGCTGGGTAAACAGAGGCGTGTGTGTGGCGTGAGGAAATTTGCCCAACATTTCGCAGTGTGACAGCATTTCTTTATGACAAATTTTGCGGCTATCTGTGAGATATTGGCCAGTGCATTCGCCTTCAAAATACACAGTCACTACGCGATGCAGTGTACGCTGTGAACCACTTTGAGACGTTCTTCTGGTGTGAAAGACACTGTATCAAAGGTAATGAATTATTATTATTATTATAATTGTTAACAATATTGGGGAGTGTTAGGGGAGGAAAATGGGTGGAGGAGGCTCACTTCGACTATACACCCCAACAGAAACAAGAGGGGCCGGCTGATACTGTTTCGTCCCTGCTGTAAATTCGATGCAATTCTATGTCACATGTAGAAAGACTGCAACGAACGCCGGAAGGTGTGTACAGGAAAAGAACAACTCGCTGAGTCTATTATTATGGTGAGCTTGCAGAGACGGAACTTGTCCACCAGCCGTGTCTCTGTCTCTGCCTCTGTCTTTGTCTCTTATCAGCCTGGAACAGGTTTGTGGTTTTGCCCTGTAATCCAGTCTAACTGCCAAACTCTTAGTGAGCTTGACAGCTTCCTGCGATGTCGCAAACAGGCACCCCAGTTGGATCAGGCCTTCTGTGCACCATCCACCCACCCGCTGCCTACTTTAGAGAGGATTTTCTCCTGGTTTCCTCACTCCACATGCCTCGGTTTACCTTGCCAGAGGTAAAGTGGAGTCCTGTAGCTTTGTGGAGCCCTGTAGCTCAGTGGTTAGAGCACTCGCCTCGCAAGCGAGAGGACCTGGGTTCGATTCCCGGGCAGGGATTTTCCGCGGGTAATAATCGCTTCACGATAAATAAATGAATAATAATTCGGTCACTCAAGCCACGATTGTTTGTGGGACACTGCTGTGAATAATTGGCTGCCACATTTCACCCATAAAATATACAGTCAATTCACTTTCAATATATTCTGTGAAGCACTTTGAGACGTCTGAACAACGTGGTAAGGCGCTATATCAAACGCAACGATTGTTATCACTATTAGTATTTCGACCGGCTTCCTAAAAGCCATGGGACTCAGAAATTACCTTTAGAAGGTTGAGGGGCGATCTGATTGACATGATTAAAATAATAAGGGGATTCAATATGATATAGCTACAGAAAAACTATTTCCTCTGCAGGGGAAATACAGAACAATGAAGTATATTCTTAAAATTAGAGCCGGGCCATTTAGGAGTGAAATCAAGAGGCAGTTTTTCACTCAAAGGGCAGTGAGAATCTGGAACTCTCTCCCCCAAAAGGTTATGGTTTATGGCTGGATCCATTCACATTTTCAAGACAGAGGTGGAAAGATTTCTGTGAGGTCAGGATATCAAGGGGATATGGGGCAAAGGCGGGTAATTGTATTTGAGGTGCAGATCAGCCAGGATGGCAGAACAGGCTTGAGGGGCTGAATGGCCTCCTCCTGTTCCTATGTTCCCATGGTCTGCAAATCTGCCAAATGCACAAGAAAATAACGGGTCAGAAGTCCAATTGAGGCTAAGGCCAAATGAAATTTGGAGGTTCAAAGATAATAATAATAATGATAATTTCTGCTTTCTCCACATCTTGATTACCACCAACTACCTTTGGATTAAGGGGAACAACAACTAAAAAATAATTTATGGACATTGCATTTGATATTGCGCCTTATCACATCGTCGAGACGTCTCAAAGCACTTCAACAGGATATACTGTAAAGTGGGGTGACTGTGTGTTTTGTGGGCGTTATGCTGCTGGCAAATAAGCCCATCCACTCTCCTCTTTATCCTGTGTGTTGATTTAACACAGCAGTTATTTTTGGTTGCATATCTGTTGGTAAGTAAAGGGCTCCTTTCTTCTTGTAATCATAATCGTTGCATTTGATATGGCAGCTTATCATGTCGTCAATACGTCTCAAAGTGCTTCACAGGATACACTACGCACTCTCGGCTCTGAGTCTGAATTGGTTGGACGCTGCTGTGCACAATTGGCTGCCGTGTTTCGCCCACAAAATATAGAGTCACTTCACTTTACAGTATATTCTGTGAAGCGCTTTGAAACGTCTTGAAGACGTGACACAGCGCTATATCCAATGTTAGGATTCTTATTCTTATTAAGGTTGTGGCTTCATGCCCCACGTCGAGACTTAGAATTATATCGTTTCAGATGACACTCCAATGCACTGCTGAGTTTTTTTCTCTTTACACCCTCCACCTCATTAATGTACGTCCCTTCCTTCTCCCATAAGGAGGATATCTCAAAAGACCTCACAGGATCCATTGAAAAGGATAACGACTGTGTAGTTGGTGGGCACAAAATTCTGCGTTCCCCACAAACAGACGACAAAGTGACTGACCAGAACTTTGTTAAGGAATTCGAAATAGTCCAATTTAAGTCGGTGACATTGCAAGCTTAGAGTTGAACACAACATGAGGTTTAAAAAGGCAGTCGATCACAGATTTTATAATCCACATGAAATGCGTTGGTTAAGTCTTGCTTCATAACACAAGGCATTTTGTAACTGACTCACCCTCTCCCACACACAACAGCTGAAAGTGACCATCAGTCTATTCCTCAAATGCCTAGTGACACCGCTCAGCTTCACACTGAGCGTTTTAGAAGCGATCGCTGTATCTGTTTCAGTTTTACCACCAAATCTTCTCTGTGCCCTCAACAATCCCACTGTGTGTGTATGTCATGCGATCCTATCACCCCCATCCTCGCCCGACTCCACTGGCTTCCCACCACACAGAGGATACACTTCAAGATCCTGGTCCACATCTTCAAAGCCCTCCACACGGCCTTGCTCCCATCCCCTACCCCTGCCACCTCCTAACCCCCTACCATCCTGTTCGCTCCATACGCTCAGTCCTCCGCATCACTTCCCCCACCATTGGTGGGCGGGCCTTCCGCCATTCTGCCCCCACCTTCTGGAACTCCATCCCCCGGTCCCTCCGCCTTACCCCCTCACTCGCCACCTTCAAGACCCATCTCAAGACCCTCCTCTTCGACTGTGCTTTTGATCTCCCTGCTTTCCCCCCTGCCCTCCACCATCCCCCATCCCGACACCCAGCTTGAGTCCGTAACTCTGTCTGCCCAGGGCCTTGGGACATCTTCCCAACATGAAAGGCGCTTTACAAATGTAATTTTCTTGTTGTTTTTGTTGGTGGTGCTGGTGTGGTGTGGACTTGCCTGAGCTTGGAAAATGAACTCCGCTTGTGTGTGAGATCAGAAAATGAGCGTTGCCAGATCACTTGAGAGCTTCACCTTGAGCATGAAAGAGGTACCAAGTCCAAAGCGGAATCCTGTTCACACCTGGCCGGCAATCAGAAGCGTAAACTCTATCTCATTTCCCTTGCGTACTCAATCTCTGGGGTATTCATGGAGTCCTGTAGAGTATTGGCTAGAGCACTCACCTCGCAAGTGACAGATGCTGGGTTTGATTCGTGGGTAGGGCGAAACCTTAGGCAAGTTGTCTTACTCCATGTACGCGCCTCTGTTTACCCAGCAGTAAGTAGGAACCGGGTTGTAAGTCGATTGGCGGATCGCTTTTCCAGTGAGGGTTATAATCCCTCCATAAGAAAAAAGTAATAATTTGATCACTCAAACCACGACTGTTTGTGGGGACGCTGCTGTGCGCAATTGGCTGCTGCGTTTTGCCCACAAAATATAGTCAATCCACTTTACAGTCTATCCTGCGAAGTGCTTTGAGACGTCTCAAAGACGTGATAAGGAGCTGTGTCAACTCAAGGATTGTTATTATTATTATTATCAGGGCAAATTCATCTGCTACACTGGGAAGGGGAATTTACAGCGTGTGGTGCGCTAATTATTACAACACATACTGCAAAGCGCCTCTTCTCCCCTATCTCCTACAAGTTACCACAATCTTGTGGTGGAACCTGTGTGCAATTCTAGGTGCAACCTGCATTGGTTGATTTGCTCCCTTCTGTTACTGACAGATTGCAATGATTCAGATTAAGCAGCGCCCCAGTCTGTCGGCCTGTGTACATGCCAGTTCTCTCTCTCATGGTTATCTGGTCAGCAGCAAAATGCCTAACGCCCCTCTGCCAAAGCGGCGGACACAACGCCACCAACAACTTGCACTTATATAGCACCCTCCACGCAGGATAGAGTCTCAGAGCACTTAACAATGGCGGAGACTGACTCCGAGCATAGGCAAAGAGGAAGGTTTTCAGGCGGGACTTGAAAGAGGGGAGAGAGGGGGCAAGGTGGAGGGATAGAGGGAGAGAGTTCCAGAGTTTCGGGGCGCAGTGGCTGAAAGCACGACCTCCAATGGTGGGGCGGAGGGTGCGAGGGACGAGCAGGAGGCCGGAGCCGGTCGAGCGGAGGTGCCGGGAGGTGGATTGGGGAGTGAGGAGGTCGTAGAGGCCAGGAGGTGCCAGAGAGTGAAGGGACTTGAACACGAATGTGAGGTTCTTGAAGTATTTGACTGAAGCCTGAAGACTGAAGGAGAAACTATCAAAGCCTTTGCCGTGTGGCGCACTGTCTGCACATGGTGCGCCTGCCAGTGAATTGCGGGTTCACTTTTTTTGACTGGAGGAATCCCTGCAGAATTAAACAGCGGGCCGAGTGTTTAAGTGCGATCCAGACACACTGTATCCCCCCCCACCCACCCATGCTTGTCGGCGAATTCCTCGCCGAGGGTTTTGAGGCGACCCCCAGGCCCCCCGCCACCCCCAACATGAACATCGGCACGTTCAAATGCAATATGGGGGAGGGGGGCATTGTCGTTCAGAACCCGAAGGCGCTCGCTCCCCCATCTCCCCACGCTGTGGGAATGTTTCATCCGATGGTAGAAATTCAGCGGTTTCCTATTGTGAGAGCAGGAGAGAGAGCCTGGTGTGGGAGGATAGAATAGCCAATATCCTCTGTGGTGTACCACACTCTATACGTCAAGTTTCTTCCACTCTTTTCTCAGAATAGAACAATTGCCTCTCTCTCTCTCGCTCTCTCTCTCTCGCTCTCTCTCTCGCGCTCTCTCTCGCGCTCTCTTTTTCTCACTTCAACGCTGTATCGGCCTGCGAGAATTATGGATTTCCTTCTGTGAGACCTGATAAAGCGGAATATATGGAAGAAAACAACTTGTTATTTCCCTTCTCCCCGGCTCACCCTCCCTCCCCCACCACCACCTTTCCCTCTGCCCCTCTCGCCCCACAACCCACAACCGACCACCGTCCACTGACAATATCAGGCTGTTCACGGTGCAATAAATTTTGTCAGTGTTTTCACAGAAAAGAAACACAGAGACATGTTCTCTCCCGGACACTTGTAATGATCAATCCGTCTGAATGACTGTGAGAACGCGGCAGCTAAAACAATTCGTCCACTCCAACTGATTATTATTCTAACCCCACGAGGTCTCGGATATATTATGTTCTCGCTCCGTATCTTAACACTCACAGAGCGTTCTCTACAAGGGGTGGAAATTACAAAGGGGAAGTAGAGCAAACTGGACATCTTTCAGGAAGGTGGGGTGGGGTTGAGGGGTGAGTGGGGAGGGAGGGGGGAGTGTTGGTGGGTGGGGGGGTGGGAGAGAAGAGCCTTATCAATAAAAGTGTTTGGCTTCAGGATATTGGTTGCCTCGTGGAGCAAGGCACGATTCTGTATTTCATTGCTAACGTAACCGTTTCTATCTATCATTGCTCCCCAACGCCCCATCCCCTTTTTTTCACTTTCTGTTGAACCGAAAGCTGTTTTAACCATTGTATTTATTTGTTTTGTTGCTACTCCTCCCCACTGCCCCCCCACCCCCCGCCCACCCCACCCCACTCTCCTCCCCACCCCACCTCCACTCTCCCCACAGATCAGTTCCATCAGTTTTAGCGGCTGATCCTAAAGGTGTAAACCGACATTACTTACGTATCCCTCTTTATTACCTTATCAAAATTACAAAATTTCCTCAATAAGTTTCCCGGGAAAGATATTCTTAGAAAACACACACACAGACACACACACACACTCACACACAAAAATAGCAGACTAGTTCCAGGAAGGACCTCCTTGTTATTTGATGAATATTGTTTCCTCTGGCTGTTAACAAGACGGAGGAAGCAGCCGTTTGCAGAGCCAAGGGAGCTGTTAGCAAGTTTGCACTAGGATTGCGGCCACGGCTGCAAGAGTTGAATGATGCTGCAGGAATGTGCGAGTCATCTCGCCACCACTGTTGGGACAATGCGAGCATCTCATTCTCTGTCCCCGCATAGCTCTGGCTCTGACTCGCAATAGGGTTCAGCAACGGCTGGGAAAAGACTCTTTTCTACCCCCCACCACCACCCCAACACACATCCTCACCCTCCCACCCTACCCTTCCCCCCCCACCCACCCACACTTCCCCCATCCTCTCCCCATCTGCTGGTACAAACATGATGTTTATAATTTTGCGGTGTTTAGTTATATGAAAGAGGTTTACTATGCAGAGAGTTTGATGACTGACTGCTGGTGACTCAAAGGTGACATAAGCTACTAAACATGAACATGCAACCTTCTGGTTTCTTAATGCCTTGGATGACTGACTGACTACTGACTAACTGACGGACTGACTGACTCGCTGCCTTTGTGATACAAACACAACCACACACATCCCCGTCAGTGATTCTCCTAAAACGCTGGGAACTTGTCTCAGGGAAAAACTATGACAAAAAAACAGCACAGCGAGCGAGGTTTGCTCTGGGGTGGGGTGGGGAGTGGCGAGTTGCTGAACGAAACTCCCGCACAGCCACCGAGAACGTATCGTTTCTTTTCCGTCTATCGATATCTTTGGGGCTTAAAAAAACGGAGCAAAAATTGCCAATCGAGCCGTGCTTATACAACAGCAAACTAGAGCAGACAAACAACTCGTAGAGAGCAATTTGCCCCTCTTCCTGCATCAGCCGCAAAGCCAGTAAGTAAACCGTCTCGAATTCCGTTTCCTCTGCTTATTTGCTAAGACCAACTTTTGTGGACGGGCACCGGGGTGCGCAAAACGTCTTTTAAAACCGTTTCTCCTTACCTCTCATGAAGCACTGTTGATACGAAGGAAATGACTCAAATATGCTGTTCGAAGCCATGGTTATTGCCTTAACCGGAGCTGTCTCTGTTGGCTGCCGTGGCTCTCTCACCTCACCTCACCTCACCTTGGTCAAAGGAAAATCGACACAGTTTAAAAGTTGGACTCCTCGCTCCACCGTTCATGTTTGTCAAAATCCTTTACCGTATCGCCCGCCCCTCACTCCCTCCCTCCCTCTCTCCCTCACTCCCTCCCTCGCTCAGCGCTGCGAACGAGAAGATAAGGTACTTTCTTGAGGTCTGAAATGTAAAAATAGTGGAGCGCGTTTGTGGTCAGGCGACGCTTACCACTCTACGAAGCCGCTTGGCACTCTGTGGTTTAAAATCAGAATGAGTTGCTATTTGCTGACCAATATCCCGGACCCACTGTTGTGTGACTGTTCTGCACCCAACTTGTGGTTCTGTGGTTGTTTATGAGGGCCCAAAGAGTTTCACACAACCCAAATTACAAAATTAACTGTTCCCCTTTGGCAGCTCGATCCAATTGGGGCTCCAGTAATCACGTGGCTTGTGTGAGCTCGATCTTTTTTTTACACACACACAATATACACACGCATATTGGAGTCTGCCCTTCCCACCCCACCTGCCCTCCCCTTGGCAGAAGCTAGCAAATAGCAGAGGCGGGAAGTTTGCAAACCTGACTCACAGTCCCTTTTTGCTTATTATGCAAATAGAACTATATGGTTCGGTACAACAGCGCCTCTGTTCCTTTAAGAGTCTGCGTGGAGCTATTTCAACCATTGGTTTCTCGCCACGGTTCGTTTTTTTATTTTTAAAAGATATATACAATGTATATATTAAATGTATAAAACTAAAGGCTGGATTCTCAACGTTGTCTCAACGCCGTATTATAGTCACCATTGTAACAATAATTCTCTATCCTTTGATAGAGCGCCTTTTCGTGTCTCCTAGACGTCTCAAAGGAACATACCGCAAAGTAAATTGACTGTGTATTTCTGTGGGCGAAACGCGGCAGCCAATTGCGCACAGCAGCGTCCAACAAACAGTTGAGAGGCCAATGTATTATTATTATTACCCTCGGAGAGCGATCCGCCATTCGACTAACAACCGGCTTCTTATTTACTGCTGGATAAACAGAGGTGTGTGGAGTAAGGAAGCTTGTCAGCGGGAACTTGTTCTAAACTCTGCTGCTGTCGAAGTCATTTTCCGACAATCATTTCGGTCGGGGTCCGCTTCAAAAGCCCGAGATCCATCCCTCTCCAGCAAATGATATGCAAAACCGCCACCATTACAGATCTCCAAAACATTACACTAATACAATTTAAGTTAAACATTTTTTTAAAAAAAGGCGATTCAAGTTAAGGCAAAATCATATTCCATCTCGTAAAATGAAATGTTTTTTCTTTTGCAATCTGCGTGTTATGGAAAGCCTCGATGTGAAAAAAAGACATTCAAAGAGTTAAAGAGAATGAACAGACTCACCTTTGTAAATACAGTATCACTTGTACATATCGCAGGGTGTTTTGCAATATCTTATCTTACTCAGTTGTTCAATAAAAATAATACATTAGAGCCTTTATATTCTAATTGCCTTCGGTTGAATCTGATCTCAATTGACAACTCTTTTAGTGACCTGTTTGTTGCTCATATCTCTGCCTTTCCCCCCAAACCATACAATGCTAATGTTTGTAACTGGTAATTGTTAGGTTGGGAGGACGTCTTAAATTCACAACAGCTGGTTCACTGGATTTATTCGTTGAACAAAGTTTTGAATTTCCTTTGCTGCGAATAAAAAAACACAAGCACATCAGCATTTACCTGATCCATCCATCTGCCGCTAACTTTTATGTGGGCTTTTCAAACCCTCTCAAAACTTGCTCTCTCCCTCCCTCTCTCCCTCTAAATCCCATCACTCAACATAGACCAGAGATCAAACTTTGACCTCGAAGGGGCTAGTCGTGTTTTCCAACAAAGACACTTTCAGGAGAGAAGTAGATAGATATTTGGGGAGAACAAATTTGCAGGGCTATGGGGAGAGAACGGATTCAGGTGTGAAGGGAACTATCCAAATACAAGTTTTTGTTCAAGACGTTGTTTTAATAATGCTGATTAAGATGACGATATTCAAAGTGAAATGAGTTCCATCACCAGGACCGGTCCAACGGCAGGGCAAAGCAGGCAGAAACGGAGACCATTTCACAGTGTTGTTATCTTTTCAACTTATAATAAGAAGAAGAATCGAACCTTAGCAAATTTACTTACTCCGCATGCCAGCTTACCTAATAGGAACCTGCTTGTCGGTCAATTGGTGGATCGCTTCGCAGGGCCAATAATCCCTCAAAAAGATATGGGGTCACTCAATCTACGATTATTTGTGGAACACTGTTGTGCGCAATTGGCTTCCATGTTACACAGCCACTGCACTTCACAGTATATTCTGTGAAGCACTTTGGGACACCTCAACTACGTGATAAGGCGCTATATCAATATCAAAAGCAAAGATTATTATTATGATGATGATTATTATGTTAAGATCTCAGTAGTCTGAGGGGAGAGTTTGTGAGCAGTGTTATGGTGGTGGAGACAAGCTGAGAGCACGAACCTGAGCTATAAAGGACAGTTGGGCGTGGGATAAGCCACTTGCTCTGTGTGGTAGAGCATCCATCCCCGTAGATTAAGGCTGTCAGAGCATGAGGTGAGAAGGTATTGACGGGAGCCAAGCAGCAAAGCCTTGTCGTCATTCAACTGCAGAAAGGTAACTGCAGATGTCACGGAGTTGAAAGTATTCCATGTGGGTTTACTTTCTCAGTTACTTTTAAGATCTTATATCTCTCCATCAGGGACCCCTCTATAAGGCTCCCCCTCCAAACCTTCTCTTTTCAAGGGGATTACTCAATTGAATTGGTCACATATCAATTCAGGACTTGGAGTCCTGTAGCTCAGTGGTTAGAGCACTCGTCTCGCAAGCGAGAGGACCTGGGTTCGATTCCCAGGCAGGGCAAAATATTGGGCAAGTTTCTATAATGATAATAATAATAATGTGCTCCACATGCATGCCTCTATTTACTTAGCAGTAAATAGGAATCTGTCTCAAGACCCTCCTCTTCGACGTGCCTTCGGTCACCCTCCTACCCGTCACCCTCGGATCCCTGACTGTCCATGCCTTGGGACATCCTCCTGACATGAAAGGCGCCGTCTAAATGTCATTTGTTGCTGTTGTTATCAATAAATCACACTAAAGAAATGCCGCAAGTTAGGCCTAGTTGGCTCTACACAGATCTCGGTGCTAAAACCCTGGGTCTTTGCTTGTCTTGTAAGGCTAATGGCTGCACTACATTATATGGGGCATTCACCCAAATACCTCCTTACCTTACATTCTCCTGAAACACAGCACAGAACAGTAAGAGTTCAGTGATCGGTTACAGGGACATAACGGATGAAATCAAACATCCGACTGCAGATGATAGATTATGGATTATAAATGAAAATAGTGGAATTCTGGAGGGTGGATTAATTATCACATAATAGGGGGGGGGGCCATAATTTCCCATCCGCGCCACACTCAGCAAACAGGAAATCAATCGGGGCATCAAATTCTCCAGTCGACAGAGAAACGTGCGCGCTTTACATCGAGACCCAACTCAAAGTGCTTCACAGGATTTACTGTCATGTGCGGTGACCAACTTGCGCACAGCAATGTCCCACAAACATTCCGAAGTGAATGATCAATTTTGTCTGGGCTTAAGGAGATCGCTGGCCAAGACACCAGAAGAAACTACTTTCTCTTTGAGTAGTGTAGTGGGATGCTTAACCTCCACCTGAACAGGTAGAGAGGACCTGGGTTTAACAACTCATCCAAAGGACAAGCAGCACCTCCGACAATGCAGTACAATCCTCAGCACCTCATTTAAACTTGTAAACGAAGATCAACAATGCCTTATCGTGAGGCTTGAACCCATGACCTTCTGACTCAGAGGCGAGAGTGCTATTAACCGAGCCAGACAGACACCTTGTTATCAACATGTGCTTGCAGCTTCGACAGTGTTACTTGCCAAGTCTATCGCATCTTGCGTGGGTTTCGTTTCAGACTGTGTCAAAAGGGGTTAAAAAAAACAAAGAAGCATCTTTGAAATCGTGCTACGCGGCACCGTTTCTTTCATCGACGATGCCAACACTCTGTGAAGGGGAATGACACACGCTTCTATCTCCTTGTGACTAAGAGTTCCCCTTTCTTCTCACAGGCCTTTCAAGGTTGCTGGAACAATCAGGGAGCAAAAACAAGGCATCTTCTTTTTTTTCAAACCGTACACAAAAAAAAATTCTTTGATGGTTGTCCTCAATTTACCGTACCACTAGTTTGACGCTAAGACGCTTCTAGGTTTACAGACCGACTTTGAAACCATTGTCTTGGCCTCATAATTAAGCCGTGAGTCAGCAGCCCACAAGCAGTAACCACTGGTGCCAGACGTGTTTCTGTGAAGCTCTTTTACCACCTGTTAGAATGAGTTTCCTGTGTGGGTGGAGAGACAGTGAGGTACAGCAGAATTCCATGGAATGACATAACGGGGAGGACCAATGCTGACCAGCAAGAAATGTGCGTTACTCGAGACTTTTGCCAAAGTCTCTCTCTCTCTCTCTCTCTCTCTCTGTCTCTCTGTCTTTCTTTCTCTCTCTCTTCCCTTTCTTCCTCTCCTTTCTTAAGGAGTTTGACCGATTTGATCGCCACCCGTTCCCCTACCCCTCCTCTACCTCGCCTGAGCAGTCGTTTAACCGGCTGCAGCGTTTCGCCCAAAAAATGCACAGTCGCCTCACTTTACAGTATATTCTGTTGAGCGCATTGAGGCCTCTCAACGACATTATAAGGCGCTGTATCAAATGTGTAGGATTATTATTATTATTTCATGGCTGTTGGTGGCACGTTGCTGTGGGCAAATTGGCTGCTGAGTTTGTGTACAGAAAGACTTTGTTCACACTTTGAAGCAAAATCCTGTGGCTTGAGACATCTTGACAATGTGATAAGGCGCTATTCTGAATGCCAGAATTATGATTATTATTTTGAGATCTTATGCCCCAACAGAAGGGGTTTGCTACATACTCTGTGACGTACAACTAACCCTTGCATTTGATCTACGACTTTCATGTAGATCAAAGTATTTCACAGGTTTTCTGTCAAGTGTAGTGACTGTGCACTTTGTAGGAGAACTCGGAAGCCAATTGGCATACAGCTGTATCCCACAAACAGCCTTGAATTGAATGACCCCATTTTTTATATGGGTGAATTATTAGCCAGGACACTGGGGGAAACTTCCTCACTTTCTGAATAGTGCTATAAATTGAGTCTGAAGAGGTAGGATGGAAAAGGACTGAGCCCTGCACTGGAGTGTCAGCAGAGACTGTGAGCAAAAAGTCCCGATGTTGGTTTTGAACCTACAACCTTCTGACTCAAATAGCCTGAAGCGAATGACTAATTCTATCTGGAGGATTGTTGGAACTGAAAAAATAATATTAAAGGGCATGCAGAAAACACAGGGGATTGCGATTTGAATAAATAGTTCCCATGGGGAGCAAGCACCAGCGCAGACACGCTGGGGGGAGAGAGCAGGGAATGGGGTTAGAGTAGAGAGCTCCAGTGGGGGAGCGAGCCCCAGCACAGACAGCATGGGGGGAGAGAGCAGGGAATGGGGTTAGAGTAGAGAACTCCAGTGGGAGAGTGAGCACCAGCACAGACACGATGGGGAGAGAGAGAGAGAGAGAGCAGGGAATGGGATTAGAGTAGAGAGCTCCAGTGGGAGAGTGAGCACCAGCACAGACACGATGGGGAGAGAGAGAGAGAGAGAGAGAGAGCAGGGAATGCGGTTAGAGTAGAGAGCTCCAGTGGGGGAGTGAGCACCAGTCACAGACACGGTTCCAAAAAGGAAGGTCTTGAGACGGACCTTGAAAGAAATGAGAGAGGGAGAGTAAGTCAGAGGGACTATGGGATGGAGTTCCAGAAGGTAGGGGCAGACAGCCTGGAAGCCTGAACAACAATGGTGGGATGGTTAGGACAGGTGAGGCGAAGCAGGCCAGTGCAGTGAGGGAAGACAGTGGCCAGGCTGCCTGTTTGAGAAGATCACAGAGATAGGATGGGGCAAGACTGGGGAGGGATTTGACGGTGAGGGCGAGGATTTCGATCTGCTGGGAAACAGGGAGCCAGCAAAGCGGGGGATTCTAGATCCATATTACAGTTCCCTTACTCCACACGCCTCTGTTTACCCAGCAATAAGTTGGAACCTGGTTGTTAATTAATTGGCAGATCGATTTTCTGGGGGTAATAATCCCTTCAAAAAAAAATACTAATAATTTGGTCACTCAATCCACCACTGTTTGTGAGACGTTGCTGTGCGCAACAGGCTACCCACAAAATGTACAGTCAATTCACGTTACAGTATATTTCGTGAAGCGCTTTGCGACGTCTCAAAGACGTGATGAGGCGCTATATCAAATGCAAGGATTATTATAATTACTACTATTATTACACACAGGTAGACAATTGGTGCTTATGACTATTCCCGAACCGAAATAAAAAGCACATGGTTATTGTTTCGAAAATAATCTCTACCCACGTGGGATATTGCGTACGCAGCTCAGTAAAATGCATGTAAAATCTTTGACTTAATTGCGGTTGTAAGCAGGTCGATGTTTACTTCTTAATTATGGCTGTTAGCAGTGTTGACCAAGTGATAATTAAGGATTAACAGTCCCCACAGGCTGACTGTTCAAAGCTACAATATCTAGGCTTTTCTATATAACAAGGAAATGCCCTTTTGGAAAACAGTGCTAACAAGGCTGTCATTAATGTACACGCGCACACCTTTTTTGTCCAGTATTATGGTAGCAGCCCTGATCTGCTCCTAATGTTGATTATCTTTACGTCACTCCGCCAACTCTCCAACTCCAACACCAAATGCAAGCTCTTCCCTTTATGGACTGCAGGCCGTTCGGAATACAGTCCCTGCACTAGGGCTCCTGAGCCTATCAGCCCCACTCTCGCCCATCCTCCATTGGCTTCCCAGAAGATCGAGTTCAAGATCCTCATTCTAACCTTTAAATCCCTCTATGGTTTCGACACCTCCCTGCCTCTGTAACCTTCTCAAACCTGGCTGCTCCCTCTATTGTCGTCCTCCCGATCCCCTGCACCGCCCCCCCCCCCCCCCAACACCCGCCTGCGAATTATACAGCGCCTTATCACATCTTCGAGACATCTCAAAGCGCTTCACAAGATGTACTGTAAAGTGAATTGACTGTATATTTTGCAGGTGAAACAGAGCAGCCAATTGCGCACAGCAGCGTCCCACAAACGGGATTCCCTGGTCATTGCAGAGGAACATGAGGAGACAGGAAAGTGCAGATGTTTTACCAAATGGTACAAATTCAAGGATCTGTTACTTGAGCCCCTGGGCATATGCTTCTTCTATCCTACGGGGAGTGTGGAGGAGAGGTAAGCGGGGGTTCTCCTTGGAGCTGAACCTGCTTCATGGTTTCATGCTGGGCAACGGAATGTTAGAATCGAGAACCAAACCTTGGCTCTTGCCAACTGCACGTTATACTTCCTGGAATTAGGTAAAGCAGGATGTGTCCCTCCAGGGAGAGAGAGAGAGAGAGAGAGAGAGAGAGAGAGAACGCAATCCACTACAACAATCTATCTCTGGGATTTCCGTGTGTAATAATAATAATAATCCTTGCATTTGATATAGTGCCTCATCACGTCGTTCAGACATCTCAAAGCGCTTCACAGAATATGCTGTAAAGTGAATTGATTGTTTTCTGTGGGCGAATCGCGGCACCCAATTGCACACAGCAGCGTCCCGCAAACAGTCATGGATTGAGTGACCAAATTATTATTTTTTTAACGTATATTCCTACGACAGAAAAAAAATGACTGTAAGGAGCAATATGGACTGTGTGTAGTTTCGTATCAAGTGTAGGTGGGATACATGTTTTAGTTTGGATACTCTTACTCTTAAGAATGGCGATGGGTTTCCACATGTGTCAGAGACCCGGCTGACCAAAAAAATCCAACGTATGCTTCTTGGACTGGTGTTCAGTCTGACTGCTCCTTAAGATCGAGGGTCAAAGATCGATGATGTAACTGAGAGAAGGAAGAGGAAAGGAGAACGGATGAGCAGAACATTTCTGCTTAGTTGTTTCCCTTCCTTTATCCGGTGTTGCACAACACAGCTTTTTTTTCTAAAGCAAAAAAGATTGATCCCAGCAGCTGCAGTTATGCTTCCGTTTTTTTTATTGGATTAATTTCAACCCCAAACATTAAATTAACAAGCAGGCAGGGAGGGGGGAAATTGAGTTTCACTCACATGGATACCTTTCCCCAAACCCTCGATGAGGCTCAGCAACAACAATAATAATCCTTGTGTTTGATACAGCACTTTATCACGTCTTCGTGAGATTTCTTGTGGATATAGGGATTAAGGGATATGGGGAAAAGGCAGGTGCGTGGAGGTAGAATAGATCAGCCATGATCTTATTGAATGGCGGGGCAGGCTAGAGGGGCCGAATGGCCTACTCTTGCTCCTAATTCTTAGGTTCTTGTGTTTGAGACGTCTCAATACAGAAGGTGTATTTTGTGCACAAAACACGGCAGCCAATTGCGTAAGGCAGAGTCCCATAAGCAGTCATGGATTGAGTGACCAAATGATTATTTTTATTTTACTGGAGGGATTTTTACACACAGAAACGATCCACCAATCGACTAACAACCGTGATCCTACTTACTTCTAGGTAAACAGAGGCATGCGGAAAAAGGAAACTTTCCTGACGTTTCGCCCTGCCCGGGAATCAAACCCGGGTCCTCTCACTTGCAAGGCGAGCTGAGCTACAGGACTCCACAAAACATTGAACACTGACCAGACTATTCTTCCTCACGCTGCAGAGTTTCAGACCATGGTCTTGCAATAGAGTTCCTCATTGTATTGGATATTAATAAGTCATCCTCTCATTTGGAAGAACGCCTTTCACATCTTGAGGAGATCTCGAAGCCCAGCATTGTACTGTGAAGCCCATTGGCGCACAAAATGGTCTCACAAACCACCGTGAAGTGAATGAGTAATTATATTGGGGGATTGTTAGCCACAATAACAGGAGAGAGAAAGCCCCCTTCTCTTTTCGAGTAGTGCCATGGGGATTTTTAACACCCATCTGAACAAGGAGACAGGACCTCAGTTTAACGTCTCATCCGGCACAGCATTGGAGGGTCAGCCATGTCTGTGCGAGTTCAAATCCCGAAGTGAGGCTTGAACCCACGACCTTCTAGCGCTGAGCCAGGTAACCAGGATGCCTCCCTCCAGGGAGAGAGAGAGAAGGAGAGAGAGAGAGAGAGAGAGAGAGAGAGAGAGCGCGTGTTCCATTCCAACAATTTATCTCTGGGATTTCCATGTGTAGGTGGGGTACGTGGAATTCTCAGCTTGGTTTGGAGACTCTTAAGCAATGGTGATGGGTTTCTGCGTGTGTCAAAGACCCAGTTGACCACCCACCCCATCAAAAAAAGCATCCTACCTCTCAATTGCTGAGGTGAACACTGACTCCTTGCATCGTCAGAGCAGCGTAGACCGAGGTCTAGGAATGACACTGCCACATGTCCTCCCAACCAAGAAATGGCGTCTTCCATCTGAAGGCCTGACAATAAATAAATAAGATAAAAAGTACCAAAAAAAACATATTGGAGAAACAAAACAGTCACACTTTTACCATCTCGCTTATCGAAAAGTAAAGTGAAGGTGGTGTTAAATCCTACGTTATCTCTCAAAGTGCTATAACAAATGCAAATGCAAGGATTATAAAGTGTCAGTCTGGCTGGTTCAGTAGGAAGCATTCTCTCTTCTGAGTCAAAGGTTGTGGGTTCCAGCCTTTCAACTCAATTAGTTCGAGACTACCCGTTTGTTGCATCTCTTGCAGCAATGTCGGGCAAATGATGTCAGTCCCATCACACCAACCCACACAAACTCTTCTCAGGAAGCAGATTGCATTTGGCTCTGAGGAGATCTCAAATGAGAGCCTAGGACTTGGGGGAGAACAATTTTGCAGGGCTATGGGGAGAGAGCGGGGGAGTGGGATTGATTTGGACAGCTTTAAAAGAGCTGGCACAGACACAATAGGCTGAATGGCCTCCTTCTGTGCTGTATAATTCTATGGTTCTACGAGTTCAGTCTGACACAGTGCTGGAGGGCAGAGGCTACATCCTTAACAACCTCAGGTTCTATCTGTCTGTTCAACAGTAACACTTTATTGGTCACTCAATCCACGACTGTTTACACTGCGCATAATTCGTTGCTGCATTTCGCCCCACAAAATACACAGTTAATCCACTCGACAGCGAATCCTGTGAAGCGCTTTTTGCCTCGAAGACATGAAAAGGCGCTATGTCAAATGTAAGGATTAATGTTAATCAAAAACAATCTGTCACGTTGACATGACCTATTTCTCCCTTTGTGAGCAGACTGTCTCAGAACGTTGGCTCTTTAAAGACCCTCCAACCCTCGTGTACCCCTTTAAAGTTCTGTCCTGCAAATGCGTGATAGATTTGATAGCTGACGGTTACCCGGAATTATATGTTGCCAGCACTGTGACTGCACACACATAGTCCACACTGTTTTATTATAATAATAATAATAATAATAATCCTTGCATTTGATACAGCGCCTTATCACGTCTTCGAGATGTCTCAAATAATAATAATAATAATAATAATCCTTGTATTTGATATAGCGCTTTTCACGTCGGGAGGACGTCCCAAAGCGCTTCACAGAACACACTGTAAAGTGAATTGACTGTATATTTGTGGGCGAACGCGGCAGCCAATTGTGCACAACAATGTCCCACAGACAGTCGCAGATTGAAAATGACCAATTTATTATTGTTTTTGGTTTTGGAGGGATTATTATTAGGCTCTGTGTGGAGTAAGGAAACTTGCCCAAGGTTTCGCCCTCTGCCTGGAATTGAACTCAGGTCTCTCACTTGCAAAGCGAGTGCTTTGTTAGCGTGTACGAGGCTGTTGGTACACTTTGCGAGCACTCTCAAAATTTAATGCTTGGCTGAATTTTGTTAGCTGGAGTCAAGGACACAGTCCTTGGATGTTACATGATCCCAGGACTGCATGCAATTTTTTCTTAAAAAAAATAATAAATAGGTCACATCAATTCACGACTGTTTGTGGGATCCTACTGTGCGCAATTGGCCTCCGCGTTTCGCCCACAAAATATACAGTCAATTAATCCTGTGAAGCACTTTCAGACGTCTTGAAGACGTGATAAGGCGCTATATCAAATGCAAGGATTATTATTATGATGATGATGATGTTTCCCTTCACTTAGCTTACATTCCTGTAATAAATTGCCCCTGGTCTTCAGACCACAGAGAGGAAATCTGATTGGCATGTTAAGTAATAATATGAAAGCAACAGCAATAATCTCTGTGACCGATTATTCGAAATAATAATAATGATAATAATCCTTCACAGAATGTAGTGACTGTCTATTTTGTGAGCGAAACGTGGCAGCGAATTGCACGCAGCAGTATCCCACAAACAGTCATGGATTGTGCGATCTAGTGAACTGGCAGAAGGCTGAATGGCCTTCTTCTATATGTATATCCATAAAGACGGGGAACATCAGGTTACGCTTCTGTTTTTATACACAGAGGATTGTTGGAATGTGGAGCGCCTTGATCGCAAATAGTTGTTGAAGTGGAGTCCGTAACATTACTTTACACAGCAAATGTCTCTCACAGTGGTTCCAAACATCCGATCCATTCAAATTGGATCAGAAGCAGGTAATTGACATCCTGTATGTAACAGAAGTAAACCATTCCCGGACAGAGCGAAATGTTGTGCAAGTTTCCTTACTCCACATGCCTCTATTTACCTAGCATTAAGTAGGAACCTGGTTGTTGGTCGATTGGCGGATCACTTTTCTGGTTATAATAATCCCTTAAAAAAATTTATAAATTGGTCACGCAATCCATTACTGTTTGTGGGACGCTGCTGTGCTCAATTGGCTGCCGCATTTCACCCACAAAATATTCAGTCGATTAATTTTACAGTATATTCTGTGAAGCGCTTTGAGACTTCTCGAAGATGTAATAAGGCACTATATCAAATGCAACGATTATTATTATTATTATTATTTTTATTTTTTAGTCCATCTGAATTTACCTGATGCCAACATCCCAACTTGAGCCACCAACTCTCCCTTTTCCTTTACCCTGTTCAGATTGTTTCCCTTCAAATAATCACCGTTCGTCTACAAATACACTGTCGCAGGTTAAGTTAATTACCCATTTAAGGGATGTCGGTAAAACTTCTAGATGATTTTTTTCTTTAGAGGTTAACAAAATGAATTTCATAACAAAATTATGAGTATGGTGCGTCACATTATATAATCCACAGACTGTTAGCCAACCTACGATATGGAACCCCCCCCCCCCACAATGTCAACGTGTTAATTTGGGTCAGAAGGCTGTGGGTTCAACTCCTGTGTCAGGGGTTGTAAACTCATGTACCATGCTGACTCCCTAAAGCAGTGCCGAGGAATGTCGTTTAACCATTGAACAAGAGGTTAAACTGAGCTCCCTACTGTCAATTCAGGAGGATAATATCCTACATAAGATCCCATGTCACCAAGAGAAAGAACAACAGTAACAACAGCTTGTATTTATACAGCGCCTCTCAAGCGGAGTAGTGTGCCAGAGTGCTTGACAGTGGCAAAGCATGATACAGAGTGGGTGGGGGTTGACCGCAGGCACGGTGGAAGAGGACGGTCTTCATGCGACCTGAAGATGGGGAAGGAAGGGGTGAGGCGGAGGGATAGAGGGAGAGTGTTCCAGAGCTTCGGGGCATATTAGCTGAAATACTGCCACCGATAGTGAAACGGAGGGCAAGAGGGACTGGAGCCGGTCGGGCGGAGGCAGCATTTGAGAAGTCGAGTCGGGAGGTGAGGAACACATTGACGAGTCTTTCAACTGCGTCCGGGGTAAGGTACGGTCAGAGCCAGGCAATGTGGCGGAGATGGAGGAAGGCGGTCCTGGTCAGGGACCAAATGTGGGGAAGGAAGGGCAGCAGTTAGTCGAACCTGACGCCTAGGTAAGTCTGAGGGATAGTTGAGGGAGTGGAGGGTTGAGGAGGTCAGAACCACGGGATAGAAGACATTGACAGGACAACAATTCCCCTAGATAAAATTGAACATTCACATCATGGCTGTTTGTGAGATGTTGGCTGCTTTCACCTACAAGATACACAACCTCTGCACTTTGCAATAAGTTCTGTGAGGCACTTTGAGACACCTCGATGACACGATGAGGGGTTACATCAAATGCAAGTATAATTGTTGCATTACTCTCTAGTAATCCTTCCTTCTTTAAGTGTTCATTGCATTCCCTTAAGTGAGATAACATCAGCGTATCTCTCCTCCACTGCCCTCTAGTGAGCCCTTCTGATGTGGGTGCCCGTAATGACTCATGACCATACATTGACCTCCCTCCACCCGAACCCATCCCCCCACCCCCCGCCCCCCCCCCACGCAAACCCAACATAACCCAATCACCCTTCAGACGTGAGTGCAACAGGTGCAGGAGGCAACGTAGGCTGGACGGGAGCAATCCTAGGTGCCATCCAGTCTGGTATGTCTGAGCTGGGCAGACAAGTGTCTGAGGCCGAGTCAGTGTTGGGACTGGCTCCCTGGCATGACTCATAGCCATAGCCAGCCCATTCCTGGCTGCATCTCAGGCCAACAAACACTGTGCCTGTCACTGTCTTCCTATAAATCTGTGAGATTTAGGTAGGAGTGGGGATGGGAGCAAAGGAAGGGAGAGGAAGCTGGGATAATAGAGCTTTGAAGCTCCATGTCCCAAGATTTCTGCCCATTGATCTGGATACCGGTTACAGAGGAGGGTAGAGGGCTGACTATCTAGGAATTAATAAAATAACAATAATAATAATAATAACGATCCTTGCATTTGATACCACATCTTATCACATTGTCAAGACGTCTCAAAGCACTTCACACAATATACTGTAAAGTGAACTGACTGTATATTTTGTGGGCGAAACGCGGCAGCCAATTGCGCACAGCAGCATCCCCACAAACAGTCGTGGATCGAGTGACTGAATTATTATTGTTTTTTTAAAAAATTTTTTTTTATTTTTTTGAAGGGATTATTACCCCCGGAAAAGTGATCCACCAATTGACTAACAACCGGCTTCCTACTTACTGCTGGGTAAACAGGCGCCTGGAGGAAGAAAACTTGCCTAAGGTTTTGCCCGCCTGGGAAATGAACCCAGGTCCTCTCGCTTGCGTGGCGAGCGCTCTAACCACTGATCTACAGGACTCTTAAGTTGAGATGAACTTTATCAGTAAGGTTTCAGTGGTACTTCGCGAATCGAGCCCTTTTGCAAATAAATGGTAAATTAAACAATGTTTTAATATAATCAGACTCCCCCAGGGAGATTTGGTTCCATGAAAATCACATTCCGTGTTAGGCTCCGGTTATGAAATGGCCACCAGTCAACTCTCTGGCTTATCAGATCGCTGCTGATATTATCACTTCCTGTAAGCTGCGCGGATGTGCAGGAAGCGATGTCAGCTCCTGCAAATATCTCCAACAGTTGGTGAATAAAAAAAATAATCTTTGCATTTAATACAGCACCTCATCACGTCTTCGAGACGTCTCAAAGGACTTTTCACACTGTAGAGTGAATCGACTGTATATTTTGTGGGTGAAACTTTACTTCAAAGAGGAAAGGAGAGAAAGAGGGAGAAAGGTGGGGAGAGGGAGGGAGGATGGAAAGAATGCCTATAAAGATTCTTAAAAAGAGTCCTCCAAAGAGTTGCCACACTCTGCTCGAATAGACAGTTGCGACAAAGCACGATCTAATAAGCTTTTTGCCTTAAAAAAACATGTCATTGGAATCCAGTGACACTTTTGTTCAAAATGGCCTGGCGATGAATGTTTTGCATGAACAGGAATCTTTGACTCAACCACCTTTCTCACAGCCCTCTGGCTTCAATATTGATTTCAGACTATAACAGCTCACCTTCTCCCTTGTTTTGCATCATTTTGCATCATTAACACCCCCCTTAAACCCTTTGTCGTCTACCTCATTTTGTCCTTTGGTTTCCTTGCCTCCCACCTCCCCCCAATCTCTGTTAGTCCTTAAAAGCCTCTCTTGTGGACCCGAAACTTTGACTCGCTTTCCTTTCTCCCTAGATTCTGCCTGACCTAAGATGTGTTCCCAGCTACTTCTGTCGTTGTTTCAGATTTCCAGCATCTGCAGTATTTTGCGTTTGACCTTCCTTTGGAATCTGTGTTGTATTAAAGCCGACGAACACTTTCTTTATTGCTCCTGACAGCTTTTTAGTGTCGGCGCACAAAGCGATCTCTGTACCTCCAGCAGTCTGTAGACCACCGGTAAAAGACAACAGGTGCTCACTTTCTCTTTACCTACAGCAGCCAGCCCTGTGGCTGTGCTGACGTCTCCACAATGCAGATGTTAAACTATTTGGGACTCTCAGTAGTGCATCCAATTTCCCAGAGGCACTTTACTGGAAATAACTAAAAGATCTAAGCTTTAGCGTCTTTAATGTAATGTGAGAACAGCCAGAGCACTCCAGCGTTTTTGATCTAGAGAGAGAGAGAGAAAATGAATGCTCTGTATCGATTTTAATGGATGTGCTCTAGACGTAATTCGGACCGGGAAGGTTAGAGGGAATAAAAATGTATAGGTGTGAGACTCAAAGACAATTGAGGGCACTACAAACACCTGGACTCCAGCTTTGCCCCACTCTAACAATAATAATAATCCTTGCATTAATAATATTAATAATTCTTGCATATAATGCCTTCTCACGTCACAGAATATACTGTAAAGTGAATTGACAGTATGTTTTGTGGCCAAAACGCAGCAGCCAATTGTGCACAAACAGTCGTGGATTGAGTGAGCAAATTATTATCATTATTATTTTTTATTGGATTATTACCCTGGAAAAGCGATCCGCCACTTGACTAGCAACCGGGTTTCTACTTCCTGGAATTTCTCATGGTTTTAGTCTTAAAATTATTGTCTTGAAACGTGTAACTGTACGAAATTTATCAACGCGGTTCCTTCTTACTGTTTGGTAAACAGAGGAATGTGGTGGAAGGAAACTTGCCCTACTTTTCGCTGTTCCCAGGAATCAAACCCAGGTCATCTCGCTTGCGAGGCGTGTGCTCTATAATAATAATAATAATAATAATCCTTGCATTTGATATAGCGCTTTTCACGTCGGGAGGACGTCCCAAAGCGCTTCACAGAACACACTGTAAAGTGAATTGACTGTATATTTGTGGGCGAACGCGGCAGCCAATTGCGCACAGCAATGTCCCACAAACAGTCGTAGATTGAAAATGACCAATTTATTATTATTTTTAGTTTTGGAGGGATTATTATTAGGCTCTGTGTGGAGTAAGGAAACTTGCCCAAGGTTTCGCCCTCTGCCTGGAATTGAACTCAGGTCTCTCACTTGCAAAGCGAGTGCTCTAACCACTGAGCTACAGGACTCCATGATTATTATAAGGATTATTATGCATCCCTCCCCTCCCTGCGGTTCATTGGTTTCCAAATGAATTATCTGCAACTGGCATGACTTAATTGCGCATGAATTGAAATGAACCAACTCCAGATTTACGATCCGACTACGAAACTTACCGAGAAAAATGGACAAAGGTGAAATTGGATTTGCGAACCAAAATGGGTTCCGATGAAAAAAACCCAGAGAGAATGCAGCCCTTGTCAGCTGGCTGGAAAGTCTTTCCACTGTAAAATGGAAATGAGAGTAGCGGTGAATATCAAATGCTACTTTGGATGTCAGTGACAGTGATCAGAATCTAACACATTTACATGGATTCGGCTGGCTGAATCTAATTTGGTTTTCGATGACATGTTGTCCATCCAAACCCAAATACACATTGCAATCTGTATTCTGACAGGTCTTAATTATCCCATGGTGAAAACTGCAGCCTGTCTGTGCCATCGGTGCATTGGTGGTTAGTGGACTAAGTGCAAGTTAGAGGACCCGGGTTCATTTCCCGGGCAGGGCAAAACGTTGGGCAGGTTTGCTTACTCCACACACCTCTGTTTACCTAGCAGTCAGTAAGTAGGAACCCGGTTGCCAGTCGATTGGTGAATCGCTATTCCGGGGGTAAGAATCCCTTCACAAAAATATTCCGTCACTCAAATCCACTCAATGACTGTTTGTGGGACACTGCCGGCGCAATTGGCTGCTGTGTTTCACCTCCAAAATGCAAAGTCAATCCACTTTACAATATATTCTGTGAAGCGGCTTTGAGACCTCTCAACAATGCAAGGATTATTATTGCTTCCTTGCAAACCCAAGCCAGTGCTACCTTAGCCAGTCAGCCAGCCACCAATATTTATATCCAAAAGAGCCCTGAACGAGGCTTTTCTTCGCTGCTTTCACTAATTCAGTCCATGTGCCGAGCATGTATCACGATAGCCCGAGTTTGCAGATTGCGTCTGGATCGAGTTGTTTGACAGGCTGTTAACAAGGGGCAAGCCCTGAGCACAAAGCTGGCTGAGCGGCAACGGTAGGAGCAGGAGGAGGAAACGAATACGACATGCGGGCCAGACAGACAGTAATGCATGCAACCATGCAGGATACAAGTAGATCAGTCACCTGCCAGATTCCATTTGAGTTGCAGGGGGAGGGTGGTGGGGTGGGAGGTGGGGCAGTCATCTTGCAGATAGATCATCTGCTTGCAGTTCTGTAGCTGTGAGCTGTAGCTCTGACTTCCTTCCGCTGTAAGACAGCATGCTGGCAATGTTATTGTTCGAGTGCTCCTTTCTTCTCTGGGCAGCGAGCCATGGCTGTGATGTTATGGGAGCCTGCAGCTGCATACAGACAGATAGGCACGCATTATGCAATGACCACATGCCTTATATTAGAAGCATTTTCGACCAAGCACTTCAAACAAAGCGACGGGTAAAGAGGAAACTTATTTTGAGGAGTGGGTGGGTGGGTTGGGTAGGACGGAAGTTTTTGATTCCTTTTGCCTTCTCTGCCATTCACATACTTGCCTTTCGGTTCAAAAACCATACGACTCATAAAGTGATTCGATTAAGCAATAAAGGATTATTTTTCTAACTTATTTAGGGGCTCGCAGTTAAACCGAGAGTGGCTTGACGATTGCTTGCAGCGACCCTTGTGAACACCTGCTGGAAGCAGAGAGTAAAAGCAGTCCTACTGAGAGAGCTCTTACGATTCCTATTCAAGACTGAGGCGGATGGATTTCTGTTAGGTCAGGGTATCAGGGGATACAGGGCAAGGGCGGGTAATTGGAGTGGAGGTATAGATCAGCTGTGATCTCATAGAATGGCGGAACAGGCTCGAGAGGCTGTAAGGCCTACTCCTGTTCCTATGTTTCTGTGAACCCCTTGGGCCAGATCTGGGCAAACAAACCTCACTAGGATTAGATTGGTCATTCGCTTCATTGCCGTTTGTGGGACATGACTGTCAGGTATCACGACTTTTTAGCCACCCTGTATAAAATAATATAATTCACAATAATTGTCAAAAATAACTAATAAACAGCAAGTACTATCAATTGATTATAATTACTTAGACAATCGGTCTAAGAATGAAGAAGTAAAGAGGAAGAGGTCGAAAAAAAATACAATCCAAACAGTGTTTACGAGATATTTCTTCCTCTTACAATAAAAATCTTGCAAACTATCTAAAAAAAGAAATGGTTTCAGTGCCTGGAGGAAGTTTTGTTTCAGATCCAGTAAAGTGCGGGGCAGAATCCTGTATTTTATAAACACCCAAGTAATCCGTTGTACAATATGTAGCCTCCAACGGAAATGGTTTATATTTTCCAAAATAAGTTCCCCTTTTCGGATTCTGGAAATTGCACAAGAGCTACGGCATATGATCTTGGGTTCTGAAGCATTACTACTAATAATAATCCTTGCATTCGATATAGTGCCTTATCACTTTGTGGAGTTCTGTAGCTCAGTGGTTAGAGCACTCACCTCGCAAGCAAGAGACCTGACAGGGCGAAATCTTGGGCAAGTTTCCTTACTCCACATGCCTGATAATAATCTCTCAAAATCCCTGTTTGTGGGGCACTGCTGGCTGCCACGTTACACCCACAAATACATAGTCAATTCACTTTACATACATGAAGCGCTTTGAAACGTCTCAAAGACATGAAAATCACACAGAACTGATGTTCTAATACAGCTCTGGGAGATTGAAAAGGGCTATATCAAAAATGCAAGAATTTTTATTTATCACATCATTGAGATGTCTCAAAGTGCTTCAGAGAATATAAAGTGTATTGTAAAGTGATTGACTTTGTATTTTGTGGGCGAAACGCGGCAACCAATTGCGCACAGCAGTCCCACAAACAGCCGTGGAGTAAATGACGATTTCTTTTTCATTTTGCAGGATTGCTGGTCAGGACTCCAGGAGAAACTCCCTTCTCTTTTCGAAACTCAGCGTTGGGATCTTTAACGTCCACCTAAACTGGCAGATGGGACCTTGGTTTAATGTCTCATCCAAAGGATGGCACCTCCGACATGCATACCCCCAGCGCTGTATTAGAACATCAGTTCTATGTGATTCCAAGTCCCACCTGGGGCTTGAACCCACAACCTTCTGACTCAGAGGTGAGAGTGCTGCCACTGAGCCAGGCTGACATGCGGGTGATTTTACTCAAGCAATGAGATGTTGGAAAATCTAGGCCAGAAATCCAAGTTGACGTTACAAAGGACTGCTTAAGGCGGTGGTAGTGTCAGTCTAGCTCAGTCAGCAGCACCCTTGCCTCCAAGTCAGAAGGTTGTGGGTTCAAAACCCATATCCACACTTGGAGCTGTTATTCCAATACAGCATTGGGCGATTGTTCCATGATCAGAGGTGGTGTATTTCTGATGAAACATTAAACCAACATCCATTTTGCCTGTTCAGATGGACAGATGCTCAACAATCCTATGGAATTATTCAAAAAGAGAAGGCAAGTTGTTCCTGTATTCTGGCCAATATGCCCCCAGCTAAAATAGATCACCGCCTTTCATAGAATTATAGAATTATACAGCACAGACGGAAGCCATTCAGCCCATTGTGTCTGGGTCAGCTTTTTGAAAAGAGCTTCCAATTCAATCCCACTCCCCGCTATCTCCCCATAGCCCTGCAAACTTGTTCCTCCCCAAATAATTATCTACTTCTCTCTGAAAAGTTGTTATCGAATCGGCTTCTACCGCCCTTTCAGGCAATGCATTCCAGATCCCAACAACTTTCTGTGTGAAAACATTTCTCCTCACCTCCCCTCTGTTTCTTTCAACAACTATTTTAAATCGGTGTCCTCAGGTTACCGATTCACCCGCCAGTGGGAGTAGTTTCTCCTTGTTCACCCTATCGAAGCCCCTCATCATTTTGAAAACTTCCATTAAGTCTCCTCTTAACATTCTCAGCTCCAAGGAGAATAATCCTAACTTCTCTAGTTTCTCCTCATAACTGAAGTCTCTCATTCCTGTTACCATCCTGGTAAATCTCCTTTGCACCCTCTCCAATGCCTTGACATCCTTCTTAAAGTGTATTGCCCAGAACTAAACACAGTCTCTAGCTGAGGCCTAAAGCATTTTATAAAGGTTCATCATAACTTCCTGACTTTTATATTCTCTGCCCCTATTTATAAAGCCTTGTATCCCGGATGCTTTTTTAACAGCTTTATCTCCCTGTCCTGCATCTTCAAAGATTAACTTATATGACCCCCAGGTCTCTCTGTTCCTTCACCCCCTTTAAGATTATACCATCAGCTTATATTGCCTCTCCTCAGTTCTTCCTCCCAGAATGTATCACTGCACATTTCTCCACATTAAACTTCATCTGCCACGTGTCTGCCCATTTTACCAGTTTGTCTGTGTCCTCTTGCAGTCTGCTACTATCCTCCTCACCATTTTCTCCTCTACCTAACTTAGTATCTTTATGGCTGTTTGTAGGATATTGCCGTGTGCAATTGGCTGACAATTCACCTACAACATATAGTCACTACACGTCACAATAAATTGTATACGTGACAGAGGGGCATAGGGGTGGTAAACAAGAGGTGTGGTGAATAAATCCAGACACTGACTAGTTGGCCAAAAGACGAAAGGCCTGTTTCCATGCGTTTCACCCACAAAATATACAGTCAATTCACTTTACAATATATTCTGTGAAGCGCTTTGAGACGTCTCGAAGACGTGGTGGTGCACTATATCAAATGCAAGGATTATTATTATTATCATCACTCTATGTCCTCCGACACGCGATCTTGCGTGAAGGGAGCTTGCCATCGATGGCTTTCTAACTAGGTGAGTGTTGGCAAGCAATGGGTTGGGGACATGAGCAATCACAGTCAACCCCAAACACGGTCTTACCTGATGCCCACATACACCTATAGCGGGGGGCACTGCAGTGTGATGAGGATCAGGAGCCATTGGCTGGTTGTTTTTGTAACAAATGATACTGAACCTGGTATTTGATATAGTGCCTTTTCACGGTGGGAGAGCATCTCAAAGCTCTTCGCAGGATTTATTCTGTTAAAGAGGATGTGTTACAGGAATGAACTGCAAAGAACGAATTGATGAGCTAGAGCTCTTCAGCCTTAAAAAGGAGACAACTCAGAAGGGATGTTAAACAGGTACACTACGGACCATGCAAAATAGAATTGAGAAAATAATAACAAGTTGTATTTATATAGTGCCCTTCATGCAGCATCTCGGATCACTTAAAGTAAACTCAGAAAATACTTTCAGATATGCCAAGACACCAGGACGAAAGGTTCAGTGTTGCAAGCGTAATTTCAGGACAGTCACCAGGAAATATTCCTTTACCCAGAGGGAGTCCTGTAGCTCAGTGGTTAGAGCACTCGCCTTGCAAGCGAGAGGACCTGGGCTTGATTCCCGGGCAGGGCGAAACGTTGAGCAAGTTTCCTTACTCCATACACTTCTGTTTACCCAGCAGTTAGTAGGAATCCGGTTGTTAGTCAATAGGTGGATCGCTTTTCCGGGATAATAGTTTCTTAAAAAAAAATTAAATAAATATGATAATAAGTAATCGGTCACTTCACTCCATGGCTGTTTGTGGGACGCTGCTGTGCACAATTGGCTGCCATGTTTCGCCCACAAAAAAAGTCAGTTCACTAAGTGAATATTCTGTGAAGAGTTTGGAAACGTCTCAAAGTCATGGTAACTCGTTATATCAAATGCAAGGATTATTATATTATTATTAATTAACAACTGGTACAGAATTACCAGGAAAGGTCATTGAGGCTAGGAAGCTGGACTCATTCATGGAACAGCTTGGTGGAATAATAGGACAGTAGTTTGGGTATTCAGGGAAAGACGAGATCAAATAGGCCCAAAAGGTCTTCTTCATCGAAATTTCTCTTGTGATCTTATATTAAAAGACACAACAACACGTGACTGAAGCACTAAAACTGCTGTACAGATCAAGATTCCTCTTGTGTTTGCGTGAGGCACACCATGCAGCAATAAACGCAATGCATGTGACTACTGATGAGAGCCAGAGAGGCAAAAATATCAACTGAGCATCCTCCCATTCACCCTCTCACTCCTAGGGAGGTACACATTTCTCAGTGGCTTATGCCGCTCATCAGATTTGTGATGTTTCTAATTAGCTGAGTATAGGGCCTGGATCAAACAGAACAAAAATAGCCTCGAAATGAGATTATAAATGCTGAAATTGAATTTATTGGATTCAAAAGATGGCTCCACCAAACTTTCCCACCCACCACCCCATTCCCCCCCCCCAGACCCCACCCCTCGCCCCACCCCGGCCCCCACTCAGGGCTGTCTTGCACTCGAGATATCACAAAAAGTGTTTCACAGAATGTGCTGCAAAGTGCAGTGACTGTATATTTTGTGGGCGAAACGCAGCAGCCAGTTGCGCACAGCAGCGTCCCCACAAACAGTCGTGAATTGAGTGACCACATTTTTTTTAAAAAAAGGAATCATTACCCCCGGAAAAGCGATCCGCCAATCAACTAACAATCGGATTCCGACTTACTGGAATTTCTCACCATTGTCTTGAATGGTGTAACTGTCTGAAATGTTGATAAAATGATCACAAATTTGGTCTTAATTTAGAAGTGGATTCTCCATGCCTCTCTGCCTCCCAGTCTGGAAAATTGGTTTTCAAGATAAGTCAGAAGTTGAGGCTGTTTTTCTAAAATTTCCACACGTACTTCAAACGTTAAGTCAATGTTGAAAAACAATTTTAAGACTATTCAAAAAGAGAAGGAAGTTTCTAATCCCCTTCATGCCCTGGCACCTCCCTACTTCTACGATCTGCTTAACCCCCAACCCACAACCCGCTGCCTCCACTTGATTGGCTCTGGCCTCTTGCATGTCCCACGTGCCCTTCGTTCCACCATTGGTGGCCACGCTTTCAGCCACTATGCCCCAAAACTCTGGAACACTCTCCCTCTATTCCTCCACCTCGTCACTTCCTTCTCCCTCTTCAGGTCCCACCTGAAGACCTTCCTATTCAACTGTGCCTAAGGTCACCTCCCCCACTCCCCCCGGCTCGGAGTCGTGCTCTGCCACTGTCAAGCGCTCTGGGACCCTACCCGGGATGAGGGGGCGCTGTATAAGTGCAAGTTGTTGTTGTTTCTTCCAGTGTCCGGGCCGATCATTTCCCCCAGAATAAATTGGTCATTCACTTCATGGTTGTGGGACATTGCTGGATGCAAATTGTCTGCCTCATTGGCCACAAATACACAGGGATACCTCCTGTAAAGCGCTGTGAGAAAGGCGCTATATCAAGTGTAAGGATTATTATTGTAGTACAAAACACACCCACCCATAAAGCAGTCGATATAACGGTGTGAAAAACACCACTTCAAATGAGAGGGACAGATGGTTTAATAATAATAATCCTTGCATTTGATACAGCGACTTATCACGTCTTCGTGACGTCTCAAAGCTCTTCATAGTAAAGTGTAAAGTGAATTACTGTAAAGTGAATTGACTGTGTATTTTGTGGGAGAAGCGCAGCAGCCAATTGCACACAGCAGCGTCCCCACAAACATCCGAGGATCCAAGTGACCAATTTATTTGCTTTTTTTTGAAGGAATTATTACCCCCAGCAAAGCCAATTGACTAACAACCACGTTCCCAATTACAGCTAGATAAACAGAGGCGTGTGGAGTAAAGGCACTTGCCCAATATTTCGCCCTGCCCAAAATCGAACCCAGGCCCTCTCGCTTGCAAGGCGAGTGGTCCAACCACTGAGCTACAGAACTCCTGCAGTTAATCAAGGGAACTGCAAAGAATCATACAGTGGCTCTACTGTTTCACAAAAGGCATGGTGGGGAGGAAGATAAGGTGGGAATTTCCAAGCAAGTAGAACATGCAAATCCTATGAAAATGATGGCTTCTTCTCCTTACTGGGCTGTAGTGGTCTCAGAAACCCCTGATTGTTCAGCACCCTGGATGTCTTTCCGATGTGATGGGTGCTATACAGTGTAGTTTGTTGTTGTGGTTGTGTTTACTGTATATATTAGGTTTGATTACTGTGCAAGAAACTCAAGGTGGTCTAGTCCAGGAAATACTTTAGTGCCCCTTGCCCCGCCCCCATTATCTTTCAGTTGTTGATACACCTTGTGTTTACAGAACGCGTCAACCAACCATCTCAACGTGTTTTACAGAATGAGATGAGTCAGAAATTAACAGTGATAAGGCAACAAACCCCACAGCTATTTTGCACCAATAACCTTTCACAATAAACAACAACAACTTGCATTTACACAGCGCCCCTCTCACTCACACAGGGTAGCATCCCAGAGCGCCTGACAGTGGTGGAGCACAAAGCGCGGGGCGAGGGGCGGCAGAGGGTTGTGGGTTGGGGAGGGAGGGAAGTGCCAGGGAATGAAGGAATTTAAAGACAACAACAAGTGGCGAATTAAATGACAAATGTCGCGCTTTCTCTGTGAAGTCTCCTTGTACTCTTTTAGCGCACCTTCGGATAACAACAAGAACTTTGCTTCCGTCGCATAGACAACGTCAAGTCGGGACAGACACAGAGCAGAGGGTTGAGGGGGGTGGGGTGAGGGGTGGGTGGAACGGGGAAAAGGATCACAGGCGCGAAGAGGTAGATTTTCAAATGCGGCTTGAAGATAAAAAGACAAAGGGGTCGGCACGCAAGTTAAGCAAGTAACAAATATAAAGGTTAGCGTACAGCAAAAGGGGAACTGAGATGCACACAGCAGGTGTCACCCTGAAATACTGACTGAAACCTGTACAGGACTTACGTAATGTTACTATTTTTGAAATGCGTTACATTGATCACTGCTTCTAGGAAGGATGTGCAACGTGTCTGAGAAACGAAACAAAAAGAGACAGACAGGTAGTAAGTAACACGTAGCGTGAGGCTGGCAGGGCCAGGAGAGAGAGAAATATTGTGGTGCATGATTGCGATAATTAGCACATGAAGTAATAATACTAACAAATAATCCTTGCATTTGATATAGGCCTTATCTTCGAGATGTCTCAAGGGGCTTCACACCGTAAAGTGAATTGACTGTATATTTTGAGGGCAAAACGCAGCAGCCAATTGCGCACAGCAGCGTCCCACAAACAGTCGTGGATTGAGTGACCAAATTCCTTCCTTTTTTGAAGGAATGATTACCCCCAGAATAATACCTGTTGGGGTATTGACCCTCACTGGAACCATCTGGTTGTGGATGTCGAAGCAGTGCAAAGTGGTCTCTGTGCTTTTAAGGATAAGTTTTGACCGGGTCAAAACAGGGAGGAAAAGAAAACTCAACGTTGCTTTAAAATAATATCTCCTGAATTTGATGCAGTTTTAGCTACTTAGACTCCAGCAGTATCCCAATGCACACCAAGCCTTGGCTCTTGCCAACCTGCGCCTAATACTTTCCGGAATTAGGTAAGCAGGATGTCTCACTCCAGGGAGAGAGAGAGAGAGATTTCCGTGTGTAGGTGGGATGTCATAGAATTCTCAGCTTGGTTTGGAAACTCTTAAGCAAAGGTGATGGGTTTCCATAAGTGTCAGACACCCGGCTGACACCAAAAAATCTCAAAGGGCTTCATGGAATTTACCGTAAAGAGTAGTGACCTTGTGCCTTGTTGTGATGGGTGGAAGGTGGTTGAGGGTGGGGAAGAGAGAAGATCAGGGCACATTGTGTAACATCCACTTGATTCTAAGGCAGGAGGAACCTAAACCAATGATGCAACCATAACAGCGATGATCTGGGAATAGTAATACTACTAAAAATAATCCTTGTATTTGATACAGTGCCTTACACATCTTCGAGACGTCTCAAAGCGCTTCACAGAATATGCTGTAAAGTGTATTTTGACTGTGTTTTGTGGGCGAAACACAGCAGCCAATTGCGCACAGCAGCGTCCCACAAACAGTCGGGGATTTGAAGTGCCAAAACCATTATTATTTTATTGACTTATTTATTCTTGAAGGGATAGACTGTAGAGTGTAGTGACCATGTGTTTCACAGGCTAATATAATTTTCATTCATTCATTCATTCATTCATTATTACCCCCGGAAAACCGATCCACCAATCGAATAACTTCTGGAGTCATGCTCCGCCACTGCAAAGCCCTCTGGGACGCTACCCTGCATGGGGCGGGGGGAGGTGGGGGGGGTTCGCTATATAAATGCAATTTGTAGTTGTTGTAATTCGAGTGAGGGAGTGAGGGAGGGAGGGAGGGAGGGAGGCGGGTAAATAATCAGTACCTAACGAGTTAACTCATATAGTTTTTTTAAAAATATACCAAAAAGAAGTTGATCGAACGAGGACGAGGCGAGATTGCAGATAAACGCATCCTGCAGGGAAAGTAAGCAGATAGTAGGTTGGCGCAGTACAAGGGCTGCAGTGAAGACCGGTAGTTGCCCAGAGCAGACTGGGAGGGGGGTGGGTGTGTTGCTGTCACTCACTGTGGCGGGTGAGGCAGCTGACTTGAGCGCAGAGAGGTTGAACAGACCCAGCTCACTCCGCGAACAACAAGCCCGTTCATTGAGGCAAGATCTTGTGATTCGTTCTGTCTGCCCCTGAGTTTAAGTGCCTGAATTCTACGAATCCAAAATAGCCTGGGCAAATAAGCGGGACTGGCGAGGCTGGTTCAAGAACGTGAAAACAATCTGATAGTCTTTTTTCATTGAATGGGATGAAAGCGATGTCTGAGAAGTTTGGTGCCGTCTCAAACACAAAGTTCATCATTAATCAAAATAATACGCGTCTTAATAATCCGTGCCTTCAATTTGGTCCCATATAGAATTGAAAGTAATAATAATAATAATAGCCCTTGCATTTGATACAGCGCCTTATCACGTTGTTGAGACGTCTCAAAGCGCTTCACAGGATATACTGTACAGTAGAGTGATTGTGCCCGAAACCCAGCACCCAGTTTGCGCACAGTGATGTCTCACAAACAGCCGTGGAGTGAAGGACCGGTTTTATCTGGGGGAATTGTTGGCCAGGAGAGCCAGGAAACCACTGTCTTTGCGACACTGTATTTCTAGATAGCAATTACAATTATTGTTGTAATAATCCTTAATAATCTTTGCATTTGATACATTGCCTTATCACATGTTTGCAGTCTCGAAGCGCTTCACAGAATATACTGCACAGTGTCTCACAAACATTGAGTGACCAAACTATTATTATTATTTGAAAAAAAATTTGAAGGGATTGTTATGCCCTGAAAAGCGATCCACCAATTGACTAACAACAACAACAATGTGCATTTATATAGTGCTCCTCATGCAGGGTAGCGTCCCAGAACCAGTTCCTGCTCACTGGGTTCCACCAACAACTTACTGCTAGGAAAACAGAGGTGTGTGGAGTAGGGAAACTTGCCTAACATTTGGCCCTGCCGGGAATCGAACCCAGGTCCTCTCACTTGCGAGGCGAGTACTGTAACTACATAACAACATATTATAGTGACAGCGTCATGATTTCTGCCACCATCTCAATGCCTCAAATAGATGGGGACAGATGTGTTTCTCCACTCTCTGAGCCAGACTGAGATGAATCATACGACTTTAACACCATAGTTGCAATGAGAATCTCTGAGTAATTTAAGAACATTAGTTTAAGAGGGATTCTAATTGCGCCGTGCTGTTAAAGTTCTATGGTCGACAAATGCAGTTCTTAAACGACAGTCAAAAGTTTAAGAACACCGTCAATTTTTTTTGAAAAAAAAATATTAACTTTTTTTTATATAAATACAGAAACAGTCACTTGAACGGATGTCCATCATGATCTACGGGAACTGTTTGCTGCCTGAACAGTCAAGTGGAACCATGACAATCCCACATCCTGCCCCTAAACAGTCACACCTCACAGGCCTAAATATAAACCTTCTCGTTGCGGTCTTGGATTCAGAACCACAGCTTCATTGTGGGCCGGTCAGCCCAGAAAATGGAAATCTTTTGAAAAGACATTGTGGAAGAAAAAGGCCGTAGGCTCTTTTTAAAACCCAGTTAGATACTTGCCTGAGAGAAAGTGTCCTATTAGGAGTCCTGTAGATTATTGGTTGGAGCACTCACCTCGCAAGCGAGAGGACCTGGGTAAGATTCTCAGGCAGGGCGAAACGTTGAGCAAGTTTCCCTACTCCACACGCCTCTGTTTACCTAGCGGTCAGTAGGAACCCAGTTGTTAGTCGATTGGCGGATCACTTTTCTGGGAGTAATAACCCTTTTTTAAAAAAAAAGGTTTTAAAAAAAAGTGGTCACTCAATCCATCACTGTTTGTGGGAGACACTGCTGCGTACAGCCCTTTCCCCCAAAAAGGCTGTGGGTTATGGCTGGATCCACCCACATTTTCACGTCTGAGGTGGGTAGATGTTTGTTAGGTCAGGGATCGAGGGAATGTGGGGTTTAGGGCTGGTAACTGGACTTGAGGTACAGATCAGCCATGATCTAATAGAATGGCAGAATAGCTCGATGGGCTAAATGGCCACCTCCTGTTTCTATGTTTCGAATTGGCTGCCGCGTTTGGCCACAAAATACACAGTCACTACACTTTACAGTATATTCTATGATGAAGGCGCTTTGAGACGTTGCGAAGACGTGATAAGGCGCTGAATCAAATGCAGTGATTATTATTATTATTATTATAATTGTTGCAAAACAATTGTGGGAGGGGGAGGGAAAGGGAGGTGTGTGTGTATGGGAAAAAAAATCGTTGTCTGTATGTTTAGACAAGTTGAAGTGGCTTTATAAGCACAGGTTGCCTCTGAGGGATTATTATGAGCAAAACGCTCACTGATAGCTTCCTGATGTCAGGTGATGTGCCCTGAGAGACTGAGTCACTTCTTTCAATTAATTAAGCAGACGGATAAAAATTTTCGGCAGGAATTTTTAAAAATATTTACTTATTTAATTTTTTATGAACTTCCCGTCATTTCCAGTCGTTGCCGCCGCCACGACACGGCCCCGTCTTCTTCTTCTTCTTCAAAAGAAATTAACGTAACGTTTAATTTGCCGACAAAAAACAAGGGCTTCTCCTCAGTTGCAAGTTGCTCACTTAATTAGGATTCTGTTGGGCAGGAAATCGTGAGTTAATTCCCCGCAATTATCGTGGCAGTGATATTAGAACAAATTGCGTGTTGGGGGGCGGGAGGGGAAGACGAGTAACTCTCAGCAATATCCTCAGGAGGTTTCCTCTCGGGGCATCTGCGGCAGTTTGTGTTGGAGCGAGCGGAGTAATTGGTCTCGTGTGGGAGTGGGGGGGTGGGAGTACGTAGTCTTTTCAGCTGACAGTTAAGATAATTTCCGAGTCGGGAAAGAAAAAATGCGTGAAGTCCGGCGAACTGCAGCGACCTCACCGCTATCTCGTGGTGCTGGATTTTTTTTTGGGGGGGGGGGTGAAGAGGAGACGAAGAAAGAGACGAAGACAGAGGGAGATAATAATGATAGTAATAATAATCCTTGCATTTGATACAGCGCCTTACCACGTCTTCGGGTCGTCTCAAAGCGCAAATTACTATTATTATTATATTATATCGTGGGGGTAACTTATCCCTTCAAAAATTGTTTTTTTTTAAAAAATTCGGTCACTCAATCCACAGCTGTTGGCGGGGGATGCTGCCGTGCGCAATTGGCCGCCTCCTTTCGCAAACAAAGTACACAGTCAAGTTCACTTCTCCGTGAAGCTCTTTGAGGCGTCTCGAAGATGCGATGAGGCGCTGCATCGAACGCAAGGATTATTATGATTATTTTCTCAAGGCGCCGTTCGCAACTAGGAAGCCACTCGGTTCGCAAATAGGAAGCAACACGCAGGAAGTTCCTGTCACTTTACAAATGACTGCGAGCCGCGCGGAATTTGAAAGCGATATATTTTATTTTAAAAGGAGCGGATTTGGCAGCCGATAGCCTTGCGCTCAAACCTCCCGCGGCATCACAGACAAGTCCTATAAATAGACTATTTACAGCTCAGCTCCGGCAGAATTCAAGATTAATAGTAGCAGAAAAGCTAGCAATGTTTTTGCCGCTGCTTGAAAACTGCTGGAGGAGTAATACTGGAATGCATCATTGTTGGATAATGACCACAGGGCGACTGGGCAGAGGTAACTGTTATTGCCAGATCGGTTGCAATCTCACAGGAGCAGCTCGAATGTTTTGCGAAGTTAGCTGGTTCAGGAGAAGTCAGACTCCAACTTATGGAGAGAGAGGTACAGAGAGAGAGACAGAGAGCGAGGCAACAACCCAGAAATAATTCTTGGAGCCGGCGTGAAAGAGGTCATAGCCTTTAAGGCAAAAAAAATTGATGATAATTTAATTTTCACATTTGATACAGCGCCTTATCATGTCTTCGAGACTTCTCAAAGCACTTCACAGTGAAGTGAAACATAAAAGGAGAGGTGTTGATCTATTCTGAGGCCTCTCCCCACTGACAATAATAATAATAATAATAATCCTTGGATTTGATATAGCACCTTATCGCAAAATATACTCTAAAGTGAATTGACTGTATATTTTGTGGGAGAAACTCAGTAACCAATTGCTCACAGCTCTTTTCCCCCAGTGCTGCAACAGAGTGCCAGACGACACCATGTCCAAGTCCCGACATGAGGCTTGAACTCAGTACCTTCTGACTCAGAGCCAGGCTGACACACATAATGCCACACTGACCTGCAAGGATTTCACACTGAGAGGCAATCTCAGGTAAGTGTTACAAATATCAGAGGCCTTAAAAACAGTGCAGAATTACACAGAATGTTACAGCTTGGAAAGCAGCCATCCCTGCCGGTGTTTATACTCCACGTAAGCATCCAAACCTACTATTACAATAGTAATAATCCTTGGATTCGACACAGCGCCTGATCACGTGGTCGAAGCGTCTCAAAGCGCTTCACAGATTATACTGTAAAGTGGATTGACTGTATTTTTGTGGGCAAAACATGGCAGCTAATTGCGCACAGCAGCGTCAAACAGCCGTGGAGCGAGTGACCAATTTTATTCGGGGGGAATTGTCGACCAGGACACCGGGAGAGAGAGAGAAACTCCCTTCTCTTTTCGAATAGCACCGTGGGATCTTTAACATCCACCTGAACAGGCAGAGAGGATCTCGGTTTAACGTCTCACCCGAAGGACGGCCACTCCGACAATGTAAACACCCCACCCCCGCATCCTGCCCCCATCCCCACCCCTCACCGCTGCATTGGAGCGTCAGTTTAGACAACGTGATTTCAAGATCCAATGCGGGGCTTGAACCCACAACCTTCTGACTCCTAGGCAGGGATAAAACCAACTGAGACCGATTGACACATGTCCTGAAGCAGCTCACAGCAAATTGGAATCACTTGCTAAGCAACTTGATGCTGTGATGTGGGGACAGTAGGAGGAATATTGTGGAGGGATGAGTTTAGATCTGAAGGGCTTCATCCGAAACGATCTTGTAATGCCTTGATCGTACCTGGTGAGTTTCTTGCTAGGTTCCTCTTACGTCCTATCCAAACCCTCGATATCTGAACCGAGACAACAGGCACAAAAATGCAGCGCGTGATGTGATAATCATCACGGGCGCTAATTCAAATTCCAATCTTTATTTCTTAAACATGTCTGCCACATACATCCACAAACTCCTCCCCTTAACCGCTTGTTACAGAAACAGTGGCGTGCGACTACCGAGAAGCTGAGGCAAGGTGTCAGAGATGCATTCGGCCTACTCATTGTGTAATGGAGGATTGGGCACTGAACACGGCCACGGATCTTTATCTGCCCCGAAATGACGGCTCTCACTCACACGCGCTGATCCTCTGGATGTCTAAATACAGTTAAGCTTTTGAGCATTGCACACAATTAAGTACTTCTACATTCAATTATCATCATTCCTCTACACGTTTCCATTGTTGGTCAGTACATGGTGGGATAAAAAACATGGGATTAACAGCACTTTGTGAAAACCTGTCACACAGCACTTTGTGAAGAACTGTCATACAGTCACTACACATTACAGCAAAAGAATCCTGTAGCTCAGTGGTTAGAGCGCTCGCCTCGCAAGCGAGAGGACCTGGGTCCGATTCCCGGGCAGGGCGACACGTTGGGCAAGTTTCCTTAATCCACGTACACGTCTCTGTTTACGCAGCAGTGAGTAGGAACCCAGTTGTTAGTCGATTGTCGGATTGGTTTTCCGGGGGTAGTAATCTCTTCAAAAAATTGTTTTAAAAATAATTTCGTCACTCAATCCACGACTATTTGTGGGACGTTGCTGTACGCAATTGGCTGCCGCGGTTCACCCACAGTCACTACACCATATGTATGTTCTGAGAAGCGCTTTGAGACCGTCTTAACCATGTGATAAAGGCACTATATCAAATGCAAGGATTAGTGTTATTATTATAAAAGCGGCCTCGCTTTTACGGAAGTTACGACTGTTTCCCCTGATCCTCAGGTGTAACCTTATCAGCTTGTGGTGGTGCTATGTTTGTGTGAGGTGCTGCTCACTGCACCTTGTGTATAATTGGTGGGGGGGGGGGTGTGTGGTTGTGCAGCTAAGGAAGGAAGGAAAGAAAGAAAGAGAAAGAACGAAAGAACGAAAGAAAAAAAGAAAAAAATAAAGAAAAAAAGAAAGAAAGAAAAGACAGACAGACAGACAGAGAGCAAGCAAAGAAGGAGAATTTTTTTTCCTTTTGAGGTGAATTGCAAGTGCGTTCTCACGAGCCAACCTCCAGCGATTGCCTTTGAGGGCGGAAACGGGCCAGTGGTGGTGGCCTCTGGCAGGTGAGTTTACATGAGGTGAACTTCAATCCAACAGCAATCCTGTGGATGCACTCCACACTCCTCTTGGACAGGTGGTCACCAGGGAGGAACAAGGGTGTTCGCTTTTGGGACTGCATTGTGCACTACATTGTTAGTGGGCAGGTGCGGTCTCCCTCGCTGTCTCCCTCTCTCTCTCTCTCTCTCTCTCTCTCTGTCTATCTGTCTCCATATACAGCTGCTTCTTATCCGTGGCTTCATTGTGAATTGGGAATGCTTAGCGTTAGGCCACAAAAGCGAGCTGGCTTGTTTGGTTTAATTGCTCCTGCATCGTTGAGCTCCCACAATAGGGAGTTTCTCTCACTCTGCCTCCACTGTCATTTCTCCCCATTCTGAAAATCAAACAGACGCGCGAATAATACTACCTGAGATACTTTTACTCTTTCCCCTCCCCTCCGCACAGCACTACCACCACCACCCCTTTGCCCACCTAAACTTTACAAAGACAGTTTAAAGAGGAAGTCGGGGAAACTAAAATTCATCCTGGAGTCTGGGTTTGATTCCCGGGCGGTCAGGGTGAAACCTTAGGCAAGTTTCCTCACTCCACAGGCCTCCGTTTACCCAGCAGTAAGCAGGAACTTGCTTTGTTAGTCGGTTGGCGGATCGCGTTTCCGGGGGTAATAAACCCTTCGNAAAAAAATAATAATTTGGCCACTTAATCCACGACTGTTTGTGGGACACCGCTGTGCGCAATTGGCTGCCGTGTTTCGCCCACAAAACATAACATTTACAGGATGTTTGAGACGTCTTACCAACGTTACAAGGCGCTGCATCGAATGCGAGGATTTTTATATTCTTATCCTGTTCTTAGGCTTGAGACCATGACCTACGAATTTTGAAGTGTGCGCAAATTTTTTTTTGTGTGTGGGTGGAAATAAAGCCTTAAATTGGGAGCAGAGTCTCAGCCCTGTGTAAACTCTACTGCCTGCACAACACTGAACGTTTAATACAGAAGGCGAGAGGGAGGGTTACCAACTGAGTCTGGTGAACCAAGCTCTCGTCTGTCTGTTCAGGTGGACGTTAAAGATCCCGCGGCGTTATTCGGAATGGTGGGGGTGTTTCTCTCTCTCTCTCCCCGTGTCTCTGGTCAACAAATCCCACATTTGCTTCACATTTGCTTACGGCTGTATTACCGTATGCAAATCGTCTGTCGCGTCTGTTTACAAAATACCGCATTTAACAGTTGACGGCCGAGTGATAAGATGTTACGTTCTTCTTTTGGTCAGCCGGCTGTCTGAGACACACAGAAAACTATTCAAACCCAGCTGAGAATTCCATGCACCACACCGACACGTGGATACCCCAAAGATAGATCGTTGAAAAGGAAAAAAACGTATTCGGGGCAGGTTGGCAAGAGCCAAGGCTTCGGGGACCTGAGCATTGGAAAAATTGCTGGAGCCTACCCAGCTAAAACTCCATCAAATGCCAGGAATATTATTATTATTATTATTTCTGTCACATCAAGGTGTTACTGTTTTCCTACAGTCAGCAGATGGAGCGGTGTGTGTGTGTTTGCTCAGTCAGGAGCCTATGGAACATATTGCGTTTTTGGGTCAAGCAAATGCGTATAGCACAAGGCCAGAGGAACACGGAGCTCCCATCTCCCATTGCCCTCAAATTGCACTTCAATCCCACGTGTCTGTCTCGCGGACTCAAGGGCCTGAGTTATTTGCCAGCTCTGGATTGCTGAGCTCGGTGAGTAATTTTGTCTGGCGGTTTGATATTCATTACAGAACAGGCCAAGACAGCCAGCACTCGGTGTACTTGACTTTTAACAGCTGGCAAGGCACAGAGGCCCTTCAGCATCCACCCCCGTCCTGCATTTCGCCCAACCCAAACTCAAATCCCACAGGATGAGGGACTAAAGCAAGAGCAAGTTTTTGGTGCCTTGTTTAGCTTCTGACCATGGGCTTCACTCATCTGTTTCACCTGTTGTCTACCCGAGAAGCTCTCAAGCAATTGCAAGTGAAAGTCTGAGTGTAACTAATAATATTTCATTATTTCATATATTTTACGAGGAATATATTTTAATATATACTTTTTGAATACTCATTACTAATTTACTGGCGACTGGTGACATTAATAACATCCTAAAAAATTTCATGGGTACTTTCTGTCAAATGCAGCAACTGCATTAATAATCATTCATAGCATTGTTTGTGAGACATTGCTGTGCACAAGTTATCTGCTGTGTTTGCCTATAAATATGCAGTCACTACACTTCACAGTATAATAATTTGTAAAGGGCTTTGAGGTGTCGTCCTGACATGAAAAGTGCCTACCAGATGCAAGTATTCTAATTTTTGTTACCATATTATTGGGATTCACCTTATCTGGAACTTTTAAAGCCTCTGATGATTACCTAGCAGTAAGTAGGAACCCTGTTGTTAGTCAATTGGCAGATCACTTTCCCAGGAAAATAATTCCTTCCCCCAAAAAAATTTAGGTCAGTCAATCTAAGACTGTTTATGGGACCCTGTTGTGCCCAATTGGCAGCATACTTTACAGTGTATTCCGTGAAGCGCTTTGAGACGTCACAATAAGATGATAAGGCGCTAAATCAAATGCAAAGATTATTATTATTATAAGTGCTCCATGACTTCTGTCCTCCAGTGAGAATGATGCCAGCTGTAATAATCTCTTTTGCAGGCGGCTTTCTGTTTGTTTCAAAAACACCCAACAGTAATAATGCGAAAAAAGGTCTTTTCAGTTCCTCGTTTCACATTTTAAACGGGAATCTGTCTGACACACACACAACCACAACAACTTGCACTTATATAGTGCTCTCCACACAGGGTAGCTTCTCAGAGCCTGACTCCGAGCCGGTGAGTGTGGGGGAGATGATCGTAAGCCACGGTCAAAGAGGAAGGTTTTCAGGCAGGACTTGATAAAGGGGAGAGAGAGGGGGGCAAGGCGGAGGGATTGAGGGAGTGCGTTCCAGAGATTTGGGGCATAGTGGCTGAAAGCGCGACCTCTGATGCTAGGGCACACACACACCTACACATACAGTGTCCACCCCTATAGTGTAATAATCCTCACCAGACGCACAATGCTTTGTGTCCGAATCTCGTAATTGCTTCAGGTGAACTGGTGCCTCTAACTCCCAGTCAAACGGAGTAGCCACTTCAAGCAGTCATAATCATTGTACTTATCACCAGCTGACAGCCCCTTTCATCTCACTCACTCACTCACTCCACCCACTGCCTAAGCCTCTACTCATTGTCTACTATAAAAGTGGGGTGTTGACAAAGATTTGGAGATTTTTCTACCAAGTGGAGGATTCAGCGTTACTTTTCCTCAAGAAATCCCTGAGCAGAAGGTGTCCTAGAATCATAGAATCATAGAGTTACACAGCGCAGAAGGAGGCCATTCAGCCCATCGTGTCTGTGCCGGCTCTTTGAAAAGTGCTGTCCAATTCAATCCCACTCCCCCGCACTCTCCCCATAGCCCTGCAAACGTGTCCTCCCCAAACAATTATCTACTTCTCTCTGAAAAGTTGTTGCTTCCACTGCCCTTTCAGGCAACGCATTCCAGATCCCAACAACTCGCTGTGTGAACAAATTTCTCCTCACCTCCCCTCTGTTTCTTTTAACAACTATTGTATATAGGTGCCCTCAGGTTACCCACCCACCAGTGGAAATAGTTTCTCATTGTTCACCCTAGAATAATCCCAGCTTCTCCAGCCTCTCCCGATAACTGAAGTCCTTCATTCCTGGTATCATCTCGGTAAATCTCCTTTCCACCCTCTCCAATGCCTTGACATTCTTCTTAAAATGTGGTGCCCAGAACTGAACACAGTTTCTAGCTGAGGCCTAATCAGTGTTTTATGAAGGTTCATCATAACTTCCTGACTTTTGTATTCTATGCCACCATTTATAAAGCCTAGTAACCTGTATGCTTTTTTAACAGCCTGGCTCAGTCACTGTGCGTGTGTCAGCCTGGCTCAGTCACTGTGTGTGTCAGCCTGGCTCAGTCACTGTGTGTGTGTGTGTGTCAGCCTGGCTCAGTCACTGTGTGTGTCAGCCTGGCTCAGTCACTGTGTGTGTGTGTGTGTCAGCCTGGCTCAGTCACTGTGTGTGTGTGTGTCAGCCTGGCTCAGTCACTGTGTGTGTGTGTGTCAGCCTGGCTCAGTCACTGTGTGTGTGTGTGTGTCAGCCTGGCTAAGTCACTGTGTGTGTGTGTCAGCCTGGCTCAGTCGCTGTGTGTGTGTGTGTGTGTCAGCCTCGCTGAGTCGCTGGGTGTGTGTGTCAGCCTGGCTCAGTCGCTGTGTGTGTGTGTCAGCCTGGCTCAGTCACTGTGCGTGTGTCAACCTGGCTCAGTCACTGTGCGTGTGTCAGCCTGGCTCAGTCACTGTGCGTGTGTCAGCCTGGCTCAGTCACTGTGTGTGTGTGTCAGCCTGGCTCAGTCACTGTGTGTGTGTGTGTGTCAGCCTAGCTCAGTCGCTGTTTGTGTGTGTCAGCCTGGTTCAGTCACTTGGGCCTTTGCACCCAAGTCAGAAGTTTGTGGGGACATATCAGGACTTTGAAGTCAAGATCTTGGTTGACACTCCATTAATGCTGCGAGAAAGCATTGCATTTTTGGAGGTTGTGTCCTTTGGATGAGATGTTAAACAGTTTCCCCAGCTTATTCAGGTCACTGTTAAAGATCCCATAGCAGAACTCAAAGAGAAGGAAGTTTCTACCGGTGTCCTGGCCAACATTTCTCCCCCTCACCCACCCACCCACCCAGAGAGAATCAGTCATTTTACTTCATGGCTGTTTGTGGGACAAACGTCTCTAAGATACAATCACTGCACGTTTACACATTTCACTCAAGGAATATACAGTCAATTCGTTTCACAGCAAATCCTGTGAAGCTCTGTGAGACGTACTCCTGAGGTAACAGGCGCTGCATCAAAAGAAATAATTATTTATACACTCATAAAATGCACTTGACTGAAGATGAAGAGCCTCGTTATTTAGTGCTATCTCTCCCCCCCCCACATTGTTCAGACCAGTGATATGACAAGCAATTTGTCATATCATTGCCTGCAACAGTGAACGTTGCAGTAGACAAAGTAGACAAAGTACTTATCATCAGAAAAGCAGTTTCACACGAGACACAGGGACAGTCTCTTAGGCTTGTGATAACAACTGTCATTAAAACATAACTCCCAAACCGTCTGCACAGCCCAAGCCAAATATAGCTGAGCTGCAGGTCAACAAGTGGAGTACTGTAGCGTATTGTTGAGAGAGCACTTGCTTCGCAAGTCAGAGGATATGGTTCCCGGCTGGGATGTGTTTCACAGAATATACTGTGAAGGTTGGCTCCAGCCTCATGTTCCTCGGCCCCCTCTGCCCAACCGCTACGCCCCGAATCTCTGGAACTCCCTCCCTCAATCCCAACGTTTTTCCCCCTCCCTTCCTCCTCGCTTTCAAATCCCACCTAAAGACCTTCCTTTTTGATTGTGCTCAAGGTCACCTCCCTCTCCCGCTCCCTCTCTCCCACGGGCTCGTTGTCAGACTCCACCACAGGGACACTATATAAATGCAAGTTGTTGTCGTCGTAAAGTGAATTGACTATATTTTGTTGGTGATATCCAGCAGCCAATTGCGCACAGCAGCGTCCCACAAGCAATCGTGGATTCAAGTGACCAAATTATTATTAGTTATTTATTTTTGAAGCAAATATAACCCCCGGAAAAGCGATCCGCCAATCGACTGACAACAGGCTTCCTACCTATTGCTTGGTAAACAGAGGCGTGTGGAGCAAGGAAACTTGCCAAAAGTTTTCCCCGCCTGGGAATCGAACCCAGGTCCTCAAGCTTGCGAGGCAAGCGCTCTAACCAATCCCCTACAGGACTCCACAGTATTTCCATACTACCTCAGCTCTCCAAAAATAGCATTTCCAGTCTTATATATAATATAACTATCCTTGCATTTGATACAGCACCTTATCACGTCGTCGAGACGTCTCAAAGCGCTTCACAGAATATACTGTAAAGTGAATTTACTGCATATTTTGTGGGCGAAACGCGGCAGCCAATTGGGCACAGCAGCGTCCCACAAACAGCCGTGGATTGAAGTGACCAAATTATTATTTTTTGGGGGGAGAGATTATTATCCCGGAAAAGTGATCCGCCAACCTCCAATCTACTAACAAACCAGGTTCCTGCTTACTGCTGGGTAAACAGAGGGGGTGTGGAGTAAGGAAACTTGCCCAAGGTATCGCCCTGTATTTTGCAGGTGAATAATTCAATTCTACATGTTTCACTGAAAATATAGCCTTGTTGCGCCATTATAATTCATCAGCACAGGCTTTTTGTATGAGATAAACGGGAACTAGCTTTGAACGATCTGTCCTGTACCTGCCTACTGAAAAGGGAAGTGTTTCAGCAGGTTTGATTTGATAACAGCTGCTAGTCTGTCGGTTGACTCTGCATACCCTCTATTACCACCGAGATGGGTATCTTTAACATGTGTTTGGCAAATGAATGGCCAGATTAGATGAGTAATGAATACCACAGGACTTTTTTTTGATCCTGAAATAATTTTGATCTGAAGTTATTCGATCTGTGTGTGTGTGTTTTTCTCTTTCTCTCTCTCTCTCGCTGTCTCTGTCTCTGGCATGAGCCATGTTGCCGAAATGACTTCAAAGACCACTTTGATTCTGCGCTTTAATCCAATGACAGATGTATGAGGTTTGGTTTTGGTTCACTTGATGGGGATTTATGAGGTAAGCAAATTACCCTTGCAGGTAAAGTCATATTACATTCTAACACCCTCCCTCCCTCCCTCCCTCCTTCCTCTCTCTCTTTCTTTCTCTCCCTCTTCTTTATGCGGTCTGAGGCCAAGAACCACATCAAAGCGCACTCCCTGCACAATACCTTTATACATCGCACAGCCTCCGGTTGGAAGGCAGTTAAAGAGGCAGGACAGACCACCCCCCCACCCACATCCAGACCCCAAATAAGGCGTCTATTGTAGGTGCGGAGGCTGCAAGGCGATTATCTCAGTTACCAGGTGCCAACGGTTGGCTTTTATTGTGTGGTCGGGGTGCATTCAATCAACTTGTTGATCAGTCGAGGTTTCTGGTTTCCCTCGGGTCACAGCTCATTGCCCCAAATGCTTATTCAACGACAGATGATGTGGATTCAAGCCTAATCCTGCCTCCAGCTTGACCCTCGTGCCTTCCGTCCCACCATCGCGCTTTCAGCTCTTCCTCTTCACCTCACCACCTTCATCCCCATCTTCAGGTCGCGCCTGAAGATACCTTCCTCTTCGACTGTGCTTACAGTTGCCTCCCCAGCTTGTCATTGTGCTCTCCACTGTCAAGCACTCTGGGACGCTACCCAGCGTGAGGATTTACTGTGAAGTGTAGTGACCGAATTCTGCAGGTTAAAAATACTTTGAGCGCAGGTGTTTGAAGCGTGGAAGAGACTTGGGAGTCTTGAGGCCAAGCTTCAATATTAAAGAGTTAAAGAGAGAAAACAGAGAGTAATAATAATAATAATCCTTGCATTTGATATGTTTTCGAGACGTCTCAAAGAGCTTCACAGGATATACTGTAAAAGTGAATTGACTGTATATTTTGTGGATGAAACACGGCAGCCAATTGCGCACAGCGGCGTCCCACAATTATTAGGATTGAGTGACCAAATTATTATTTTATTTTTGAAGTGATTATTACTCCCAGAAAAGTTATCTGCCAATTGACTAACAACTGGGTACCCACTTACTGCTGGGTAAATAGAGGGTATGGAGGAAGGAAACCTGCCTAAGGTTTCGCCCTGGCCGAGAATCAAACCCAGGTCCTCTCGCTTGCAAGGCGAGTGCTCTAACCACTGAGCCACAGGGCTCCACCTGGAATCAGACCTGCAGTGAGCTGGCAAGGAGCCAGCACCGACTCGATGGGCCGAATGGCCTCTTTTTGTACTGTACGATTCGATGATTCTGTGAGGAAAACTTGAGAAGATTTTGCACGTTCCTGGTTACTTAAGGTTTCTGATGGCTTAAGATCTCTTCAGAAGGAGAAGTCACTATCAGAAGTGTGGACAGCCAGACAATTAAATTAGAAAGCTACATTTTAATCCAAACATCTGCTAACCGTTAATAATGGTTTCATTAAGCGATTACCTGGCTTGTCACATACCCAACTAAGGTCACCTCTGATGGATTCTCTGCATAACGACCTCTTAACTAGTCAGTGTTAGTCCCAATTTGACAACATCAGCATAACGGGCCGTAACTTGGAATTCACCGCTGAGTATTTTCTCGGCAGAACTCTGTGCCGCATCTGGGTACCAATGTTCACCTACCAAAGATATGGTCAGTATACCGTGTAGTCGGTCTGTGAAGCACTTTGAGACTTTGAGTGACTGGAACGAACGCTGGGTTTTTAAGCCCTACCCTTCCAGTCTCTCAACGCACTCAGCTTTCTCTCACCTCCGTAACATCTCCTGCCTCTGGTGTTCCCGCACTCCCACACACCCTCCCCCTCCCCCCAGTCTGCCGAGACCCTCATTCACTCCTTCATCACGTCCAGGCTTAACAATGCGAATGCTGTGTTAATGATCAATAATAATCCTTGCGTTTGACACAGCGCCTGATCGCGTCTTCGAGACGTCTCAAAGTGCTTCACAGAACACGCAGCAAAGTGAATTGACTGCGCATTTCGATACAACCGATGAGGACTGGACAGACTGAGGAGCAGACACTGCAGTCACCACAACACCTCCACCCTGCTGGAAAAATCCCTGATTAAAACTTCTGCCTCTTAAATCGTAATCACTCTTGAAAGATTACTTTAATCGTAATCACTCTTTAGATTTATATTACGATTATTCACATGTAAAGGCATGACGCAACGACAAGAGAGGCTCCTTGAGTATAGGCCACGGTATCTGGATCTCACACAACCCGTCGCAGGAATTATGGTGGATCAATGATTTAAAGGGACAGTCAGAAACATGACACTCTCGAACATATTTCTTTCAACGGCTTCTCCAAATCGCATGAGAATTAAGAATGGTTGCCGGGGTCAAATAGTGGAATTGATTAAAGCCAGGCCACCTCTTTGAGACAGCATATCGTCCAGAGGCACTAACAGGAGCCCCTCCATCATGCCCTTGCACCTCCCTACCTCTCCGATTTGCTTACACCTGTTGCCTCCGCTCAGGCTGGCTCTGGCCTCCTGTTCATCCCTCGCTCACTCCTCCACTCCACCATCGGAGGTCGTGCTTTCAGCCACTGCGCCCTGAAACTCTGGAACTCTCTCCCTCAATCCCTCCGCCTCGCCCCCTCCCTCCCCACCTTCAAATACCACCTTCCTTTTTGATCATCCTTACAGTCACCTCCCCCCTCCCTCCCTCTCCCCCTGGCTCAAGATAAATAATAATAATAATCCTTACATTTGATGTAGTGCCTTATCACGTCTTTGAGACGTCTGAAAGTGCTTCACAGAATATACTGTAAAGTGAATTGACTGTATATTGTGTGGACGAAATGAGGCAGCCAATTGCACACAGCGGCGTCCCACAAACAGTCATGGAACGACAAAATTATTATTATTTTTTTGTTGGGATTATCACCCCTTGGAAAAGCGATCCACCAATCGACTCAATCAACGACTGTTTGTGGGACGCTGCTGTGTGCAATTGGCTACTGGGTTTCGCCCATAAAATATACAGTTAATTCACTTTACAATCTATTCTGTGAAGAGCTTTGAGACGTCTCGAAGACGTGATAAGACGCTATATCAAATGCAAGGATTATTATTATCATTATTATTATTAGCTGTGGCTGATTTCCACAACCCACAGTCCCCTGACCGGTCCCTCTACGCCCATTTAGGAAGCAAAAAGAAAACACTTTAACTTGTTTTTCCTTTTTAATGAAAAGCGATCTTGCATTTGAGAGGTTGACGGATTTATTTAGTCAAGAAAAAACAAATTTAAAAAACGCTCTATTTACCTGCAGATATAGCATTGAAAGGAGCTCTCTTTATGCATCCCACGCTGTGTCTGCTAACTGGAGAGCAACTGTGCTTGTCTGGAGTATTATTTCAGACCGTCCAGAATTTGACAATTTGTTCAATTCAGCCTCAAATTTGAAGGCAGTTCCCTGCAGTTCTTACCAAAGCCTTTTAATGAAGGCCATATTTGAGACTTTTGCCAATCTCTGTTGAGAATGATTTCACATCACTGTGTTATCACAACAACAACAACCACCACAACAACTTGCACTTATGAATGTGCCAATGACGGAGCCTGACACCAAGCCGGGTGGAGGGAGGAGGTGACTGTAAGCACGGTCACAGAGGAAAGTCTTCAGTTGTGACCTATAAAGCTGGGGCAAAGTGGAAGGATTGGGGGTGAAAGCATTAAAGCTTTGCGATGCGATGACTGAAAGCACGACAAAAAGTACAATTTTATTTTAATGAGTCCAGTGTCCTGGCCTCAACCATCCTCCCTGGCAACCAGTTACAGTTGTTAATTACCCTCCTGGTATCTGTCCTGAAATTTCTCTTTGCACCTCTATACCTACATCAATAACAACAATAATTTGCATTTACACAGTGTAGTGTCCTAGAGGGCTCGACAGTGGCGGAACATGATTCTGAGCCGAGGGGGGAGAGAGAGGTGTGACCGTAGGCACGGTCAAAGAGGAAGGTCTTCAGGCCCGACCTGAAAATGGGGAAGGAGGAGGCAAGGCGGAGGGATAGAGGGAGAGTGATCCAGAGTTTCGGGGCGTAGCAGCTGAATGTGCGGCCACCGATGGTGGAACGGAGGGCACGAGGGACAAGCATGAAGCTGGAGCTAGTCGAGCGGAGGTAACGGGTAGCAAAAACAACAACAAAATTACATTTATATAGCAGGTTGGGGAATAAGCGGGTTGGCGAGGGAGGGAGGTGCCAGGGCACGCAGGGATTTGAAGATGAGTGTGAGGATCTTCAAATCGATGTCCTCTAGTTCTACTAATCTTAACGTATTGTTTTGTGTTTACTTTTAAATCCAATTTAGAATTTTGATACATCTCTTAAACTCAACTGCTCGGGGAATTTGTGTGTTATGATCTACCAAACTCAAACCCCATCTTCATTTGATATATTAAATATGAAAGGATTGCTTTTCCGGGGGTAATAATTCCTTCAAAAAAATAATAAATTGGTCACTTCAATCCACGACTGTTTGTGGGATACTGCAGTGCACAATTGGCTGCCGCGTTTCACCCACAAAATATAGTGTCAATTCACTTTACGGTATATTCTGTGAAGTGCTTTGAGACGTCTCGAAGACGTTTTGCTATTCTAATACAAAGATTATTATTATTATAGTTATGTGTTGCAAATATTATCCAAATATCAACTCCCTCTCCCCTCCAACCCTGGGAAATAAAAGGTCTTAAATCCCTTGGATTGGGTTGCGAGGTTAAATTTTTGATTAACACATTGTTAGTTCACCTAATGGGATCTGTTTTCCATCGAAGCTCAGATTGGCGTGTTGAAAGGTGGCCAGTCTTAATCGCTGTGTTGAATGGGTCAGGGACTTTTCCTAACCAATATCTGGAGTGTGCCAGACATCAGCACAAAGCTGGCCAGGATTTGATACTAAATTGGCATCGTCAGTGAGGGAGGTCACCAGAACAGCTGGAGTCAGACTTGGAGAAATTGGGTTGTGTAGAAAATGGAGTAAGGGGGTTATTTTACTGCATTTGAGATTAAGGAACAAAGTTGGAACAAAGAGAGCTTTCAGCCACACCTGACCCTGCTGTGTGCTGTACCTTACTTTTTAGCGTGTTGATGTTAACACTGGGTACGTATCAAGAGCGCAAAAGTGTTCTGTTTCCCACCAGTGGTATTCCTCCCATTGATGAGGGCAAAACATTTCTTCCCCTTCACCCCACTCCACCAAAATTATAAATCACAATTACATGCATAACACTTGGCTTTAAAGAAATCCTACCAACATACCTTGTTGGATATTGTACACTCCTCCAGGGTACTGTAATTTTCTTACATAAAATGTGTTATTGCTTCCTGTTGGATTTGCTAACACTTGCAGTACGGTTTACATTTATGCAGTGCTCTCTCATCGGGATGACGTCTCAATGCACTTAATCAGCCAATTTTAAAAGCCTCTGATTACATCAACTTTGAAGACGCCCATCTGATCTGATACTCCAATGGAGCACAGTAATAATAATAATAATCCTTGCATTTAATATAATAATCCTTGCATTTGATATAGCGCTTTTCACGTCGGGAGGACGTCCCAAAGCGCTTCACAGAACACACTGTAAAGTGAATTGACTGTATATTTGTGGGCGAACGCGGCAGCCAATTGAGCACAGCAATGTCCCACAAGCAGTCGTAGATTGAAAATGACCAATTTATTATTGTTTTTGGTTTTGGAGGGATTATTATTAGGCTCTGTGTGGAGTAAGGAAACTTGCCCAAGGTTTCGCCCTCTGCCTGGAATTGAACTCAGGTCTCTCGCTTGCAAAGTGAGTGCTCTAACCACTGAGCTACAGGACTTCACAATATATAGCGCCTTATCATGTCTTATCATGTCTTTGAAGACGCCCATCTAATCTGATACTCCAATGGAGCACAGTAATAATAATAATAATCCTTGCATTTGATATAATAATAATAATCCTTGCATTTGATATAGTGCTTTTCATGTCTTCTAGACATTTCAAAGCGCTTCACACGATACACTGTAAAGTGTAGTGATTGTATGTTTTGTGGGCGAAAAGGGACAGCAGTGTCCCACAAACACTCGTGGATTGTGTGTCCAAATTATTGTTATTTTTTTAAGGGAATATTACCACTGCAAAAGCAATCTGCCAATCGACTAACAACCGGGTTCCTACTCACGGCTGAGTAAACAGAGGCGCATGGAGTAAGGAACCTTTTTTTTTGCCTAACGTTTCACGCTGCCCAGGAATTGAACCCAGGTCTTCTCATTTGCAAGGTGAGTGCTCTAACCACTACGCTACAGGATGCAAGTACAGTAATTAGGAAGCACTTTGATGCTGTTCTTTGGATTCAACATTAAGCCAAGGTCCTGCTTTTTCAGATGGACATTAAAGATCCTATGACACCAATTCATTAAGAGGCGTTTGTCCCACCAGCACCCTGGCCAACAATCCTTCTAGTTTAAATCAGTCATTCACATCATGGAAATTTGTGGGACATCACCAGTGGCTCAATCCCGCCATTGTTCAGCGCTCCGAGACACTATCCTGTGTAAAGGGCGCAATACAAATGCAAGTTGGTGTTGTGTAAATGTTTGCCATGTTTGCCTGGAAAACAACAGTCTCTTGCACTGGACAGCAATTAACTGCAAAGCGATTTAAGACATTTTCATGATATAGGCTTCATATCAAATGAGAGGATTATTATGGTAACTATCATCTGCCTTTCATTATTCTTGGCCAAGAGACACATTCTTTGGGATTTTGGAATGAGTTGCCTCCTGCAATAAAATAACACTCGAATCTTTCATCGTTAGAACAAAATAAAAACTGCTGAACCCGGCACCTCAAAGCAACGCACATGTGTTTGTTTTGCGAGTTGCATTCGCTCTGGCAATGGGTATTAAATTATTCAAATTCTTCAAGATGTGGGCGTCAGCCTGGCTCAGTTGGTAGCACTCTCACCTCTGGATCAGAAGGTTGTGGGCTTTGATCTTTTATTCCAGGGGAGCTTTTTGGAGAGAGCTGCATTGTCGGAGGTGCCTAAATTCGGTTGAGACCTGAAGCCAAGGTCCCATCTGTTGCCTGTTCAGGTGGACATTAAAGGGAGTTTCTCACAGTATCCAAGCCAACATTCCTGCAGATCAAATTGGTCATTCACTCCAGTGGAGGCCTGTAACTCAGTGGTTAGAGCATTCGACTCGCAAACGGGAGGACCTGGGTTCGATTCCCGGGCAGGGCGAAACGCTGGGCAAGTTTCCCTACTCCACATTCCTCTGTTTACTTAGCAGTAAGTAGGAACCTAATAGTTAGTCGATTGGCGGATCGCTTTTCCAGGGTCCCTTCACCGAAAAAAATAATAAAAAATAAATAGTAATAATAATTTGGTCACTCAATCCACAACTGTTGGTGTGCAAACGGCTTCCGCGTTTCGCATACGAAACACACAGTATATTCTGTGAAGAGCTTTGAGACGTCTAGAAGACCTGATAAGGCGCCAAATCAAATGCAAGGATTATCATTATAGCTATTTATGGGACATTGCTGTGTTGCCATGATCACCGACAAATACAGTTATTAAACTTTACAGTAAATCCTTTGAAAGGTGTTATAACGAGATGAAGGATTATTGTTATATTATCATTGGGATACTAGGAACAAGATTTATGTCTTACTACAAGATACAGCTGGCAGCTTTTCAGCATGTTTCTCAGCCCATTGTTCTACCAGATATGTGTATTGTACAGGACTAGTTCATTGTACCAGGCATAACATGTCCGGACGTCCATAGAGATGTGGTATTGTCCTGAAATATTTGTGCTCTTGCTCTGAAGTTGTTAGCATGGCTCAGTCGTTAATACTCTTGGATCTGAATACAAAAGGTGGTAGAAATCTGGAATTCTCTGCCCCAAAAGGCCTTGGATGCTGGATCCATCCGCACTTTCAAGAGTGAGGTTGATAGATTTTTGGCAGGTCAAGGGATTAAAGGGATATGGGGAGAAAGTGGGAAATTGGAACTGAAAGGCTTAGTTGAGGTACAGATCAGCCGTGATCAATTTAAATGGTGGAACAGGCTTAAATGGCTGAATGGTCTCCTCCTATTCCTCTGTTCCTATGAATCAGAAGATTGTGGTTCTAGCCCCATGTCAGGATTTTGAGCTCATAGTCTAGGCTGCCACTCCAGTGCATTGCTGGGGGAAGCATTACATTGTCAGAGGTGCTAATCCTCCGAAAAGACTCTAATCCGAGGTCCTGTCCTACCTGTTCGGGTAGCGCTACTTGAAAAGAGAAGGGCGATCACAGTAAAGTCCTGTTTGTTGGGACACTGTTAGACATCCCAACAAAGTAATTGCGGAAAATCCATTCATTTGGAAATTGGTTCTGCTCCCAAAGGAAGAACGAATTGAAAAATTTTCCACAATTCTGCACAATCTTATTAAATTGAACGGTCTTATAGGCGAAGACGAGGTGGAATTTCAGGCCTGAGGAATCAAGCCAGGGTCTTTGGTGAGTTTGATTCAAAATTTCACCCGAGAGTGCAACTGACTCATGGTGGGAGTTGATGTGGATTGACATTGAAAGAGCTTTGCAATGGAATAACCAGCTCCGTACTTGGGGGAGCAGGACACAAAGCAATTTGATTGCACTGTTTATTCTGCTGTTGGAAGAAAACCAAGAAATGTTCGTCTAAGCTAACGGTAGTGGTCTTGGAGACTGAGGTTAGGGACTGATGTTCCTTGCGCCACAGAGATTATGTTGCTGGTTGGCACAAATTGCATGGGGATGGCCTGAAGTCATTGGAAAATCAGAGAGTGAGAGAGAGAGAGAGAGAGAGAGAGAGACACACACATACACACACACAGGCAGAAAATCCCAAATGCAGAGAAAGAGATAATAAGCACAACCTGCATTTACACAGCGCCCCTCACACAGGATAGAGTCCCAGAGGACTTGCTTGACAGTGGCTGAGCATGACTCCGAGACGGGGGGAAGTAGGGGAGGTGACCGTAGGCACAGTCAAATAGGAGGGTCTTCAGGCACGACCTGAAGATGGGGAAGGAAGTGGCGAGGTGGAGGGATAGAGGAAAAGTGTTTCGGGGTGTAGCGGCTGAAAGCGCGGCCAGGATAACATAACCTCAAGAGCAGCAAGTCTGGCAAAGAGAGAATGAAAGAGAACAAGAGGGAGTGAAGAAATAGTCTGAGGAACAACAACTTGTATTGATGATCCTCCTTTCTGAACGTGAAGAAACCTTAGATGGAATAAAAAAGTAAGGAACGAATAAGCAAGTGGTAATGGTGGCTGTATCTGCATTCATGGATGTGTGCGCGTGTCTTTTCAGATCATATGCACACCTTTTACATCGTAATAACAATAATCCTTGCATTTGATGCAGCTCCTTATCGCATCTTTGAGACGTCTCAAAGAATATACTGTAGAGTGAAATGACTGTGTGTTCTGTGGGCAGAGCGTATCACATGTCACTTACATTTACAGATGCAATTTGTTTTCACGCCCTCTGCTCCTCCAGAATGGAAAAGGAATACAGCAACAACACTACATATCAAATGCAAGGATTATTATTATTATAATTTAGCTCAATCCACAGGGCACTCACTGCCCATCAGTTCACCAACATCCCCCATCGCCATTCAATTCGTCCCATAATATCATTAGCATTTGACTGTCTAAACTAATCAAGAGAAACAGACAGAGAGAAAAAAACACTACTTGGTTCTGTGTCAAAAGTCAAACATCTAGCCTGATGCAGGGCTGGCGTTTCCTGCGTAATCAGAGTGGCCGTCCTTCGGATGAGACGTTAAACCAAGAAACCCCATCCGCTGGTTCAGGTGGACGTTAAAAAAATCCCATGGCACTGTTTGAAAAAAGAAGGAAGTTTCTGTCGGTGTCTGGACCAACAATCACCTTCAGATAAAATTGCTCATTCACTTTGTGGTGCATTGCTATGCGCAAATTGCCTACAAATACACAGCCACTACACTTTGCAGTAAATCCTGTGAAGTGCTTTGAGACATCTTCCCGCCAAGGTAGCCAATTGTCCATAGCAGTGGCCCACAAATAGTTGTGGAGTAAGTGACCAAATTATTATAATTACTATTTTTTAAAAAAAGGATTATTACCCATGGGAAAGTGATCCGCCAATCAACAAACAACAGGGTTCCTATTTACTGCTACGTAAACAGAGGCGTGTGGGGTAAGGAAACCTGCCTGAGATTTTGCCCTGCCTCGGGAATCAAACCCGGGTCCTCTCGCTTGTGAGGCGAGCGCTCTAATCAATATGCTGCAGTACTCCACATAACTAACTGAACGCACATCGGCAGTTTAGTTTATTGTGTGAAGTGCTTTGGGACTTCTCAAAGATGTGGTCAGGTGGTATATCAAATGCAAGGATTATTATTGTTATTATTAATATTATTAGTTATAATAGGACCCAGGGAGCCTACGGCTCTGTGTGGTTCAGTTTCACACTGAGCGGTGGGTGGATTATCTGTTGTGGTGTCATTGTTACCAGCCCCATAATCCATGCAAACCAATGAAAGGTTTCTTCAAAGCCAAATCAGATGCCAAGTCCATGCGAGAAGAAGCCTTTCAGAGTCTGGTCTGTTATCCGTTGCAGTCCTTGTGTTATCTATTCTCTTGTCAATCGTATGAATGCTGAGCCCTGATATCCTTCTTTTATCTTATCTGCAAGCTGCTTCCTTCATATGTATCTTATTCATCTATTGCACTTGACTTTTTTCCACCCCCACACAATGATCAGTGCGCCTCAGCTGGTAACACTCTTGTCTGTCGGTTACACGGTGGTCCCACGACTCCAACGATTTGCATATTTCCTGCAGTAATAACAATAATAATAATAATAATACTTGCATTTGATGTAGCGTCTATTCACCCAGGAACCCGGTTGTTAGTCAATTGGCAGATCGCTTTGCCGAGGGTAATAATTCCTTAAAAAATAATAATTTGGTGACTCAATCCACGACTGTTTGTGGGACGCTGCTGTGCGCTATTGTCTGCTGCGTTTCGCCCACCAAATATACAGTCAATTCACTTTAGAGTATAGTCTGTGAAGCGCGTTGAGATGTCTCGAAGACATTATAAGGTGCTGTATTAAATGCAAGGATTATTATTATTATATTCATGTCATTGAAATGTTTTACAGAATATACTGTTAAGTGGATTGACTTGACTGTCAGTATTTTGTGGGTGAAACCCAGCAGCCAGTTGCACACAGAAGCTTACCACAAACAACCACGGAGTTAGGAATTTGCACATTTCACGTTCACAGAACATCTCAAAAATACTTTACAAAGACAAGAGATGGTGAGATTTTGTTCGAGCTTGATGTGAAGAGGTGCTGGCCGGAGCTGAGGGGAGCCTCAGTCTTGCCCACGTTGGGAACTTTGAGCTCATGGTATGACGAGCTCACAAAATGCATAGTCACTCCACTTTACAGTAGATCCTACAGAAAGCTTTGAGACATCCTCCTGATGTGAAAGTTGCTGCATCAAATGTAGGGATTATTATATTTTTGCTGTAGGCTAACGTTCCAGTGCGTTACTGGGGGGAGGCACTGGAATTTCAGGGACAAAATCCTTTAGAATGAGACATTAAACCGTGCTCCTGTCTGCCTGTCCACGTTAACAGTAATCCTTGCATTGCAGGTGAATGTCAATAATCCTCTGGTACTATCTGAAGAGGGTGCACTGGTCAATAGTACTCCAAACTACTTGATTGCTGTTTGTGGGAACTTGTGCTGCCTCTTACTGCAAATACACAGTCAGCAATTATCTGTGCTATTACAACGTTACGGGAAGCGGTAAAAATAGCTTTGGATAAAGTGGGACTGAAAGGATCGCAGTCCGTGACCCATTTGTAAGGGACATAATAATGTGCGGTCGTACAGCATATGAAATGAATGAACAATATTACCCGGAGTATTGTGTATTGGGAAAATAGGTAGAAACTCTCTCTCTTTTCAAATTCTGTCATAATAATAATAATAATCTTTGCTTTTGATATAGCGCCTTATCATATCTTTGAGACATCTCAAAGGGATTCACAGAATATACTGTAAAGTGAATTGACTGTGTATTGTGTGGGTGAAACTGCGGCAGCCAATTGTGCACAGCAGCGTCCCACAAATAGTCGTGAATCAAGTGACAACATTTTTTTTAAAGGGATTATTATTCCCAAAAAGTGATGCGTCAATCGACTAACAACCGGGTTCCTACTTACTAGTAGGTAAACAGAGGTGTCTGGAGTATTGAGCCCAGGTCCTCTCACTTGCGAGGCGAGTGCTTTAATCCATGCTCTGCAGGACTTCACAAGCATAAAGTTGTTGGTTTGATTTCCTTGTAAAATCCCTCATGAGTGGTCACAGGCCGTGGCCCCATGAGGCAGTTTATCCAGACCTATTTTACAAACACCCTAAGCATGTGGATAATCTTTGCCTTAAGGACAGTGAAGAAGCCAGTCACTTTTGTAATTATTTAAGAGCAAAGTTGCTTGAAAGGTGGCTTTTGTGTTCGTACAAAAAAAGGCAGAGGGGCTGCTTTACAAGGCAGGTATCAGGATATAGGCTGTTGATCATTGTGCAGGAATGCGTGGCAAGGCTGTTTGGCCCTACATTAGACACAGCAGCTGTGGTAATCATTCCACCCACCTACAATCCATTGCAGAGATTCATTGAGTGGGCGAGACTCAGTTGTGATGGGGGTGGGGTGGAGAGAGCGAGAGAGGGGGAGGTGTGGGGGTGTGTGTGTGGGGGTGTGGGGGGTAGAGGATAGACGAAAGCGACTGGTATCTTCTGCATTCAAATCCATCCCTCAGACAGTATTCCCCGGACACCTCAACTAATACAGACTTTAACAACACTGAAACAATGACGAAAAACTCCTACCCCCACCCCACCACTGCCCCCACCCAGCAGATTGCTAAAAACTACACATACAAAAGAAAATACCAGAACAATATATCGTGTGTAGATGTGAGGAGAGGGGAGACGTGACTGATGAGGCAGTCATGGCTGGACATATTATAATTCCTGAAGATATGTTTAAGCAAGTTATGTCTCGATGCTAATTGTTCCCGTTGTCTAGACATTTGATGATATTACTGCATGCTGCAGCTATGCAGCGGCCCTCTGTTTGTCACATTTTCCGTGGCACTCTGCCTACACGTTTCTGCTTCAGTGGGCCTTGTTTGCTTTCACAGACTCTCTCTCCTCAGTTCCATCTTTTTTTCAGGAGCAAACAGGCTAACAGAATACCAAGGGTCGAGGAAAAGAATTAAGCTCGCAGATACGGGTGCAATTTAAACTCAAAATTCCCGGGCAGGGTGAAACGTTGCCTTAAACGTTTCCTTAAAAACCAACACACCCGCCCCCGTTTACCCAGCAGTAAGTAGGTTGTTAGTCGATTGGCAGATCGCTTTTCCGAGGGTAATAATTCCTTCAAAAAAAATAATTTGGTCGCTCAATCCATGACTGTTTGTAGGACAATTGGCTGCCGCCAGTAAACATTTGTGCCATCCCCTGAGCTCCAACAAGCAATTATCCACAACTACCCAAGGTGTCTGCCATCTAATAATAATAATCCTTGCATCTGATACAACGCCTTATCACATCTCCGCAATGTCTCAAATAATAATAATAATAATCCTTGCATTTTTCTGCGCTTTTCACGTCGGGAGGACGGCCCAAAACGCTTCACAGAACACACTGTAAAGTGAATTGACTATATTTGTGGGCAAACGCGGCAGCCAATTACGCACAGCAATGTCCCACAAACAATCATAGATTGAAAATGACCAATTTATTATTGATTTTGGTTTTGGAGGGATTATTATTAGGCGTATGGAGTAAGGAAACTTGCCCAAGGTTTCGCCCTCTGCCTGGAATTGAACTCAGATCTCTCGCTTGCAAAGTGAGTGCTCTAACCACTGAGCTACAGGACTCCACGCTCAAAGCGCTGCAAAGAGAATTGACTGTATATTTGTGGGCAAAAAACGGCAGCCAATTGCACACAGAAACGTCCCACAAACAGTCGGAGATTGAAGTGACTGATTTATTATTATTTTATTAGTTTTTTTTCTTCTACAGGTTTTGCTGGTTGATCTCGTTGACTTGATATATAACCCCCAGGTATGTTACATCATGTCTCCAGTTCAGGGATCATGAGCTGTAGAAGCACTCTCACTTTCTGAGTCAGATGGACATGGGCTTAATCTCCCTCTCCAATGGGACTTTGATTTTCACAACGTCGAGACCGACACTCCAATGAAACACTTTGGGGGAGAACAAAACTACAGTTCTTTCTGGAGGGACATTAAATATCCTGCTGAGCTATTTGAAGCTGAGCCAGGCTGATACTCGAGAGAAAAAACAAAAATCTGAAATAAAAACAGAAGTGGCTGGGAAGACGCAGCAGGTCAGGCAGCATCTATGCAGAGAGGAAAGTGAGTTAACGTTTCAGGTCGATGACCTTTGGTCAGAACGGAGTCCTGTAGCTCAGTGATTAGAGCACTCGCCTCACAAGCCCCCGGTAGGGCAAAACCTTTGACAAGTTTCCTTACTCAACACGCCTGATAATAACCCCTCAAGAAAAAAAATAGTAAATTGGTCACTTCAATCCACGACTGTTTGTGGGACGCTCCTGTGCGCAATTGGCTGCTGTTTTTTGCCCACAAATATACAGTCAAGTCACTTTACAATATATCCTGTGAAGCGCTTTGAGACGTCACAAAGATGAGATAAGGCACTGTATCAAATGCAAGGATTATAGACATGAAATGTTAATTAATTTTCCTCTCTCCATAGATGCTGCCTGACCTGCTACGTGTTCCAAGCGACTTCTGTTTTTAATGACACCCGAGAGACGTGGGTGCATGTGTATAGAGTGAGCCATTCACAGTAGGGTAGGTTTTCAGGTCTGCAACTAATTTGGTTGTCAGAGACGGGACCCAACACAAGCTGATTTGTTCCGAAGAGATCTTTTAGATAAACAGCTCCTGTTAAAACATTCTGAACAAGAAGAGAAGCAAAATACACAGTTTCTGTTTTGTAAGAAGCAAGTGAAACAAAAAAAAGAGGCAATGCAGTATTTAATTTCTGTACAGTTCACATATTTCTTAATAATTGATGAGCTTCTCTGAGCCTCAGGTTAGATGATGTTCTTAGTTTACTAATTATTTCAAATGCCGAAGCTTTTTAATGTGTCCGACTTGGCTTTTGACCATTTTATCACGTGGTAATGCAAATCTTATTGCGGTGTGAATCTCCATCCAGCAAATGTGGTTTGAGTGCTATGGCTATTTGCCTATCCAACAGACATAGACATATGTTAGAGTAAAGAGTAATTCATTGTTTTGGAATCAACTGTTTAACGTGTCCGAAGCATTTATTTATAAAACAGTGTTACTGGACCAGGCCATGATTCACTAACTGGCAAGACTGGAGAAGTGTGTGTGTTTGTGTGAGAGAGGAAAGGATTGAGAATTTCGCTCTTATAGGGCAAAACCTCAGGCAAGTTTCTTTACTCCACACACCTGTGTTTACCAAGCAGTAAGCATGAACCCATTTCTTAGTCGATTGACAGATCGCTTTTCTGGGGTAACAATCCCCTCAAAAAAAAATCCCTTTTTGTAAAAAAAATAATAAATTGGTCGTTCAATCCGCAACTGTTTGTGGGACGCTGCTGTGCGCAATTGGCTGCCACGTTTCACCCACAAAACGTGCAGTCAATTCACTTTACAGTATATTCTGTGAAGCACTTTAAGACGTCTCGAAGATGTGGTGATGAGGATTATTATTATAATTTTGTATTTAACAGGAAGGGGTTTACAGGTTATGGGTTAAAGCACCATGTTGGCATTTGAGCTCAAAGTCTAAGCACATTCTTAGTGCAGTGTTGAGTGCTATCATTCTTGAGATGAGACGTTAAACGATGGTGGCATCTGTGTCCTGTCTGAGATGAGTGTTATAAAAACACCAGCACTATTCATGAAGATAAGGAAGTTTCTCCTATGGTCCCAGTCGATATAAATTTGCCGAAGTACAGAAGCTGCGACTTTGATCCTAAGATCAACCTCAAATCGTATCCTCGCACACGCTCAACAAGAACCCACAAGAGAGGTCCACACACAGAATCATAGAATTAATTATACAGCACAGAAAGAGGCCATTTGGTCCATCGTGTCCGTGCGGCTCAATGAAAGAGCTTCCCAAATTAATCCCACTCTCCCACGCTCTCCCCATAGCCCTGCAAACTTGTCCTCCCCAAATATCGATCCACTTCTCTCTTGGAAGTTGTTATTGAATCGGCTTCCACCAGCCTTTCAAGCAATGCATTCCAGATCCCAACAACTCGCTGTGTAAAAATATTTCTCCTCACCTCCATTCTGGTACCTTTGACAACTATCTTAAATCTGTTGTTCTCAGGTTACCGATCCACCCGCCAGTGGAAACAGTTTCTCCCTGTTCACCCTATCGAGTCCCCTCATAATTTTGAACATCTCTATTAAATATCCCCTTAACCTTCTTTGCTCCAAGGAGAACAATCCTAGGTTCTCTAGTCTATCACGGATTATCCTACATTAATCTCGAGGTTTGCAGTCTGACACAATGAAATGCCAAGATCACGAGTAGGCATCTTCAGAGAGTTCCCATTCTTTTATCAACCAGTTTAAAGATCCATTGTTTGACGAGGTCTGATTAAAAGGTGCTTTGGAAGGCTAAATAAAGTCCATATCTCGTCTTCTCTGTCAGGGGCACTTCCTGAGCTGGTGAAAGGGGCTGATGGTATCTGAGATTTGTTGAAGCTTTGTCATGTCTATCACACCGAGGAGAGATTTCAAGTTAAGATATCCCAGGGATGGTGTCCAAATTCTTGCTTGCCATGATTCTCCTGAGTGCATTTCCATTTCCCACCCGCAAGCAAACACTGAATGGAAATGGCTCCATTGGTGAGTCACTGTCTAGCTTTCTGAGATGTGGGGGCGATGCAGGTCTGAAACACTTTGGGGAATCTCACAAGATGTCTGAAGAGAGGAAAACCTCCAACAGTGTTTATAAGTGAAATGTCTCAGAATGTCTGGGCTTTTTGCTCTCGCTGCCGAGTAATGAGGGTTTATACAAGTTGCGGTGAGGTTTCATTCAGAAATTCGAACAATTTCCAAATTGCCACAATTCCTGCGTTAATCTGTAGCGTGTTGTTGGTTAGAGCGCTCGCCTCGCAAGCGAGAGGACCCGGGTTCAACTCCCGGGCGGGCAGAGGGAAATGTTAGGCAAGTTTCCTTACTCCACACGCCTCTGTATATCTAGCAGTAAGTGGGAAACTGGTTGTTAGTTGATTGGAGGATCGCATTTCCGAGGGCAGTAATCCCATCAAAAAAATAATAATTTGGTCACTCAATCCGCGACTGTTGTTGGGACGCCGCTGTGCGCAATTGGCTGCTGAGTTTCGGCTACAAAATATGATGAACCTTGGTACTACAACAACAACAACTTGCATTTATATAGGGCCCTTTACGCATGGTAATGTCCCAGAGCTCTTATACAGTCAATTCACTTCACAGTATATTCTGAGCACTTTTGAGATGTCTCATTATCAAGGCGATATATAAAGTGTAAGGATTATTATTATTATTAATAATCTGTTTGCAGTTGGTTCCGGGTGACTGGCGGGGTTGGGAGGGGGAAAGCACCCGTGATCACGAATGAAAAATCACCCCGGCTTTGAGCAAAACCCAGCACGGAAAATGGCGTCTTTTGCAAAGTAACAGCTGACTGTGCAAATCGGACTGGTACGTGCATGGCTGGCGATCTATTCCTTTTAACGTGTAAATCCCACTAACAGGGACGTTCATTCATACCGGCCACTGGAGAAGAGGAATCAATTCTGCATTCGAAAGTAGGGCCAGCCAAATAAACCAGCGTTGCAAGAGTCACTGTTCATTTTATGCAGCAGATGCAGAGGCACCGCATAAATGCTTTAGGTCTCCCGTCCAAAACCTTGAGTGTCTCCTGTATGTCTGCACTGAATAAGTCCACCCACCCCCTTACCACCCCTTACTTTTCGCCGTTTAACCTAAGCAACCAACGGGAGCGGAGCCGAGGTTAGAGAACAGTATTAAGACACCACTGGGCAGATGGAAACATTATGTCAACTCAGTGAAATGTTAGACAGGATTTTATCATTTGTTAATACCTAGCAGATGCATTCCTTCCCCAACCCACCACCCCCCCCCCCCCACCACCCAAAAAAATGTTCTGCCTGTAATTTAACAAAGGACACTGTGATGTGAATCATTCGCAGGCCCGACCGTTTACATTATATCTGGCAATTACCAACTTGTCAGTTCATTTTTTTTGTGTGTCTAATAGAAAAAGGCTTGTCAACAATTGCCAAGGGAAATTGATCTTGATTTTTGTATCTAGAGACAGTGCGCTCTGTACACGATCAGGCATAGATAGTGGAGTCCTGTAGTGTATTGGTTAGAGCGCTCGCCTGGCGAGCGAGAGGGCCCGGGTTTGATTCCCGAGCAGGGCGAAACCTAAGGCAAGTTTTCTTACTCTCCGCGCCTTTGTTTACCTAGCAGTAAGGGGGAGGTTAGTCGATTGGCGGATTGCTTTCTGGGAGCAATAATCCTTTAAAAAATATATAATAAGTAATCATTCAATCCACAACTGTTTGTGGAACACTGCTGTGACCAATGGGCTGTCGCGTTTCGTCCACAAAAATATACAGTCGATTCACTTTACAGTATATTCTCTGAGTTTAAGGCTTTGCCACCTTGTAGTGGATTCCGTTGTTCTACCAAAGGGAAGGGTCATTCTCAATCTAACCTGTCAATTCCTTTCAACAACAACAAATTACACTTGTATAGTGCCCTTCACATTGGAAAGACATCCCAGGGCCCTGGACGGACAGGATTTTTTTGACCCGAGTTGGGGTCAGGAAGGGTAGAGGGCAGGGCGGAGTCGGGGTGGGAGGGCAGCCGAAGGCTTAGTCGAAGAGGAAGGTCTTTAGACAGGATTTGAAGGAGGAAAGAGAGGGGGTGAGGCGGAGGGATTGCAGGAGTTTCGCCTCTGGCACATCAGTGCCAGAGTGTGGGGCGGAGATGCTGAATGCCCGACCGCCAATGGTGGGGGCGGGAAGTGCGGGGGACCTGAAGCAGGCTGGTGTCCGCCGAGAGGAGGGAGCGGACAGGCTGATATGTTTCAGTGACCCATCTGGATGCAGTTTTATGGCGGCAATTTGGATCCCCTGTGTAATTGGAGGGTTAAATATAACCAGGCTGTGCAACCGATGTAGGAAGATATACGTGATGTACCCACTGGAAACCCCTCCATTGTTCCTCCTGCTATGAGATTTACCAGTGCATAGCTGGGTCTCGCTTTAACCTTATCAGGTGTCAGCCTGTCTCAGGCGATAGCACTCTCACCTCCATGTCAGAAGGCTGTGAGTTCTCACTCCACATGAGGGTTTTGAGATCAGACCATAGCCTGACACAGCGCTGGGGCAGTACTGCACTTTCTTAGGTCGAAGAGGAGGGTTTTGAGACGAGCTTTGAAGGAGGCAAGAGAGGGACTAAGGTGAAGGGAATGTTGGATGGCGTTCCAAAGGGCCGGGGCAGAAAGCAGAAATCCTTCCACCCTTGCCCATCATTGAAAAGCAATTCTTAAAAGCCTCGTTTTGCTCTTGTCACATGTTTTTCGATATCCATCTCGATATTTTTGTGTGGGTTATGTTTGCGATTCGATCATAAATAGCCAGAAACAACATTTGCCACTTTTGATCTCCTGCCAACCCTTTAAAATGTAACTTCAACCACTCTGGCAATTTCAGCAATTTGTTTGTGGATAAATTGAAAGGTCTTGTGGAGAGAGACAAAATGAAACCTGTCTTTCACTGAACTCCATGCGTTGAGTTACACTAGTAACCATTCCAGTCTTGTACCTTGTGGCGTTGTTGCTTTTGAAATTTCTTTTTCATTTTGATGGTTAATATCGACATTTTAACTTTTTGGATTTTGTTTTTAAGGCTTTTAAAGCAATTTTATGGCCAACTTCCAGGTCGTCAGGTCACTATGGAGGTCACTTCCTGAGTGCAGCATTCATGACTGTTTGTGGGACGCTGCTGTGCAATTGGCTGCCACGTTTCACCCACAAAATCTACAGTTAATTCACTTTACAGTGTATTCTGTGAAGCGCTTTGGAACGTCTCGGAGACATGATAAGGCGCTATATCAAATGCAAGGATTATTATTATTATTATTTGGCGTGTTATTTCTTTCTTTTTTTCCCCTTTTTACTCATCTTGGGTTCTTTCATTTCATTTCCATCTGAACAGATGATCAAACCACTCAAATTAACATCTCATCCTCAGGACGATGCAGCGATACTAGCATTGAAGCAACAGCCTAGACTGGGTGAGTGCAAAGTCCTGTGGAGTCCTGTCCAATGAAACCCTACGAAATTATTTCTAAACGGTAATCCAAATGTCAAATTATTCTTGATTATTAAAAAATTGGTCACTCACTCCATGGCCTCCAGTGTCACACTAGCATTTCGCCCACAAAATACACAGTCATTGCGCTTTACAGTATACTCTGAGCGTTTTGAGCGCTCGTGACCTCCTAACCCCATATCAGCCCATCCGCTCTCTCCACTCGGCGGACACCAGCCTGTTTCAGGTCCCCCAAACTGCCCGCCTACATTGATGGTTGGGGATTCAGCATCTCCGCCCCCACACTCTGAAACTGTATAACTGTATCCCGCAATCCCTCCACCTCACCCCCTCTCTTGCCTCCTCCAAGTCCCATCTGAAGACCTTCCTCTTGGATAGTGCCTTCGGCCACCCTCCAACCCCCACACTCCCCCCGCCCTCCACCTCTCCTGACCCCAACTCCCAGCAAGAGTCCAAAAACCCCAGATTGTCCAGGGCCCTGGGATGTCTTTTCAACGTGAAGGGCGCTATACAAATGCAATTTGTTGTTGTTGTTGTCTCAAAGACGTGATAGGGTGCTATATCAAATGCAAGAATTATTCTTATTATTATCCATCTGAACAGGCAGACCAGGGCTTGTTTTAGCTTCTCATCCAAATGCAGCACGAGCCCCTCGCTGTGTTGGACTGTCGGCCAAGAAAGCCAGTTCAAAGTCCTGACGTGGGGTTGAACCCACGACCTTCTGACTCCGAGGCAAGAGTGCTCCTAAGCTAACAGCCCGTCTGTACACCGTGCTGTGTGTCTCACCTCACACTCAGCTGTGACTGAAAAGTGCCTCAGAGTTGAGTTCTAACGAGTCAGTGTGACCCGCGTGGGGACCTTTATGCCCCAGTGAGTGAGCGCTTCTGTTTGTGGTTACATTAAAGCCAGGGATACAAAACCGATCTGATTAGCGAGCTATCTTTCAAGCCGCTCATCGCTGCCATTTGATCGCAGCATCGACCAAGCACTTAACCTTAACAGCAGCAAATATGAGTCGTTCTTCTGGTGCCAGCCTGGATGTTCATAATAATAATAACATTGATAATAATAATCCTTGCATTTGATATAGCATCTTATCACGTCTTTGACACGTCTCAAAACGCTTCACAGAATATTCTGTAAAGTGGATTTTCTGTATTTTTAGGGTGAAACGCGGCAGTCAATTGCGTACAGCAGCGTCCCATAAGCAGTTGTGGATTGAGCGGCCAAATTATTATTATCTTTTTTAAAAATTTATTTTGAAGGAATTATTACCTCCCCCCCGGAAAAGCAATCCGCCAATCGACTAGCAACCGGGTTCCGTTCCTACTTATTGCTAGCTAAACAGAGGCATGTGTGTACGTGTGTGCGTGTAATAAGCAAACTTGCCTGAGGTTTCGTCCCACCCGGGAATTGAACCCGGGTCTTCTCGTTCGTGAGGCGAATGCGAGTGCTCTAACCAACATGCTACGGGACGCCACAGAATGCGCTTTATACGTTCAACAGACACTTTCCAGCCTCTTAAGGAGTCTCAAAGGGCAGAGTTTTGTTGAGCGAGGAGAACTCCCTGATGAGCTCGGTCATGACGGCAAGACAGCTACAGAACAGGACTGAAGGTACATCCAGCAGATTGCTTTGACAAGTCTCCCCTTTCCCTCCTACATAGATGTCCAGACAGGGAGGTGGAATCATATGACTAAAGGCTCTAAAGGGATTCAGAGCTCCTCAGTTGTAATGTAAACAGCAGACTCAGAAGATGGAAAATCAGAGACAAAACCTGGGCTTCATGTTGGCTAAAGTCTTTGGCAGCGATTCCAACGCTCCAGATTGATGTGTTAAGTGCTGACAACTGATCACATCTCTCCAGAGATCGCAGGAAATGGCTTCTAAACAATGAAAGTTCCAGCAGAACGTGGATCAAGAAGAAGAAAAATGGCTTCTGGGATGCAAAGACCATAATAATAATAATAATAATAAGCCTTGCATTTGATATATCGCCTTTTCACGTCTTCGAGACATCTCAAAGCGCTTCACAAAATATACTGTAAAGTGAGTATTTTTGTTGGTGAAATACAGCAGCCAATCGTGCACAGCAGTGTCCCACAGACAGTCGTGGATAATGACTAAATTATTATTATTATTATTTTTGAAGGGATTATTACCACCAGAAAGCGATCTGCAATCGACTAACAACCAGGTTCCTACTTATTTCTTGTTGAGGTGAGCATGTGTGTGGGGTAAGGAAACATGCTTAAGGTTTCACTCTGCCCGGGAATTCAACCACTAACCAATCCTTATTTTTGATATAGTGCTTTTCACAACAACAACAACAAATTGCATTTATACAGCAGCTTTCGCATCAGGAGAGCTTGGGTCACTGGTACCATGGATTTTAACAACATTTTTGGTCTGCGTTTAATAAAGACTGTTAAGTTCCATAACTGTGGGGAAGAAATCCGAAATGCCTTCAATACCCCATTAGATTTGCACTGCGTTAAGTACAAATGGGTCTGAACTCGGTAAAAGATCAGATGCAACTCTGGTAAATTATACGACTTGGTTACTGAACATTCGGACTCACCTTCAAGGCCCTCCATGGTCTTGCCCCTCCTATCCTCTCCAACCTGCTCCATGTCCTCCCCACGCCCAGCCCGCCCCACCAATGATGGTCAGACCTTCAACCTCTCTGCCCCCTCCTTCTGGAACTCCATCCAACATTACCATCGCCTCGTTCCCTCCATTGTCTCCTTCAAGGCAAGCCTCAAGACCTTTCTCTTCAACGTGCCTTCGGCCACCCCCACCCTTGCCGCCCTCTACCCTCCCTGATCCAAACCACCCCCTCCTCAATACTAGGGTCCTAATCTGACTGTTCAGCAGCTTGAGACATCCTCCTGACGTGAAAGACTCTTTACAAATGTGATATTGTATTGTATAAAATATCTGTATATCACAATATGTCAAACAGCAAATGATTATAAGAACATAAGAATTAGCAGCAGGAGTAGGCCATTCGGCCCCTCGAGCCCGCCCTGCTATTCAATAAAATCATGGCTGATCTATTCTAACTCCACCTACCCGCCGTATCCCCATATCGCTTAATCCCTTTATCCACAAGAAATCTATCAATCTCAGTCTTGACCATGTTCAAGGACTGAGCATCTACAACCCTTTGGGGTAGAGAATTCCATAAATCACTACCCTCTGAATGAAGAAATTTTTCCTCAACTCAGTGCGAAAGAGCTTACCCATAATTTTAAGACTGTGACCCCTGGTTATAGTTTCTCCAACCAGGGGAAAAAGTCTCCCACTATCCTATTCTGTCATGCCCCTTAATAATCTTATAGGTTTCTATAAAATCACCTTTCATTCTTCTTTATTCTAGAGAATATAGGCCTAAATTGCTCAACCTATCCTCATAACTCACCCCCTCATCCCAGGTACCAACCTAGTGAATCTATATTGTACCCCCTCCAAGGTGAGTACATCCTTTCTTAAATAAGGAGACCAAATGCACGCAATACTCTAGGTGTGGTCTCACCAGGGCCCTATACAGTTGCAGCAAGACTTTCCTACTCTTATATTCTAACCATTTTGTAACAAATGCCAACATACTGTTAGCTTCCTAATTGCTTGTTGTACCTGCAAACTAACTTTTTGTGACTGGTGTACAAGTTCCAAGTTCCTCTGAACGGCAACACTATCTAGTCTCTCCCCTTCTAAAAAATAATCTGCTCTACTGTTTTTGCCACCTAGGTGGATGACTTCACACTTCCCTACATTGTACTTCATCTGCCACCTATTTGCCCACTCCCCTAGCCTATCTATATCTTGTTGCATTTTAACTTGGAGTCCTGTAGCTCAGTGGTTAGAGCACTCGCTTTGCAAGTGAGAGACCTGAGTTCAATTCCAGGCAGAGGGTGAAACCTTGGGCAAGTTTCCTTACTCCACACAGAGCCTAATAATAATCCCTCCAAAACCAAAAACAATAATAAATTGGTCATTTTCAATCCATGACTGTTTGTGGGACATTGTTGTGCACTATTGGCTGCCGCGTTCGCCCACAAATATACAGTCAATTCACTTTACAGTGTGTTCTGTGAAGCGCTTTGGGACGTCCTCCCGACGTGAAAAGCGCTATATCAAATGCAACGATTATTATTATATTATTATTTTTTAATGTCATCCTCGGTGTTTACTCTCCCTCCTAGTTTAGTGTCATTTGCGAATTTGGATATATTAAGTTCGTTGTCCTCATCTAGATCGTTGAGGCCCAAGCACTTCTCTTTGACCGTGCCTTCAGCTCCCCTCTCGACTCTCTACCCCCTCCTCGCTCCCTCCCTTCCCTCCCCTCACCCTGACCATTTCCCCCTTGCTCGGGTCCTGACCCAACTGTACAGCGCCTTGGGACATCCTCCCAACGTGAAAGGCGCTCAATAAATGGAATCTTGTTGTTGTTGTCGTTGATCCTTGTGGCACTCCACTTGTCACATCCCGCCAATCTGAGAAGGACCCGTTTATCCCTACTCTTTGTTTTCTTCCCGTTAGCCATTCTTCAATATATGCTAATATATTGCTCTTAATTCCATGGGTCCTAATCTTGTGGATCAACCTTTTATGCGACACCTTATCAAATGCCTTTTGGAAATTTAAATACACTACATCCACTGATTCCCCCTATCTAATCTACTTGATATGTCTTCAAAAAGATCTGAAAGATTTGTTAAGCATGACTTCCCTTTTGTAAAACCATGTTGACTCTATCTAATCATATTGTGATCTTCTAAGTATCCCACTATGACATCCTTAATTAAGAATTCTAGAATTTTCCCTACCACCGATGTCAGACTAACTGGTCTATAGTTCCCCATCTTTTCTTTCTCATCCTTCCTAAATAGTGGTGTGACGTTTGCGATCTTCCAATCAATGGGAACCGTTCCAGAATCCAAAGACACAAGGCCTCCACTATCTCATGAGCTGCCTCTTTTAAGGCCCTAGGATGCAAAGCATCAGGTCCAGGGGACTTGTCACTTTTTAATGCCAACAATTTCCCCAGCACCAATCTTTTGCTGATGTAAATTTCCCTAAGTTGCTCCCTATCATTAGCCCCTTGGTTCATCTCTATTACATAACTTGTTGAGATATGTAGATTAGAAAGGACTACAGGTGGGATGGCATCTGTTGGAATTCAAAAAAACAAGTAGTTTTATACTAATACACTGAACTGTACCAGAAGCTGATGACTGAAGCTAGCTGTTAATTGTGGCATTTGAAATGGCACCTTTCAAGTCGGGAGAACACCTCAACAAGATTCGCTGTAAACTAGTGACGATCTTGTAATAATAATAATCCTTGCATTTGATACAGCGCCTTATCATGTCTTCGAGACGTATCAAAGCGCCTGACGGAATATACTGTAGAGTGAATTGACGGTGTATTTTGTGAATTTTCGCAGCCAATTGCGCACAGCAGTCAATTCACTCTACAAGCAGTCGTGGATTGAGCAACCGCATCATTATTATTAATTTTTCTTAAAGGGATTATTACCCCCAGAAAAGTGACTAACCAACAGGTTCCTACTTATTGCTGGGTAATAAGGCATGTGGAGTAAGGAAATGTACGCCTAATGTTTTGCCCCGCCCAGGGTATCAAACCCAGCTCCTCTCATTCGTGATGTGAGTGCTCTAACCACTACGCTATAGGACTCCAATAAATATTAATAATAATACATCTGTTATTGATTATGTAGACAAACAGGGCAGCCAATTTGCACCCAGAATTGTCCCACAAACAGCCATTGGTGCTATATAAATGCAAGTTTCTGTTGTTGAGGTAAGATTTTCTGTTAACATTTGCTGAAGCTTCACCTGCAAGCTGAGGGAATGCAGTTACCATGGGAATCTCATCACGTCCAAATGGGATCCTAGTATTACTTCAGCCCAGAGGCAGGTGCTCTCTAGTTCCAAGTTATATCTATTATAAGCAGCCACTGCCTGAAATTTCAGCCTAGATTTATAATCTTAATAATCCTTGGATTTGAATGCAACGCTTTATCACTTGGTCAAAACATCTCAAAGCACTTGACAGGATTAACTGTAACGTTTAGTGATTGTGTTTGGTAGGTGGATATAATAGCCAACTTGCACACAGCAATGTCACATAAACATCCATGGAGCGCATGTCTAATTTTTATCTGGAGGATTGTTTGGCAAGGTCACACAGAGGAGCTTCCTTACCTCCTTCAAGGCTCGCGAGTCTCCAAAACCTCCTCTTCGACCGAGCCTTCGGCCTACCCTTCTACCTACCTTGCCCTCCCCGATCCTGACCCCCAGCTCGGGTCTAAATGCTATCAACTGAGCCAGACTGACATTTGGTGAAGCCCTGAATTTCTGCATAACCTTATGCTTCGAAGATTATTAAGCCTTTGTCCACACATTTCACTAATGTACGTTTTGGATATGCAATTGAAGACCTACACCCCCCACCATCCCTACACACATACACACACTAATTTCTCATTTGATAATGTTACCCCAAAACTTTAATATAATTAACCCCAAATTAGTGGAGTCCTGTAGCATATTGGTTAGAGCACTTGCCTCGCAAGCGAGACGACTTGCACAGGGCACAACATTGGGCAAGTTTCCTTACTCTGTTTACCCAGCAGTAAGAAAGTACCCGGTTGTTAGTGAATTGACGGATCGCTTTCCTGGGGATAATAATCCCCTAAAAAAATAATAATAACTTGGTCACTCAATCCACGGCTGTTTGTGGGATGCTGCTGTACGCAACTGGCTGCTGAGATTCTCCCACAAAATACACTGGCAATTAATTTTCCTGTATATTCTGTGAAGCGATTTGAGACGGCTCGAAGATGTGATAAGGAGCTAAATCAAATGCAAGGATTATTATTATTAAAATATCATGATGGCTGATAATAATCTCCTGCGATCAGCTGTGGGTCTGAGTTTCATGCCAATATCTTCACATTTGCTCGATGCCATATTTTCTCAGTGACGCACCATTTTTTTGGCACAAGTGAACGTTGCAAAGGATCCCGTGCCATTTGTATCATTACAACACTTTGGATCCATTTATAGCGAGGAACCTAGTCTACCCCATTTGCCAAAAGTACAAACTCATTTCTGATCAAAGCTTGGCTGGTCCCTGTAGCTGGCTCTTGCCCACAATATTCTTAGCACATATTACCCTAAGTCATGAGTTTTTCCAGTGTATCCTATGACAAGCAACGGGAACAAGACCTGTCAAAGACGTTTCAGTTCAAATGTACTCACATATTTAGCCACGAGCTCGAAAGGCTTGAGATTCCACCGAGTCTTAGCCTGTTAAGGAGGTTTTGTGTTCGAATCAAAGATGATTGCAGATTTGTGGAAAATTCTTCAATTCAGGTCTTAATTCGGATAGTCCGTTTCTTATTATGAACTGCGGAAAAACAGCTTCCAATTTGAGACTGAATGTGAAGAATTTTCCATAGTTCTGCACGATCTTAAAGCTAACGTTTAAAGCAAACCAGGTGGAATTTCAGATCTCAGGAGAGAACTAACACGGTTATCCATCACTACGCATTTACGCCTCATTTAACCTGTGGACGGAGATTTTTAATTTTAGTCAGGTGTCTGACATGCATGGAAACCCGTCACCAAGATCAACCACTGAGAACGCATGAAAATTTCCCTGTGTCTAGAATGGAGTGCACACTCTCCCCCACCCCACTGTGGAACAACACACCCTGATCACCTCATCCTGCAAAGTATTAGGTGCGGGTTGGCGAGAGCCAAATCTTGGGGAGCCAGAGTGTGCGTTGAGGGACTGCTAGTCATTACCTTCCTCCACCACCAGAACGATGAGATTTAACAGCAACTGGCAGAGCACCTTCCACACAGGGCAGCGCTTAACAGTGGCGGAAGCCTGACTCCGAGCCGGTGGGAGGGGCTCCCAGGTAACTAAGCACGGTCGAAAAGGAAGGTTTTCAGGTGGGACTAGAAAGAGGGGAGAGGGGGTGCAAGGCAGAGGGATTGAGGGAGAGTGTTCCAGAGTTTTGGGGTGTAATAGCTGAAAGCACGACCTCTGATGGTGGGGCGGAGGGTGCAAGGGGTGAGGTGTGGGTACGGAGTGAACGTGTTGAACCAAGTACAATTGCTGATGTGCATTGAATTAACCGATCGCAGTAAGGGTGGAGGAGAGATTGAGGATGCTAGAACTGGCTTCAGTAATGCTATGGACCTGCTCCTGAACATTGTAAGGTCTATTGTGATGATGACCCGCAGTTTGTACTTTCAATGTTTACAATAACTGTTACTATCATGGAACAGCATCCCAATATAAAAAAGGCACCATCTTCATCAACATCAACATCACTTTGAATTTATGATGTCCTTCACGTTGGCAGGACATCCCAAGCCGTTGGACAATCAAAGTTTTGAACCTGAGCTGGGTTTTGAATTTGGGAGAAGATAATAATAAAATAATAAGAATGATAATAATCCTTGCATTTGATCTAGCGCCTTATCACATCTTCGAGACATCTCAAAGCGCTTCATAGAATATACTGTAAAGTGAATTGACTGTATATTTGTGAGCGAAACGCAGCAGCCAATTGCGTACAGCAGCGCCCCACAAATCTTCAATCTTCGTGGACTGAAGAGACCAATTTATTATTTATTTGTTTTTTTTGAGGGAATTATTACCCCAGAAAAGCGATCCTTCAATCGACTAACAGCCGGGTTCCTACTTGCAGCTAAGTGAACCGAGGCATGTATGTCGAGTAAGGAAACCAACCACTGAGCTACAGGACTCCACAATGTCAACGTGAAGTAATTGTTGACAGTTGCTGTTACAGTATGTTCTATGGAGAGGGGAGTGAAATCAACATATCCTCACATCTCCAGCACCCCCATGGCCTCATCAAAGCATACGACAATTGGCAGGACATTTCACAGTGTACGCTTTAGGTGGTCCTGAAGTAATGAACGCTCTCATTTTAATTTTTACAAGACGCACATTGAAATCTTTTACAGAATTCAGGAAGCTACCAAAAACAATCAGCGATTAGAAACCATCTTGGAAGTCCCTCTTTGTCCCGATAACTCCCCATACATTGTTTACCACGGAGCTGACATGTTCGTCTGGAGTTGTGCAGGAATTTTTAAGACATCCCACAGAGAACATGGTGAGAAGGTAACGTGACTTTTTGTTAAATCCGTGTATCCCCTACGAAGCTCCAACAGTGGCTTAAGTTTGCGACCTTTCATAGCGGGTGTGTTAATTAACAACAGGAACGGGTTCTCAAACATTACAGCCGGATTTTTTTGAAGATGATTAAAAATCAACCCTATCAATGTGATTTTTTGTTGGCGTTTGCATTAAACACACACACACACACAAAAAGGCTTCCAGGAAGATAATCAAGATAATCAGAACTCGACGGGAGATTTTCTCTTTGCTTCTGCTGGGAAGGTATTCAGTGTCACTGGCAGAGCTACAGCTGAAGCTGTTTTTAATTAAAAGGGATTTGCAGAGAAGAAAAAAAAATAGCGTAATGGAAATATGATGAATACTCCATTGACTGATGGAAACGCTATATTTATGGAAACTTTAGACTGTTGCCTTTCATCCCACGTTCTAATCTGAAATTAACCCTTTTCCGGTTATGGGATGCAAGACGAAAGCTTGCTCTCCAGATTTTTGGTTGGTCAGCCGGGTGTCTGACACATGCGGAAATGCCTCACTCTGTTTAACAGTATCCTAAGCAGACACAGTTCCACGAATGCCACATGCACACAGAACTTTCCTTACATCTGGAATGGAATGAACGCTCTCTACTTTGAGGTTCACACCCTGCTAATCTAATCCCGGAGTGGAATTCTGTAACGTACTGGTCAGAGCACTCGCCTCGCAGGTGAGAGGACCTGGGTTCGATTCCCGGGCAGGAACCTTGGGCAACCTTAGGAACCTTAGGCAAGTTGCCTTACTCCACACACCTCTGTTTACCTAGCTGCGAGTAGGAATCCTGTTGTTAGTCGATTGGCGGATTGCTTTCCGCAGGTAATAATCTCTTAAAAAAATTTGGTCTCTCAATCCACGACTGTTTGTGGGACGCTGATGTATGCAATTGGCTGCCGTATTTCCCCCACAAAATATACAGTCAATTCACTTTACAGTATATTCTGTGAAGCGCTTTGAGATGTCTCGAAGACGTGATAAGGGACTATATTAAGCGCAAGTATTATTATTATTATGTTACTATCCACCTGAACAGGCAGACTAGGCCTTGTTTTCGCATCTCATCTGAATGACAACGCAACAACAAACAACAACAACAAGATTTCATTTATAGAGCGCCTTTCACGTCGGGAGGACGTCCCAAGGCACTGGACAGTTGGGTCAGGACCCGAGCAGGGGGGAAATGGTCAGGGGGAGGGAAGGGAGGGAGTAAGGAAGGTGTAGAGAGTCGAGAGGGGAGGTGAAGGCACGGTTGAAGAGAAAGGTCTTGAGACCGGCCTTGAAGGAAGAAAGGGAGGAGGCAAGGTGAAGGCACTGGGGGATAGAGCCTAGGGGTGAGCCTAGGGGCCTCAGTGTTACGCAGGTTGAGCTAAAGAAAGTTGTCTCTCATCCAGGACTCTATGTCGGACAGGCAGGCTGTCAGGACATCGGTGGTCGTGGAGTTGAAGGTAGAGGAGGAAAGGTAGAGTTGGGTTTACAAACTTGCGTTTACACAGCACCCCTCACGTGGGGTAGCGTCCCGGAGCGCTTGACATTGGCGGAGTCTGACCCCGAGCCGGGGGGAGAGGAAGGGCGGAGGTGACCGTAAGCACGATCAAAAAGGAAGGGCTTTAGAAGCTGGGAAGGGAAGGGGAAAGGCGGAGGGATTGAGGGAGAGAGTTTCAGAGTTTTGGGGCGTAGTAGCTGAAAGCACATCCGCCGATGGTGGAGCGGAGGGAGTGAGGGATGAACAGGAAGCTGGAGCCAGCCGAGCGGAGGCAACGGGTGGTCGAGTGTGGGGGTGAGCAGGTCGGACAGGTAGGGAAGTGCGAGGGAATTAAATGGTTTGAGTTAGAGGATCTTGAAGTCGATCCATTCAGTAATTGGGAGCCAGTGGAGGTTGGCGAGGGCTGGTGTGATGGAGGTACTGAGGTTCGTGCGAGTGAGTTTTGAACTGATAGGATTTTATGTATGGTGGAGCTGGGGAGATCAGCGAGGAAGGCATTGGAATAGTCCAGCCGGGAAGTGATGAAGGCGTGGATGAGGGTTTCGGCTGCTTTTGTTGGGTCAGGACCCGAGCAGGGGGGAAATGGTCAGGGTGAGGGGAGGGAAGGGAGGGAGTAAGGAGGGTGTAGAGAGTCAAGAGGGGAGGTGAAAGCACGGTTGAAGAGAAAGGTCTTGAGACCGGCATTGAAGCAGGAAAGGGAGGAGGCAAGGCGAAGGCACTGGGGGATAGAGTTCCAGAGCCTAGGGGGTGAGCCTAGGGGCCTCAGTTTTATGCAGGTTGAGCTAAAGAAAGTGGGCAATGTAGTGAGGGAGGAAAAAAGCCGTCCTGATCAAGGAACAGATGTGGGGTAGAAAGGAAAGCTGGGGATCGAACCTGATGCCTAAATTGCTCACGGGTTCGGAGAGACAGAGAGAGAGAGCCCGGGGAGGTTGAAGAGTTCAGGCCCGCAAGAGAGAAGAACGTCGATGGGAGCCAAAGAGTATAGCTTCCATCTTGCCCACATTCAGCCGACACCTGCGACAATGCAGCCCCTCGCTGTGTTGGACTGTCGGCCAAGAAAGCCAGTTCAAAGTCCTGACGTGGGGTTGAACCCACGACCTTCTGAATCCGAGGCAAGAGTGCTCCTAAGCTAACAGCCCGGCTGTACACCGTGCTGTGTGTCTCACCTCACACTCAATGTGACTGAAAAGTGCCTCAGAGTTGAGTTCTAACGAGTCAGTGTGACCCGCGTGGGGACCTTTATGTCCCAGTGAGTGAGCGCTTCTGTTTGTGCTTACATTAAAGTCAGGGATACAAAACCGATCTGATGAGCGAGCTATCTTTCAGGCCGCTCATCGCTGCCATTAGGTGGGGACCACGGTATCTACACTTAGCCTCAACAGCAGCAAATATAGTAACAATCGCTTCACAATAAATAAATAATTAATAATTTGGACTCTCGATCCACGACTGTTTGTGGGTCGCCGCTGTGCGCAATTGGCTGCCAGGTTTCGCCTGCAAAGTATACAGTGCATCGTGTGAAGCACTTTGAGACGTCTCGAAGACATGATAAGGTGCTGTATCGAATGCAAGCGTTAGTAGAAGTAGTTGTGGTAGGTAAACGTTAGCAAGCCAAGGCTTAGGAAACCCAAAGTGTGCGTTGGGGTAACTGCTGGAGTTTGACCAGCTAAAACTGCATAGGTTGACATTGAGAGCACAGCCTGGCAAGCTCTCGAAATGATGATGAGGAAGGAGGTTTAAGCAGAAAAACGGATGACTCTCCAGACTTTACAGTACTTGCCGTGGTTGCGTTAGTCTGGGAAGAGAATGACGTTTCGAGAAGGAGCGTCATTTGATTAATCCATGAGGTCTTAGTCTTAGTAAAAATGGGTATATTGAACATACAATGGTAAGTGTTACATCACTGGCTTCTGTACTTCAGAATTGGCAGTGAAGAGATCAAGACTTAAGCTGCAAATCGCAAAATGTGGCTTATACCACAGACCTTACAGTACGGATATACACAATGCATTGAGTCATAAACAAGTCCTATTGCGTAGTGGTTAGAGCACAAGCCATGCAAACGAAAGGCCCTGGGTTCAATTACCGGGCAGGGAAACCTTAAGTGTGTTTTCTTACTCCACGCGCCTCTGTTTACCTTGTAGTAAGTAGGAACCCAGTTGTTAGTTGATTGGCGGATCATGTTTTTGGGGGGTAATAATCCCTCCAAAATAATAAGAATAATTTGGTCACTCAATCCACAACTGTTTGTGGGGACAAGTCTGTGCGCAATTGGCTGCCGTGTTTCGGCCACAAAATACACAGTCACTTCACTTTACAGTATATTATGAAGCACTTTGAGACGTTTCGAAGACATGATAAGGCGCTGTATCAAATGCAAGTAATATTATCATTATTATCTGTACTGATTGACAGAGTTATTAACTTGTGCGACATTAAAACACTTAGAAAGAGAGAGAGGGTGGGGGGAGCTAGAACAGTTGATATAGAATCTTATTTTGCCATCACATCTCAAAGTGCTTCATAAAATTTTACTGTGAAGCATTGTGTTTTGTGGGTGAACACGGCAGCCAATTTGCCCATAGCAATGTCCCGCAAACGGCCATAAAGTGAATGACCAATTTAATTATCTGGAGGATTGTTGCCCAATTTCCTTCCCGAATAGCGCCATGGAATCTTTAACATAATAATAATCCTTGCTTTTGATACAGCGCCTTATCAGGTCTTCGAGACGTCTCAAAGCGCTTCACAGCATATACTGTAAAATGAATTGACTGTGTATTTTGTGGGCGAAACGCGGCACCAATTGCGCACAGCAGCGTCCCACAAACAGTCATGGATTGAAGTGACCAATTTATCATTATTATTTTTTGGAAGGAATTGTTACCCCCAGAAAAGTGATCCGCCAATCAAGTAACAACCGGGGTTCCCACTTGCTGTTAGGTAAACAGAGGGCTGTGCGTGGAGCCCGGGAATCAAACCCAGGTCTCTCCTCCATCTGAACAGGCAGACGGGACCTCGGTTGAACATCTTATCCGAAGGACAGCATGCCCAACAGTGCGGTGCACCTACAGGATTAAACTGGAGCGTCAGCCGAGAGCCGTGAATTCGAAGTTCTGGAGTAGGGTTCGAACTGATAACCTTGGGACTCAGAGGCGAGAGCGCTAACAACTGAGCCAGACTGACACATACAAAATGAAAGCTAAAGCTGGAGTGGTAGCAGCACCAGAAACTCTCACATCAGTTTCACGTTACTCTCTGGCTTCAGTTTGTACACAAAGCATTTCCTGGTAAAGGTCGCGAACTAGAACCGTAAGCAAATCGAAGGACAAATTGAATTAATCAATGCTATTTGCTGATGATCATTTTCCCCATCCCACTCCCACCTTCACCCAGAAGTCACCAATCTTTATCCCGCCGGGCTTTCAACAATGCCTCATAAATCTACATCTATTATGCAAGCTTTACTGACGTATTTTGTTAAAGGTTGTTTTCTGGTTATTGGAAATGTAGGCGTTGGATATTTGAATGCGATTTTCAGGCCAATATCCGATGTCTTTTTTTCCTTTAACCTATTTATAATAATAATGATCCTCGCATTTGATGCAGCGCCTTATCACGCCTTCGAGACATCTTGAAGTGCCTCGCAGGATACACTGTAAAGTGAATTAACCGTCTATTTTGTGGGGGGGAAACGATGCAGCCAATTGCGCACAGCAGCGTCCCCAACACAGTCTCGCTTTTAAACGTAAAAGCAAACAGTGCTTTTACTCCTGTACCACCAATACAGCCTCGGAAACCTTCCACTGAAATATTAGCTCAACACCTGACAGCCCCTTGTGCACACTTGTCATGTGAATCCGATTTGCGGTATTTAACAGTTTAAAACAAAACACTTCTCTTAACAATTCGAAACCTCGGGCAATTTTTCAAACTGGCTGGATGGATTTTTTTTCCTGCACTTGGGATCAGACTTGTGGCCCATTTGGGAGATTGACGGAAGAGTTAATTACTGATTCAGAGGAGAGATCCTCCTTGGGGGTGGGGAGAGGAGGGGGAGGGGTAAAGTGGGCCCCCACCAACAACCCCTACCAAACCCCACCCCTCGAACTGAACTGGCTCCAAGGTGACATGTTTGGCAATGGGATATCGGAATGGAGCCAGCCCTCTGCGCCGGTCTCTAGTCTGGTTCCTGAGCCAGTTGGATCCGCAGTATACCAGGGCACTCACTGCTGATGGCAGCACAGCCCGGCCCATCGGCAGGACCTGGAAGAGCCGACCAGTCATTGGGGGCAGGGAATCCTCCCACTCAGTTCCTGTTAACCTCAACAAGCCAAAGCCCTGATGGGTAGAGCGGTCCTAGCTGGACAATGCCACGTCGCCTTGTTTTAATTAATGCTCTACCTCTTCCCAATGATGTCTGTGTACATAGAGTTTGTGTAGAATAAGACTCTTTCACTTCAAGCGCAATTATGGTCTCGCAGCTGGAATATAATCTTAATGCGCTACAGCCTTGACAACACAAAGTCTGTGAACTGGGTGAGTGTCGCAACAGAAGAGGCGGAAAAGAGTCACGGGGTGTCCTGGAGCGGGAACTTACTGATACATTGGATGGGGAAGAGATTGGAAATGGAGGGAAAAGGCATCAAGTAATACATTGGAATGGGGAGAATTTAGAAAAGTGTAAGAGGAGGGGGTTTGTTGAACTCGCCTTCAGTGTCATCGAGGAGGAATGTGGTTGACCTGAGAGCCTTGCCTCCAGGTCCAGATTGTTTTTTCTCTGTCGACTAACTCTGGGTCAAGTTGCTCGTGTCACCCCTTATGGTGTCAGAGTTTTTCTATTTCTTAACGTTGCCACCGTTTATCTTGTTGCGGAAACGTGAGGCATAATAATAACGATAATAACAATATTAATAATTCTTGCATTTGATACAGCGCCTCACCACATCTTCGAGACGTCTCAAAGCGCTTCACTGTAAAGTGAATTGACTGTAAATTTTGTGGGCAAAACGCAGCAGCCAACTACGCACAGCAGCGTCCCAGTGACCAATTTTGTTAGTTTGAAGGAATTATTAACCCTGAAAAATCAATCCGCCAATTGATTAACAATTGGTTCCTACTTACTGCTGGGTAAACAGAAGCGTGTGGAGTAAGGAAACTTGCCCATCGTTTCGTCCTGCCCGGGAATCGCACCCGGATCCCCTCGCTTGTGAGGCGAGCACTCTAGCCACTGAGCCACAGGACTCCTTATGAAACATTGCAACATGTAAATCAGCTGCCATGTCAGTCCTCAATCCACACAGTCGTTAAACTTTAAAGCAATTCCCTGTGAAGCACTTTAAGATAATTTGCCATTCCGGACGCTGTCCCAAACTCAAGGATTATTATTTGTTCATTTCAGAGGAGAAGGTTGATCGAATTCTACGCTAATTTCTCACGTCCTAAGAATATTTCTAATAAGGGTTGGGTTGCTGAAAACGTGAACTAGGTTAAAGCATTTGTCTCATTCTCTCTTCTCTTTCTCCACCAGACAATTTATCAGACCAGCACCTAACACAACGCACAGAGCTGTTTCTGTTACCTCATGTCTATATTCAGGTTGTACAGTCACAAAACCGGTTGCGTTTTGATTCTGATACAATCTGGAACGAAAATCTTCTAAAACAACCGAGAAACTTCATAGAATTTTCAGGCAAGATTCGCTCTAATACCATCGGGGGTCAAAGTTGCAATGTTCAACAGACTTTTGATAAGGTGCTATATCAAAATATCAAATGCAAGGATTATTATTATTAAGAATGTTTGAGCAGAAATTCCACCTGATTTACTCTGTTTCTGTGGCTAACAAATTGGCAGTTTGTTGGATTCATTCTCCACTCTGGGTTCTCTGTAGCTTCTTAAAAGAATTTACAGAGAAACAGCATCAAAAATTAAGGCTGGAATTAATAATAATAATAATCCTTGCATTCGATTTAGCACCTCATCACATCGTTGAGAAGTCTCAAAGCGCTTCACAGAATATACTGTAAAGTGAATTGACTGTATATATTGTGGGTGAAACGCGGCAGCCAATTGCTCACAGCAGCGTCCCACAAACAGTCGTGGATTGAAGTGACCAACTTATTATTATCTTATTTTAATTTTTTGAAGGGATTATTAGTACCCCAGCAGTTACCCCAACGCACACACTGGGGTTCCCCCAAGCCTTGGCTCTTGCCAATCTGCGCCCAATACTTTCCGGAATTAGATGAGCAGGATGCGACCCGCCAGGGAGAGAGAGAGAGATAGAGAGTGCGCATTCCATTCCAACAACCTATCCCTGGGATTTCCATGTGCAGTTGGGATGTGTGGAATTCTCAGCTTGGTTTGGAGATGTTTAAACACGGTGATGGGTTTCCGTACGTGTTAGACACCTGGCTGACCCCCAAAAAGTGGTCTTAGCTGAACAAGTAGCATGAAGCAAGCTACACAGTGTTTGCAACAGGAAAGCATTGGCAGTTTAACTCCAGCAGTTATCCCCAAACTCATGCTCCAAGAGCCTTAAACCTGGGCTCTTGCCAAACTGCGGCTAATACTAATACTTTACCAGGATTAAGTGGTCAGGGAGCACCCCTCCAGAAAACAAGCCATCTAATCCACACAAAAGGGAATTTCCATACATATGTAGAAGTTGGCTCTGTGTTGTATAATCTTCCGGACGGTGATGGGTTTGCAAATGTGTCAGACAGACACCAAATGACTTTTTTTTAAAAAAACTTTGTAAAGACAAATTCCTCTCTGTGCAGTCTAGGTTGTGCTTGTTGGATGGAGTACCAAGTTTGATGGACTCTAATAATAGTAATAATAATTCTTACATTTGATATAGTGGCTTATCATGTCTTTGAGACATCTCGCAGGTTATACCGTAAAGTGAATTGGCTGTATGTTTTGTGGGCGAAACACGGTGGCCAATTGCACACAGCAGCGTGTCCACAAACAGTTGTGGATTGAGTGACCAAATTATCATTTTTTTGTGTCTGAAATGCTGCCCTGCTCCCAGCATAACAGTGGTGCAGAGTGGAAGCCTGATCATACTTCCTGTTTGCTTATTCCATACGCCTCAGTTTACCCAGCAGTAAACTGCAACCTGGATGTTAGTCGATTGGCGGATCGCTTTACCGGTGGTTAATAATCCCTTGAAAAAAAAACATTTTGCTGCAATTCGCCCCAAAATATACAGTCAATTCACTTTACAGTACATTCCTTGATGCGCTTTGAGATGTCTCGAAGATGTGATAAGGCGGTGTACAAAATCCAAGGATTATTATTATATTATTAAATTAAATGTAAGGATTCCTTCTCTCTCTCTCTCTCTCTAATCTAATCTATCTCAATATTAATGTGGATTATTGACTACACCTTCCAGACCTGCTCGGGGGATGCTACTGTCTGTCACTCAGAACAAACATATTTGATGTTAAAACACACTTGCTTTCCAGTAACAGCGCCCGAGATACTGCCAGCAATACAAATGGACAGTTTTGACAATGCTTCCACGCCTCACACACACTCACGCACACCAACGAACAAAGGGTGAAGTTACACACACACACTTAAGCAAACCACCTGACTTCTATCTTCTGAGAAACGGCACTGCACCTCAGGAAACATAAGGGCTTGAGCTGATGACAGGGTTTCTCACAAAGATAGACTGATAATCAGCGTTCCCAGGGATGTGCAATACATATGCTGTTCCTATCTCAGTTTAGGCATGACTGCCGTCTTTCCTGTTTGAAAATTTTGCGCAAGCAATCTTTATATCTGTCTGACAAAGATATGGGTCTGTCCCTCTCTCTCCCCCCCCCCCCACCGGCTGAAATTGATTTTGTTCAGAGGACATCTATTCCTTCCTCAAACTGACTGGCTGACATCTGGACGGTGGCATCAATTGAGAATGAATTCAAACGTTCCTGTTGAGAAATAATGTGCGTTAAAAAAAGCTTTGCTTGAAGGGCGTACGGTTCAGTTAGTATTTCTTTCCCCCTCCCCTCCTCCCTTCTCGCAAACTGTCATGAAGCGACCAAACACTCTTTCGTAGTAAGTAAGGACTTGCATTTTCCTTATGCCTGATCGCACCAAAAGTATTTCATTGCAATTATTGTTGATGGTAGGTTTTTTTTCCTTTGCAGGCAAACTCAGCAGCCGTGTTGTTCACAGCAAACGCACATGAGAATAAAACAACGTGTCCTTGCATTTGCCATAGCTCCTCCGCACTTTGTCAAGTCATCTCAAAGAGCCTCACGCGATTAACTGTAAAGTGAGGTGACTTTGTCATTTGTAGGTGAAAGCGATAGCCAATTTGCGCACAGTAATGACCCACAAACAGCCATGAAATGAACAAACTATCTTATGGGGGGGGGATTGTTGGCCAGGACACTGAGAGAAATTCCCATCTCTTATTGAGTTAGTAGCCGTAGGATCTTTAACCTCGGTTTTAACATCATATCTGAAGGACGGTATCTCTGACAATGCAGCAAACCTTCCAAGCACTTCACTAGAGTATTGGTCTAGACTGCAAGCTGAAAAGTACTGATATGAAACTTTAACCTACAACCGTCTGACCAGCCTGACAATTCCCATTGAGGATTGAGCCATTTTCTAAATGACTCCAGTGTCCAGGCCTGAATCACTCTGCTTGATAAACCCTTCTACCTTCCTGGTGCTTGTCCTGAGCTTATCCTTCACAATCCTGAAACTCTTCCTGTTGTACTGCTGCCTTTGCGCATCTGTAATCAGGCGGAACCTTTGTCCGTTCAATCATGCATTTCACAATAATAATAATAATCCTTGCAGTTGATACAGCGCCTTATCACATCTTTGAGTTGTATCAAAACGCTTCACTGTAAAGTGAATCGATTGTATATTTTGTAGGCGAAACTCAGCAGCCAATTGCGCACAGCAGCGTCCCACAAACAGTCATGGATTGAAACGGCCAATTTTTTTGTGAAGGAATTATTACCCCCCGAAAAGTGATCCGGCAATCGACTAACAGCCGGGTTCCAACTTACTGCTAGGTAAACAGAGGTGTGTGTGTGTTTGTGGAGTAAGGAAGCTTGCCCAAGGTTTAGCCCTGCCCGGGAATCGAACCCAGGTCCAAACATGTAATCCCTCTCTACAGCCTGAAGAGTCTTTCCTTATCTAGTTCTTCCTAGCAGGCCATTCTCGAAACACTGGGGATCAGCCTTGTACGGCCAACATTCTGTCTCTTTCAGACAAACAGCTGCTTCGTCGAGGAACGAGGACTGTCTCGCTATAAGTTATACTCACCCATTACAATGAACTCCAGCCACCACTCCACCACTCCTCCCCCCTCCCCGTCACATCTCCAATGCTGTTCCAAATATGTTAACTTAAGACACACTCGAAAATGTCTGGGTGCATCTTAAGCCTGCGAGACATTCCGAAGATTTTCAGAAATTCCTTCATTTTTATTTCAGGAATCCAGCGCCCGCCCACACAGCAGCTATTTCTTTGGGGGGATTTTTTTTTGCTTTTTTTTCCAAAAAATGAGACGTGCGAAAGAAAATGTGATCTTTGTTTCTTTCAGCTGTGCTGCTGCTGTCTGTCTGTATATGTGTTTGTGTGTGTGACTGTGTTTGAGATCCAAATGGATTCTCCACTTTGATAAGAGCAAGTGACCTCCTGGTCACAAGAGTGTGGCAATAACATGACGAATATTTAACTAGTAGCTTTCCCACTGCTCCTTAATAATAAATCATACAACAGATTTCCTGTTTACTCTGCAGTGCACTCACCAGGGATCGACAATTAAGTGCTAAGGAGTACCAGCATTCTCAACATGAATAATTAACCTTTTCTTTCGTTTGCAAATTGATGTTACAGAGGGACTTTGTCTCTTTAAGGTCTGAAATCAAAGATAAGCTGATTTCCCATCGACCTCTCATTCGCGGAAAAAAAGTAACTGGTTGAAGTGCGCCTTAAGCGCTCCGTTCTTAAGTTTGCTGCGTAAGTTTTCGGCTGCAGAATTCAAATAAGCTTTGACGGTTATCAAATGTTATTAACAATTAGCACTTTATTTTCCCCAACAATTCTGAAAGCATGGTAGCTGGCATCAATCCCCTTATTCTTTCTCTCTCTCTCTCTCTCCTCCCCAGCCACCCACTCTTCCCTTTCTCTTTGACTCTCTTTCTCCCCCACCCCGCCACACACACAAACTTTGGTACAGTGGTCAAGTCTGAAGCTGCTTCCCACATTTTGGATTAAATGTTTGCCTGCAAAAGTCCCTACACGATACAGTAAATCTTGCGAAGCACTTTGAGATTTCCTCTCGATCTGAAAGGCGCTGTGTCAAATACAAGAATTAGTATTATCTTTAACGGGTGTTTTTTAAGATGACATTGACAAAATACTAATAATTTGGTCTCTCAATCCACAACTATTTGTGGGGACGCTGCTGTGTGCAATTGGCTGCCCCACAAAATATACAGTCAATTCACTTTGCAGTATATCATGTGAAGCGCTTTGAAACTTCTCAAAGACGTGATAAGCTCCAATACCAACGGCTTTATTATTATTAAAGTCAGTCAAAGTTGTTTTTTTGTATGTGATGAAGTGCTATAAACATCCAAGTTCCTGGGTGATCTCATTCAGCCTTTAATGGGGTTTATTTTTCCATAAAATGCTTAGAGTTAGGGTTAATTACGAACAAATGGATGAGGCATAAAACTGAGGTCCTGTCTGACTGTTCAGGTTAAAGATCTCATGACACTATTTGAAAAGAGATGGGAGTTTGTCCTGGTATTCAATAAACCTGCAGATAAAATTGGACACTCACTTTTCAGGTGTCTGTGGGACATTGCTGTGTGCAAATTGGCCTGGAGTATACAATTACTCCACTTTACAGTGAATCCTGTGAAGCTCACCGGGACACCCCAACAATTTGAAAGATACTGTATCAAACGCGAGTCATTATTTTTTATTACTGTACTTCTGACCTCCCAACCCCGTATCAGCCTGTCCTTCATGTCCCCCCACACTTCCTGACCCACCATTAGCGGTTGGGCATTCAGCATCTCTGCCCCCCAACTCTATCCCGCAATAATAATCCTGGCATTTGATATAGTGCTTTATCACATCTTCGCGACGTCTCAAAGAGCTTCACAGAATATACTGTAAAACCCTCCTTGGACCCATTCCTGCTCTCAAACTACTGTCCCATCTCCAACCTCCCTTTCCTATCCAATGTCCTGGAACGAGTCGTTGCTTCCCAACTTCGCTCCTTCAGCTCCCGCAATTCTCTTTTCGAACCCCTCCAATCTGGTTTCCGTGCCACCCACAGCACAGAAACAGCCCTGGTCAAAGTGAAAAATGACATTCTGTCCATCTGTGACCAGGGCTCCCTCTGCCTCCTCGTCCTCCTTGACCGCTCTGCTTCCTTTGACACCGTTGACCATTTTATCCTCATCCACTGCCACTCTCACCTCAATCTCCACAAGTGGCTTCTCCTCTAGCTCCTGCACTGTCTCATGCGACATTCCTCAGGGCTCTGTCCTTGGTTCCCTCCTCTTCAATATCAATATGCTCCCCCTGTAGTGACATCATCTGCAGACATCATGTCTGCAGATGACACCCAACTCTACCTCTCTGTCTCCACCCTCGACTCCAGGACCCACTGCTGTCCTGACAGAATGTCTGTCAGATATCAAGTCCTGGATGAGAGCTAACTTTCTACAGTTTAACGTCAACAAGACCAAGACTCTACTGATTGGCTCCCGTCAGCGCCTCCTCACCTCAGGCACTGATAACATCACCATCCACCTTACTAAGCCAATCGGGAACTTTGGCATCTTATTTGACCCTCAACTATCCTTTCTGCCCCACATCCATTCCATGACCCGCTCTGCCTTCTCCATCTCCACAATAATACCTGACTCCGTCACTGTCTCACACCTCAGGCCATTGTAACCTTCACACACGCCTTCATAACATCCACCCACACCAGGCTTCATGACCCTATCACTCCATCCTTGCCCGACTCCACTGGCTTCCCATCACACAGAGGATACAGTTCAAAATTCTCGCTTTCAAAGCACTCCATGGCCTTGCTCCCCCCTACATCTGTGACCTCCTAATCTCCACCCTCCTGTCCGCTTGCTCCACTGGGCAGGCTCCAGCCTGCTTCACGTGCCCTGCCTCGTCCACCCCACCACCTTCTGCCACTCTGCCCACATCCTCTGGAACTCTATTCCACAGTCCTCCACCTCGCCCCCTCCCTTGCCTCATTCAAAACCTATCTCAAGATCCTCCTCTTCGATCGTGCTTTCGATCTCCCTGCTTCCCCCCTGCCCTCCACCCTCCCCCACCCTGACCCCCAGCTCCAGTCTGAAACTCTGACTGTCCAGTGCCTTGGGAGGTCTCAAAGCCTTCACAGGATATGCTGTAAAATGAATTGACTTTATATTTTGTGGGCAACATACCAATTGCACATAGCAGCGTCCCACAAACAGTCATGGATTGATTGTTTGACTAAATTATTATTATTTTTTGAAGGAATTATTACCCCTGGAAAAGCGATCTGCCAATCGACTAACAACCAGGTTCCTACTTACTGCTAGGTAAACAGAGGCGTGTGGAGTAAGGAAACTTGCTCAACGTTTCTCCCTGCCGGGAATCGAAACCAGGTCCTCATGCTTGCGAGGTGAGACCTCTAACCGCTAAGCTACATCACTCCACCAACCGCAATCCCTCCGCCTCACCCCTCTCTTGCCTCCTTCAAGTCCAGTCTAAAAACCTTCTCCTTTGACCATGCCTTCGGCTACCCTCCCACCCCCACTGCCCTCCACCCCTCCTAACCCCAACTCCTAGCTCGGGTCCAAAAAAACCGTGACCCGCTCAGCGCCCTGGGATGTCTTTCTGATGTGAAGGGCTCTGCACAAGTTTAATTTGTGGCTGTTCAAATAACAACCCTTTACAAAAAATTGAACAAAGATTTATAACCCTTCGTTTTGTGCTTTACGGCTGAGTAAACAACTTTCGGTTCGATTTTTGTTGGCGTTGAAGATTTAATTTCTGGGTCAGCATTTCTGGCTGGAGAGGCGATGGAAAAAGGGGGGGCCTGGAACGGGTTAATGTCGCTTACACATGACCCGTTCGAAGAAAAAATAATAACCGCATGGTTACTGCACTGGAGAGAATATCATGCAAATGATGGCTTGTGTGTTGAAAAAAATAAGTGCTTTAAGACAAGGGGATATTTGTTTCACCTCCTGAGCCATTGTTATTAACCCATCGGTTGTGTTAGACTTGCGTGTAGCAGTTAATCAGCGGCTTTATAGTCTGAGCCGTTGGAGAAACGTTACAATTGCTGTCAAAGGCCACGACCTGTTTGGATAACATTCCTGTCGACTATGATTGTATGGCGCTCTTACCAAAACACACAAGGGGATGACTTCCGGCTCCCACTGACCCACAACCGCAGCTGAAACGAGTCACTGCAAGGCAATGCAGAGCAAGCAACTGGAAGCAAGCTGCAGCGAGTTAAGCGACTCGCTCACTCACTCAGTTCCCCACCACCGCACAGCTGTACTTTGGTCTGTGGCTGATGCTACACTTGGGGTGTTCAAATTCAAAATGCTCATCCCCAATGCTCATTGAGTTAAAGTGACCAAGGATTAAAGGGGTAGGGGCAGAGGTGGAAAGTGGGGGGAGAGGAGGCTTTGTGACCGTTTTCAAATCCCTTCATGCCTTCACACTTCCCTCCCTCCCTACCTTTCCGACTTACTCACACACCCACAACCACCCACTAGCTCCGCTCAGCTGGCTCTGGCCTCCTGTTTGTCCCTCGTCCCCTCCTCCGCTCCACAATCAGAGGCCGTGCTTTCAGCCATTACGCCCCAAAACTCTGGAACTCTCTCCCTCAATCCCTCTGCCTTGCCCCCTCCCTCCTCACCTTCAGATCCCACCAAAAGACCTTCCTTTATGATCATGTTTACAGTCACCTCCCCACTCCTCTCCCTCTCCCCACCAGCTCGGGGTCAGACTCCGCCACTGTCAAGAGCTCCAGGATGTTACCCGAGCGAAGGGCCCTGTATAAATGCAAGTTGTTGTTGTTTTATGGAGGAAAGGAAAGCTCTGATCTCAGTGGACCTCAGACCTATTGCCATCAACATTTAAGATAATCTCACATGGCTGGCACTCAATTTGCATTTCAACTGATCAAAGTCATCAATTAGTGTGTAGAAAAAATTGTAATCCTTACAATTTAAACCTTACAGCCCCTTTCACTTTGGGAGGACATCCGAAAAGCAGGATGTACGTGGCATGTCCTACCTACGCAAAGCACGCTTCATATGTGCAAATTTTTATTGTGTACTGTAAAGCATAGTGACTGCCTAATTAATAGCTAGTTTGCATGTGTTAGCAATGTCAAATAGCAATGTACAAATAGCACGTAGAGAATGTCCAATTTTGTTTGGGAGATTCTTAGCCGATCCCCAAACTCTTTTAACAAAAACAAAGAGAGCTGGGAAAGGGAGTCAACATTTTGCGGAAGTGGTTGTGAACGAAGGGTGTTGACCTGAAATTGACTCACTTTCCTTTCTCCATAGATGCTGCCTGACCTGATGAGTGTTCCCAGCTCTCTCTGTTTTTTGTTTCAGATTTGCCGCATCTGCAGTATTTTGTGCGATGTTTTCCCCAAACTGTTTTCTTGTTTTGAATAGCTCTGTGGGATCTTTAACTTCCGCGAAGGGCTTTGAGACGTCTCGGAGACGTGATAAGGCGCTGTATCAAATGCAAGGATTATTATTGTTATTATTATTGTCAGCCTAGACAATACAAGTTCAAAGACCTGAACTCGTATTGTCTAGGCCAACAATATTAATAATAATAACAACAGTAATCCGTCCCCCAGTCACTCCGCCTCGCCCCCTCCTTAGCCTCCTTCAAGTCCACCTCAAGACCCTCCTCTTCGACCATGCCATCAGCCACCCCCCTTCTCCTCCCCTCCCTTCTCCCCCCCTGACCCCGGCTCGGGTCTGAAATGCTGTCACTGTCCAGCACCTTGAGACATCCTCCCGACGTGAAAGGCGCTATACAAAAGTAACCTTGTTGTCGTTGCGTTGAACTGATGTATAACCTTCTGACTGAAGAGGAGGCGAGAGTGTTGCCCAGCTAGCCAGGCTGACACCGTTTGGGAAAGCGAATACAGGAGAGGAGAACGGGACGGGCTGCACATAAAGAGTTGAAACAGTTGTCTGAGACATTCACTCAGAGCAGGGATTCTTCCCAATCCCCGCTCGCTGATCCTGCGATCCAAAGCCCTTCACGGGAAAGGGTGGTCCTTAACTGGAAAAGCAGTGACAAATTGGGGGCTTTTAACTGGCTAAACAGCCGCTGCTTTTATAACATTGTGAAGTGGTCACTGTATGCGGGAGAGGGGGAAATGCCAAACAAAAGAGGGGCAGCAATGACTCTACACGCAAATCTGAGCCATGTGTGGAAATGTTCATCGGGGAACGGCATCTCCACAGATCTGCCTCTGTATGCTCTGTGCCGCTCAGGCTGGAGTGAGGTTCTAATAACGGTAATAATCCTTGCATTTGAAATGGCGTCTTATCACGTCTTCGAGACGTCTCAAAGCGCTTCACAGAATATACTGTAAAGTGAAACAAAAACAGAAGTCGCTGGGAACACTTAGCAGGTCAGACACCATCTATGGGGCAAGGAAAGTGACTCACTTTTCTTTCTCCATAGATGCTGCTGGACCTGTTGTGTTGTTCCCAGTAACTTCTGTTTTTTGTTTCAGATTTCCAGTAGCTGCAGTGTTTTGCGTTTTGTTTATACTGTAAAGTGAATTGACTGTATATTTTGTGGGTGAAACACGACAGCCAATTGCGCACAGCAGCGTCCCCACAAACAGCCGTGGATTGAGTCACCAAATGATTATTGTTTTTAATATTTATTTACAATTTATTTTCGAAGCGAAAGGCGATCCGCCAATCAAATAACAACCGGGTTCCTACTTACTGCTGGGTAAACAGAGGCGTGTGCGTGGAGTAAGGAAACTTGCCCAAACGTTTCACCTGGCCGGGAATCGAACCCAGGTCTTTCGCTTGTGAGGCGAGTGCTCTAACCACTGAGCTACAGGAATCCCAGGCAGCACATCGGAGGATTCCAGCGATAGCATTGAGAAACCGCTTGATCTGTTCACTATCTGACACCTCAGCTGCCTGGCTGAAGGTTTGCCTTCAGTGTTTTGGGCAGTTTGGTGAAAAATGGCTTCCTCTTTTTTTATATGAAGATATATATATATAAAAAAAAGCCCAAATTATTTTTTTTTCACCAACAAAGCACACAAAAGAAACAAAAGTCAAGAAAGGAACAAACATACACTTTTAATCCCACCAACGAGATAAAAGTCAAGATCTGGGGAGGGCACTTGAGATTTTTCCCTGCTCTTCACGAGGAAAAACTCTTGTCAAACCAAGACACAGAAGTGAAAGAGCAGGAATCTATCGCTCCGCCAATCCTCTTCTCCCAGAGGGGAGATGAGCAGAAATTATTTGATGCAGCGAGTTGTTACGATCTGGACAGCCCTGCCTGACAGGGTGGTGGAGGCACTTTCAATAATACCTTCGAAAAGTGAATTGGATATGTACTTGAAAATATTTTTTTTTGGCAGAGCTATGAGGAAAGAGTGAAGGGTACTATATAAATGCAAGTTGTTGTTGAGTGAGACTAGTCGGACAGCTCTTTCAAAGAGGCACGATGGGCCTAATGGTCTCCTTCTGTGCTGTGGGATTCTATCATTCTAGGACTCAGACGGCCCCAAAATCTCTTGTGGTCTTAGCCTCAAGACCACTTGTTCTCTTTAAATTATATTTGGAACACTCTTACTCACACTCAAATGCGGAAGACTTTTTCACAGCTCTTAAAGAGAATTGGCTTCCGATTTAAGTCAGGCCTTGAAGAGTTTTCCAGAATTCTGCTGGTCTTAAGTATTTTTTCTTTAGGGACAAAAAATGGTGTTTTTAATAATCTCTTCAAATTTTCTTAAAAATAATAACCTGGTCACTCAAACCACGACACTGTTTGTGGAACGCTGCTGTGCTCAATTGGCTGCCGCGTTTCACCCACAGAATATACGGTCAATTCCGTGAAGCGCTTTGAGACGTCACAAAGACGTGATCCAGCGCTATATCAAAAGCAAGAATTATTATTATTAATTATTACTAAAGCTCAGAAACCTTGGACTTTGGACTGGTTTAGGAGACCATAGCAATGTGTTCGCATTCCCCCCACTTCCCCAAACTGGGGATAAGTGTGCGGTAACAAAAGGCTTAAGGCATTATTGGTTTAAAATTGCAAAGATAAACCCAAAGTTGGTGTTTGCATTCAACTATTTTTTGGGGATTGAAACACAGACCTCTTTTAAAATGTGCTAAAAATAACAAGATGATCTGCAACGAATTTTAAAATGTCATCCATCATAAAAAATGTGTCAATCCACCCGACTCCTTATCACTAGACAGACACGTTAGACTTGAAAGAGGAAGTATTCTAAAGTTTTTGAGAAGTGCAATAAATATAGATGGTTAACAATTAGATTTATTATGGGGGCGCGGGGTGGTGGAGGGAGGAGGGTGGGGGGGAGAGGGGGAGGGGTGAGACATTCGACACACGACTGAACAATCCCCAAGGAATAATGATTCTTCACGATAATAATTCTTACCTTTGATGTGGTACATTCGAGAGGATGTTTCAAAGTGTTTTGCATAGATTGGCTGCCCCGCAAAAAACACAAGAAACTCCCTTTTACAGTATGTTCTGTGAAGCGATTTGAGACATCTCGAAGACACGATAAGGCGCTGTATGAAATACAAGGATGATTATTAATATTATTATTATTTCCTGTGGAGTGTATCGACTATTTTATAGGCGAACGCAGCAGCCAATGTGTACACAGCAATGTTCCGCAAAGGGGCACAAAGTGAGTGACCAATTGTACCCGGGAGATTGTCGGCCAGGACACGGGAGGAGAGTAACTCCCTTCACTTTTCCAATAGTCTCAATGGGATCTTTAATCCCAACGTGTCAACAGGTAGGTAAACAGGTCTCATTCAAAGGACAGCACCTCCAACAACACAGCACACTCCCAGACGCTGAGCTGGAGTGTCAACCTTAACTGTGAGCTAAATAACAATAATAATCCTGGCATTTGATATGGCACCTGATCACGTCTTCGAGACATTTCAAAGCGCTTCACATGAAATAGTGTAAAGTGAATTGACTATATATTTTGTGGGCAAAACGCGGCGACCAATTGCACACAACAGTGTCCCACAAACAGTGTGGTTTGAATTAACTAGTTCTTTTTTTTTGAAGGAATTATTACACCTGGAAAGTGATCCACCAATCGACCGTTGTTACTGGGTTCCTACTTACTGCAAGATAAACAGAGACGTGTATGTGGAGTAAGGAAACTTGCCCAACGCTTTGCTCCTGCCCTGGAATCGAACCCGGGTCCTCTCGAGGCGAGTGCTCTAACCACTGAGCTACAGGACTCCACAAGTCCTGATGTGGGGCTTGAATCCGTAACTTTCACTGAGAGGCAGGAATGCTACCAACTGAGCCCGGCTGACATTGAAACAAGAAATGTTTTTTTAAAGATTAGAGTGAACACGAGCAACAACAACAACAACAACAACAAGATTCCATTTATAAAGCGCCTTTCACGTCAGGAGGACGTCCCAAGGAGCTGCACAGTTGGGTCATGACCCGAGCAGGGGGGAAATGGTCAGGGTGAGGGGAGGGAAGGGAGGGAGCGAGGAGGGGGGAAATGGTCAGTGTGAGGGAAGGGAGGGATCGAGGAGGGGGTAGAGAGTCGAGAGGGGAGCTGAAGGCTCGGTCAAAGAGAAAGGTTTTGAGACCGGCCTTGAAGGAGGAAAGGGAGGAAGCGGCGAAGGCACTGGGGATGGAGTTCCAGAGCCTGGGGGCTGAGAGGCTGAAGGCCCGACCACCGATGGTAGGGCGGTTGGGGCGGGGGACGTGGAGCAGACCGGAGCCAGAGGAACGGAGAGTACGGGCGGGTAGGTAGGGGGATAGTAGGTTGGAGAGGTAGGAGGGAGCAAGGCCGTGAATGGCCTTGTAGGTGAGGATGAGGATCTTGAAATCAATCCTCTGGGGGATGGGGAGCAGTGGAGGGGAGCGAGGGTGGGAGTGATGTGGTCCCGAAGCCTGAGTTCTGAATGACCTGCAGCTTGTGGAGGGAGGTGGCGGGAAGGCCGCGAGAAGAGAGTTCCCGTAGTCCAGCCTTGAGGTGACAAAGGCGTGAACCAGGGTTTCAGCAGCGTGAGGGGTGAGGTAATGCCGTAGTCTGGCGATGTTCCGGAGGTGATGGAAGGCGGTGCCAGTTGTGGTGCGGATGTGAGGGAGAAAGGACAGCTCAGGGTCGAACAAAACGCCGAGGTTCCTGACTGGCTTTGAGAGGTGGAGAGTGCAGCCTTGGATGCTGATGGTGTCAGCGCCTGAGGTGCGGAGGCGCTGACGTGAGCCAATCAGGAGGGCCTCGGTTTTTCGCACGTTGAGCTGAAGAAAGTTGTCTCTCGTCCAGGACTCGATGTCGGACAGGCAGCTGTCAGGACATCGGTGGTCGTGGAGTTGAGAGTAGAGGAGGAAAGGTAGAGTTGGGTGTCATCCGCATACATGTGGAAGTTAACTCCATGTCTGCGGATGATGTCACCAAGGGGGAGCATATAGAGGGTGAAGAGGAGGGGACCAAGGACAGAGCCCTGAGGGACACCACATGAGACAGTGCGGGGGGTGGAGGAGAAGCCATTCGTCGAGACAAAGTGAAGACGGTGAGAAAGGTACGACCTAAACCATTCAAGGACAGTGCCTTGAAGGTTGAGGTGGGAGGACAAGCGGTGGAGTAGGATAGCGTGGTCGACCGTATCGAATGCTGCCGATAGGTCGAGGAGGACGAGGAGACAGAGGGAGCCCTGGTCACAGATGGTCAGGATATCATTGGTGACCTTGACCAGGGCAGTTTCTGTGCTATGGGCAGCACGGAAACCTGACTGAAGGGGTTCGAAAAGAGAATGGGTGGAAAGGAAAGAGCGCAGTTGGGAGGCGACAACTCTTTCCAAGACCTTGGAGAGAAAGGGGAGGTTGGAGATGGGCCGGTAGCTTGATAGCTGCGACGCATCAAGGGAGGGTTTTTTCAGGGTGGGCGTGATGATGGCAGTTTTTAATGGAATGGGGACAGAGCCAGAGGAGAGGGACAGGTTGATGATGTCAGTGATATGTGGGGCAAGAAAGTGGAGCTGGGAGATAAGGAGTGGAGTGGGGATGGGGTCAAGGGAGCAGGTGGTTGGTTGGTGGGTGTCATCCGCATACATGTGGAAGTTAACTCCATGTCTGCGGATGATGTCACCAAGGGGGAGCATATAGAGGGTGAAGAGGAGGGGACCAAGGACAGAGCCCTGAGGGACACCACATGAGACAGTGCGGGGGGTGGAGGAGAAGCCCACCAAGCAGCGGTATTGTGTGTTACAATGGAGGTCGGTTACGCATTTTGACCAACATGAGGCTGAGTTCAGTCTAAAGCTTGAGGTTATGAAGAGGTTACAAGTAGTTTAGATCTTATTTGGTAACAAAGGGGAACCAGCACAGGCGCTACGTTGCTTTTGGAAAGTTATGTTTCTGTGATTTAGAAAGTACAAAAGTTCAAATGTCCCCTTTTTTGGGGGGATGGAAGCTCCCTTGGAGGTGAATAAGGAACTTCAATTTTTAAAAGTGATTTATCCTGTCAAAACGTCTTAAATATAATTTCTCACGGTTATTGGAAAGCTCCTGGAATTGGCTGCATGTAATTCACAGTCAATTCACTTTACAGTGTATTCGGTGAAGTGCTTTGAGGTGTCTCAACGACATGATAAGGCGCTATAGCAAATGAAAGGATTGTTAACCTCAGCAACCATTTTGCTATATTATTATTATTAGGGCGGTTAATTGGAGTGGAGGTGCAGATCAGCTCTGATCTTATAGAATGGTGGAACAGGCTCAAGGGGCTGAATGGCCTACTCCTGTTCCTATGATTATTAACGTGAACCGTCAAATGAACTGGAGGTTTGTAAGCTGAGCCACCGGGAGAAACCCCTTTATCTTCCCTTTAAACGGCGCCCTCGGATTTTTAACAAGTGGAGTCCTGTAACTCAGTGGTTGGAGCACTCGCCTCTCAAGCGACAGACCAGGGTTCGATTCCCGGCATGGGGTGAAACCTTGGACAAGTTTCCTTACTCCACGCACCTCTGTTTAACTTGCAGTAAATAGGAACCCGGTTGTTAATCGATTGGTGGATCACTTTTTCAGGGGTAATAATTCCTTCAAAAAAAGGTAAAATAATAATAAATTGTTCACTTCAATCCACGGCTGTTTGTGGGACGCTGCTGTGCGCAATGGGCTTCTGTGTTTTGCCCGCAAACTATACAGTCAATTCACTTTACAGTATGTTCTGTGAAGCCCTTTGAGATGTCTCAAAGACGTGATAAGGCGCTGTATCAAATGCAAGGATTATTATCATTATTATCTGAGCAGGCAGATGGGACCTCGGTTTTAATGTTTCAACCAAAGCACGACACCTCTCACAAGGCAGTTTTCCCTCCCCAATGCTCCAAGGGAGAGGCAGTCCAGTCTATGAGCTCAATCTCAAGTAGGGATTCGAACTCACAGAACCATCAGATAACACTGAAAACTCACCCAGGGTGCAGTTTGTGTAAAGGTGTCAATCGGGAAATGGATTACCAATAGGACCGTGCCTTTGGTCTCCCTCCTACCCCTCCCTCCCCACCCTACACCCCTCCTGATCCCAACCCCCAACCCCTGAGGACATCCTCCTCACGTGAAAGGCGCCGTGTAAATGTCATTTGTTGTTGTTGTTGTTGTCCCCATGTCAGGGCGGGGAATAGCGAGTGGGTCACTTTGAGGCTCGAAGTTAAATTACGTTCAACTGTGAAGACTTTTTCATTTAAATAAAACGAGTTGACATCGAGCAAAGTAAAAATATCGGACTGTAATACTTTTGCTTTCCAAGTACATCACTTCCTCCTTCACATAGGGGGAGAGGAAAATAGGAACAGGAGGAGGCCATTCAATCCATCGAGCTTGTTTCACTAGGCATTGGCTGACCGTTTAATCCCAATGAGTCACCCTTTTGCCATACCTCTTTACTACCCCAACTGCCCAAGTCTCAGTCTCTCTTTCAAACGATTCCACCTCTACAGCTTCCTGAGCGGAGCATAAACATAATAATGATAATGACAATCCTTGCATTTGACACAGCACCTTATCATGGCTTCGAGACATCTCAAAGTGCTTCACAGAATATACCGTAAAGTGTAGTGACTTTGCATTTTGTGAGCGTTCCACAGCTTCACAATCTTCACAACCTGCAAAGAAATACTTCCTGACCTCGGTTCTAACTGTATTGGTTCTTTGCTGTTAAGGCTTTGCCACCTTGTAAGGGATCCCATTATTCTACCAAAGGGAAGGGTCATTCTCTATCAATTTCTTTCAACAACAACAACAAATTATACTTGTATAGCACCCGTCACGTCGGAAAGAGTTGGGGTCAGGTAGGGAAGAGAGCAGGGCGGGGTGTGGGTGGGAGGGTGGCCTAAGGCACGGTCGAAGAGGAAGTTCTTTAGATGGGACTTAAAGGAGGCGAGAGAGGGGGTGAGGTGGAGGGATTATGGGATAGAGTTCCAAAGTGTGAGGGCAGAGATGCTGAATGCCTGACTGCCAATGGTGGGGCGAGAAGTGCGGGGGACCTGAAGCAGGTCAGTGTCTGCTTCAGTATTCTAAAGACCTCAGTCAAAATCTGAACCTCATCTTCTCTAAGGCACTTAAACCCGGTCTACCATCAACACACGACTTTATGAGCTACAACCTTATCACATATTTGAGACGTCTCCAAAGCTCTTCATAGAATATAATGTAAAGTGAATTAACTGTGTATTTTGTGGGCAAAACTTACCTGGAAGATTGACCAGGACACTGGGAGAAACTTCCTCCTCTTTGAGTCCTCTTTAACGTCTACATGAACAGGGCAGTTGCCGATCAGACACAGACAAATCTGAGTGTGATGTACCGTATCTAACACATAGTGTGAAGTCCTATAGTTCAGTAGTTAGAGCACTCGCCTCGCAAGCGAGAGGACCCGGGTTTGATTCCCGGGCAGGGCGAAATCTTAAGCAAGTTTTCGTACTCCACACACCTGTCTGTTTACCCAGCGGTAAGTAGAAACCTGGCTGTTAGTCGATTGGTGGATCACTTTTCTGGGGATAATAATCCCTTCAAAAAAAAGTCCCCTTTTTACAAAAAAAATTTGGTCACTGAATCCACGACTGTTTGCGGGACGCTGCTGTGCGCAATTGGCTGCCGCGTTTCGCCCACAAAATATACAGACAATTCACTTTACAGGATACAACAACAACCAAATTACATTTGTATAGCGCCTTTCACGCCGGGAGGACGTCCCAAGGTTCTGAATATATATTCTGTGCTTTGAGACGTCTTGAAGACATGATAAGGCGAAATATCAAACGCATGGATTTACCGTAGGATTATTATCAATGTAGTTATTGAAGGCTGAAGGGGGGGGGGGTTAGAAAAAGGGAACAACATTACAGGGAGCAATGCAAAGCTTTGCTATCTGCACTTGTGGCATTTCATTCTCAATGTGGTCTGTGGGTCACTTGTTTTTCTTTACTCTAATTGTTCTGCAGCCAGGAAACGCTGGCTTTATTGCCCCTGCACCTCTCTGTCGGTTCGCCTCGAGAGTATTTACTGAGGATTTAGTGTCTGTGGTCTCATCAGCAGCACTTGAGTAGATGGCATTTTTTTTCCTGCGGGTTAGCTGCTCAGGAAGGTTATGAATGATCAATAGCTCTTATGTTTAATGTGGTATCGTTATCCACTCTCATCTAACTTACAGTGAAAGGTAGAAGTCCCATAAGGGGGGGGGGGGGGTGTGTGGGAGAAAAAAAGGGTTCACAAATGTATTTCAACCAGACATTCAGTGATAATAATACTTACATTTGATAATGTCGTCGAGACGTCTCAAAGAGCTTAACAGTCAACAACAACAACATACATTTATACAGCATCCCTCACACAGCGTAGGGTTTCGGAGGGAGGGAGGAAGTGACCGTAAGCACACACGCACACACGCGCACACACACATGGGCACACACCCACACACACGGGCACACACCCACACACACACGGGCACACACCCACACACAGTTTTACTCCTTTCTGAGGATTTCAGGTACCGAATTCAGATTAACTCAATAAAAATAATTGGCTAATGACATGCCTAGGACACATGAAAGCAGCAGCATGGAGATCATTAGATCTGTTTACCTAAGCTCTTAGTAAAGTCAATCCTTTAGGGACGGGATAGGATTTCACCCAGCATTTTTCTTATCCTTTCTGCAGTGTCTAAGGTAATCTCTCATCAAGTCCTCCCACCTCTCATTTGTTCTTTAGCCTTTTCTCCTGGTTTCAGTATCAAAACCTCAAACTTCCCGTTCAGTATTTCATCACCTTCTGCTCCCGTTTTAGACAATGTGAACTTGAAACTTCACTTGTAACCATTTGTTTATTTGTGGGTTTATTAAAAAAAATCCTTACATTTGATGCGGGAGGATGTGTGTGTGTGTGTACTAGTTTGTGCGCGCATGTGTGTGTGCGAACGTGTGTGTGTGTGTGCGTGTGTACGAGTGTGTGTATGTGTGGGTGCGTACAATTGTGTGTGTTTGTGTGTATGAGTGTGTGTGTGTACGAGTCTGTGCATACGAGTGGGTGTGTGTATGCGAGTGTGTGTATACGAGTGTGTGTATGTGTGCAAATGTGAGTATGTGTGTACAAGTCTGTGTGTGTGTGTACGAGTGTGTGTGCGTACAAGCGTGTGTGTTTGTGTGTATGAGTGTGTGTACGAGTGTGTGTGTATGTTACAAGTGTGTGTGTGTGTACGAGTGTGGGTGTGTGTGCGCAAAATAAGTAAGGGGTTTACATTTTCAGGTCTGTGCTGAGGTGACTTTATGTTCTCTCACTTCCCATCTCTATACACGGTTTCTCCAGTATTTGCATTCAGTTTGTAAAAAGAAAGTTTCCTCTATTTTGTGAACTTCTTTGCATCTTCTGAGGATAAGAACAAATGCCTATAACAAATGCAAATCGCTGCTGTAACATATACATTTGCTCTGTTACCTTTGAGAAGATTTTAATTTTCATTTGCATGTTATCGTCAGTTCACAGGATAAGCTGGTTTTATCTCATACCGAACAATAGGACCAGCGGCTATGGCATGCGATTGAAAGTGGGGATAAATTCAGAACAAATCTGCGGACAAACTAATTCAGTGCAGTAAACGTATGGGAACAAGCTCCCTCGGGAGAGAGAGATGGTGGGAGCAGAAATTGGCACCGGATTTACTGTGAAGCATTGTGTCCTGTGGATGAAGGCGGTAGCCAATTTGCCCACAAACAGCCATAAAGCGAATGACCAATTTTATTTATCTGGGGGATTGTTGGCCAAGGCACAGGGAGAGAGAGGAACTCCGTTCCCTTTTTAAACAGTGCCGTGGGATCTTTTACATAATAATATTAATAATAATCCTTTCATTTCGTACAGGACTTTATCACATCTTAGAGATGTCGCAAAGATACGTCACAGGATATGCTGTAAAGTGAATTGAGTGTATATTTTTGTGGGCGAAACAGTGGTTTGTGGGACCTTGCTGTGTGCAAATCTGCTGCCACACTTAACCACAGATGTTCTGACTTTGTGAGCATTATTATCGAATGCAAAAATAAAATCTTGCGTCTTGCGAGGGCCCCGATATGGAGGTGCTGGATATCCTGAATGCAATTGTGAACAGGTGTCAGCCTGGCATAGGCAATAAAGCACTCCCGCCTCTGAGTCAGAAGGTTGTGGGATCAAATCCCATGTCTATTTGAAATCACACGGTACTATTTGAAAACAGAATCCAAGCCAAATCCTTGATTGTCCAGTGCCTGGGACGTCCTCCACACATGAGGACAAATCCGCTGGCCAACCATTACCCAGTTACCCAGACGCACTCCTTACCTGTCCCCCCAGCTCTGCTATTCACAAGATCCGGCTCATTCAAACTCTGCCGCCCGCATACTGACCCGGACCAAACTCCGTACCCACATCTCACCAGTTCTGGCCCAGGCTCCACTGTCTCCCCATCACCGAACAGATTGACTTCAAGATCCTCTCACTTGTGTTCAAATCCCTTCACTCTCTGACACCTCCCAACCTCTCCACTCCCCAATCCACCACCCGGTATCTCCGTCAACTGGCACCGGCCTCCTGCTCGTCCCTCGCACCCTCCGCCCCACCATTGGAGGTCGCGCTTCCAACCATTATGCCCCGAAACTCTGGAACACTCTCCCTCAATCCCTCCGCCTTGCCCCCTCTCTCACTTTTTTGTCAAGTCCCGCCTGAAAATCTTCCTCTTCGACCGTGCTTACGGCCACCTTTCTCCTGGCTCGGAGTCAGACTCCCTTACTGTTAAGCGCTCTGAGACGTAACCTGCGTGGAGGGCGTTATATAAGTACAAGTTGTTGTTATAAATGAAATTGTTCATTCACTTCAAGGCTGTGTTGTGTGCAAATTGGTCGCCAAGTTCACCTGCAAAGTAGTCAGTCACGACACTTATAATAATAATCCTTCAATTTGATATAGCGCTTTTCGTGTCGGGAGGACGTCCCAAAGCGCTTCACAGAACACACTGTAAAGTGAATTGACTGTATATTTGTGGGCGAACGCGGCAACCAATTGCGCACAGCAATGTCCCACAAACAGTCGTAGATTGAAAATGACCAATTTATTATTGTTTTTGTTTTGGAGGTATTATTATTAGGCTCTGTGTGGAGTAAGGAAACTTGCCCAAGGTTTCGCCCTCTGCCTGGAATTGAACTCAGATCTCTCGCTTGCAAAGCAAATGCTCTGAGCTACAGGACTCCACAGGATTCTACAGGACTTCATCAGTGAATCTTGTGATCCGCTTCGAAACATCCTCCTGACGTGAAAGGTGCTACTTTAAGTGCGATAAGAAATGCAAGGAATGTGTGTTTGTTTGTGTCTGTATGTCTCTGTGTGTATCTGTGTGTTTGTGTGTGTTTTTATGGACCTTAAACTCTGTATTAAGACCTGGGTTCGATTCCAGGGCGGGACGAAACATTGGCCAAGTTTCCTTACTCTACACACGCGCAGCAGTAAGTAGGAACCTGTTTGCTAGTCGATTGGCGAATCACTTTTCCAGGGGTAATAATTCCTGCAAAAAAATTAATAATAATAATTTGGTCACTCAATCCATGATTATTTTTCACTCAATCCACGACTGTTTGTGGGACGCTGCTGTGCGCAATTGGCTGCCGCGTTTTGCCCACAAAATATCCAGTCAATTCACTTTAGTGTTTATCCTGTGAAGCGCTTTGAGATGTCTCGAAGACGTGATAAAGCACTATATCAAATGCAAGGATTATTATAACAGGGCCAGACTGTACAGAGGACGATAAAAGACCATTGTGGTCCATCTGGCCGGCTTCGAGTTGTGGAGAAGGAGGCGGTAAGTTGATTAATAGTGTAAGGCAAGAATCCTGCAGTGCGTCTGTTAATCATTATGTATAACTATTTGTCGCGTGCATGTTTAAAAAATAGTAGCAACTTGAAGCCATTTGCCAGAGGTGCTCGCAGGCGTGTGATTTCAATATGTTCCCTCACTGAAACCAACTGTTTTACTTACACATGCAAACGGCGAGGGAAGTACCTGCGAAATGTCAAGAGCGACACTGTATTCTTGTGCAATCAATGGCCATATTGTACACTGAACTGCTAAACAGAGATCCGGTGCGTACAGAATAGTGGGACATTTCAGAGCAGAATACACGGTTGCTTTGTGTAAACATTTGCATTGCGGTCATTTTTGGAACACCCCAAGAGTGTTATAAATAGCGATGCATCACCTGCACTTTGTACCACCACCCCCCCACCTCCCACCTCCATGGAAATATCCCGTGTTCATTTGTTTTCAATTAAATTGCACTCCTATTTTACCAGCAAGAGATAAATATAGGGACACATCAGCACCGCATTGGCTGAGGGAAGCGGGATGTGTTTGATACTGTGCTGATCACAGCAGCTTGATTACAGAGAGCAGGGCTGTGATGGCAGGCTTTCTCCTTGCATGTTAACCTTCCAATTTTGTAGTGACTATTGATTTCCCCATTGATCGCGCAGCTATTGGCTTTAGGAACAATCGCAGATCCAGTGGTCGACATGAAAGATGGGGATTTCATCTTAATAATAATAATGATGATAATCCTCAGACAAGTTTCCTTACTCCACACACCTCTGTTTATCTAGCTGTAATTAGGAACCTGGTTGTTCGTCGATTGACGGATCGTAAATCATTGAATTTGATATAACGTCTCATCATGTCTTCGAGACATCTCAAAGCGCTTCACAGAATACAATGAAAATAAATTGACTGTATTTTTTTGGCAAACCATGGCAGCCAATTGCACACAGCAGCATCCCACAAACAGTCATTTTTTAAAAAAGTGATTATTACCCCCGGATAGCATTATTACCCCCGAATAACAACAAGGTTCCTACTTACTGTTAGGTGAACAGAGATGTGTGGAGTAAGGAAACCTGCCTAAGGTTTCGCCCTGCCCGGGGAATCGAACCCGGTTCCTATCGCTTGCGAGGTGAGTACTCTAACCACTGAGCTACAGGGCTCCTGAATGGATCCACTATATGACATCTAGTGCAGGGATTCAGATTGGCTTTTGAGGAAACCTGACCTATTCCAGTCACCCTGATTTAACAAGATTTCCTTGCGCTGTGTTTGCTCAAAATCTAACAACTTGGTAAGTTGACAGGTACTTGGCAGGTTCCACTTCAAAACTCTCTCTTTGTAGTTTCTTCTTCCACCACCTGTGCTACTTGTCTGCTCCACAAGATTACCTTTCACTGAAAGAAATGTCTCCTGCACTTCCCATTCTCACCCCAGCAGGAGTCACTGCCTTCAGGAGAGGAAATGGGCAAGTTTTAATCTGCATTGGAAGCACCTGGATATAATAATAATCCTTACATTTGCTTTAGTGTCTGAAGTCGACAGGATATTTAAAACTGCTTCACAGGATCCAATTAGAATAATAATAATAATAATCCTTGGATTTGATATCACGTCTTATCACGTCTTTGAGATGTCTCAAAGCGCTTCACAGAATATACTGTAAAGTGAATTGACGATATATTTTGTGGGCGAAACACGGCAGCCAATTGCACACAGCAGCGTCCCACAAACAGTCGTGGATTGAAGTGACCAATTTATTATTATTTCTTTTTTTGAAGGAATTATCACCCCCGGAAAAGTGATCCGCCAATCAACTAATGACTGGTTCCTACTTACTGCTAGGTAAATAAAGGCGTGTGAAGTAAAGAAACTTGTCCCATTTCGCTCTGTCCGGAAATCGAACCCAGGTTTCCCACTTGCGAGTGCTCTAACCACTGAGCTGCAGGACACCTGTATGTCGACTCTGTATTTTGTTGGCGAACGCATCAGTTAATTAGTGAGTGACCAGTTTTATCAGGGGGAGATTGCTGGCCAAGGCACTGGGAGAAAATTTGTTTCTCGACTAGGCCCACAGGATCTTTAATGTCCACCTGAACAGGTAGACGGGTATCTTGGTTTCACATCTCATCAAAGGACGGGTACCTCACAAGATTGGAGGAGTGAATGGAGGAGGCCCTTCAGCCCATCCGATCTCACGTTTCTTCCACAACACCCGCACTACTGTCGGCCCATCACTGCATTAAAGCTGCTTTTCAAATGAGTCCTGTGGCTTGGCCTTCACCACCATTCCTCTCAAGATCTGATACAGAAGCACTCGCCCAGCAACGCATTTACAAGGGAGGGTCAGCCTAAACTGAGTTCAAACAACAGCAAAATTACATTTGTATAGCACCTTTCACGTTGGGTTCCTACATACTGCTGGGTAAACAGAGGCATGTGCGTGTGGAGTAAGGTAACCTGACGAAAGTTTCGACCTGCAGGGGAATCGGACCTGGGTCCTCTCGCTTGCTTGTGAGAGTGCTCTAACTCACTGAGCTACAGGACGCCACTTTGCAGCTCCTAATCAGTGCCAGATAACACCCCCCCCCCCCCCCCCACCACCCCCCACAACCCTGCCCCCAAACCCCAAACCCCCTGAGGTGGACACCCAACGTCAATCCCAGATCTAAGAGGGAATCACATGTGCTGATCAGGGAGTTCTGCAACCTGCTGATTACAGTGTCTGTGGCTGCGTTCTGGGACGGCTGTAACCACAGTTGTGATTATGGTGGGTTAGGCCCTACTTGTGGTTGTTATCTATCATCCTGGCTTCTTCCTGAGTCTCACTCACAGCGCAAAAAACTACAATCCATTTGGCTTTTCGAAAAGTGGAGGGTGAGGGATTTTTTTTGCAGAGAGGCTGCAGACACACCGGGTACACGTTTAATTAACCGTTCGTTAATAAGATGAGATAATTATCATAAAGAGCTGAGTTGAGCCACGAGGACCGCCATTAAAGCAGGTAAGATTAAGGAGGAGAAGGGGGTAAGGGAGGAAGGTAAACGACCGCCACCATTCTCGATCCCCCCCTCACCCCTCTGGCCTAAGTCTGGCCAAACATTTTGTTCCAGTACAACAGCAACTTGACTTATATAGCACCCTCCATGCAGGCTAGCATCGCGGAGAGCTTACATTAATGGGGCAATAACTAAATTTAAACAAATACGAGGGGCGAAATTTAAGGTAGAACCTGTCAGCAGCTAATGTGCTCACCTGCCCCAGTCAGAAAAGTTCAGAATAACCGTTGCATTCGATATTGCACCTCTCCCATCAGCAACACCTCTCAAAGCCTTGGCTTTTATTTGCACTCCAGTAACATGTATGAAACGTTTCAGAATCACACGGGCATCAGACAGCATACGTATTTGAACTTGCATGCGTGTAAGCGAGAAGGCATTAGACAGGTCGAAGTTATGTGTGTGTGTGTTTGGGTAAAGCCTGGATTACTTGCGCTCTATTCCTGGGCATGGTGAAACTTTGGGCAAATTTCCTTATTCCACACGCCTCTGTTTACCCAGCAGTAAGTAGCAACCTGGTTGTTAGTCGATTGGCAGATCGCTTTCCCGGGGGTAATAATTCTTTCAACAAAAGAAATAACAATAAAGTGGTCACTTCAATCCACGGCTGTTTGTGTGCAATTGGCTGCTGCGTTTCACCCACAAAATATGAAGTAAATTCACTTTACAATACTTTACAAGCACTTCACTGTGAAGCATTTTGAGACGTCACGAAGACGTGATAAGGCGCTGTATCAAATGCAAGGACTATAACTATCATTACAGGCACAGAGCCAGGGCTATGAAGGGCATTAATGTATATTTCACATGTTAATTTTAGGGACAAGACATGTATTGCCTGATAAAGACTGTCTAGACATACATTAGCTGTAGGAATGTAATTAACGACAATTGCGAGGTGATGTAGGACTTCCTCAAATCCAAAGTGGAGGGGATCTGCTCAGCAGCCTCTGCCCTTCCATCTACCAACCCCTCCCCATCTCTCCATGCTTTCAATCACTCTCCTTCCACCCCTGCCCTCCACCCTCCCTAATCCCGACCCCCAGCTCAGGCCAGAAACACTGACTGTCCAGCGCCTTGGGACGTCCTCTCGATGTGAAGGGCGCTATACACAAGTAATTTTGTTGCTGTTGTTTTTCTATTCAAATTGTCTACGTGTGGCTGCCTCTGAAACCCATGACGCTGAAACGTTGAATGATATTTTGGTCTGTGACAGTTAAATTGCTTTGGCAGCAAAAACTTTCTTTGTGAATTAATTCACTCACAAAAAAAACTCTGCTCCAAACTAATAGAAACACTGAGCAGTAAGCAGTCGATAAATGAGATCTGTACAAATCATTCAAGTAATAATAATAATAATCCTTGCATTTGATGTAGTGCCTCATCACATCTTCAAGACGTTTCAAAGCGCTTCATAGAACATACTTTAAAGTATAGTGACTGTACATTTTGTGGGTGAAACACGGCAGCCAATTGCACACAGCGGGGTCCCACAAACACTTGTGGATTGATGACCAAATTATAATTTTGATATAAATATTTTTATATATATTGGATCAACTGCAAAGTTATTTTGTCTCAGAAACAGGAATATCTCAAAGAATTAAAGGTCTTCAAATGAAGCGTTAATAATAATAATAATAATAATCCTTGCATTTGATATAGCGCTTTTCACGTCGGGAGGACGTCCCAAAGCGCTTTACAGAACACACTGTAAAGTGAATTGACTGTATATCTGTGGGCGAACGCGGCAGCCAATTGCGCACAGCAATGTCCAACAAACAGTCGTAGATTGAAAATGACCAATTTATTATTGTTTTTGGTTTTGGAGGATTATTATTAGGCTCTGTGTGGAGTAAGGAAACTTGCCCAAGGTTTCGCCCTCTGCCTGGAATTGAACTCAGGTCTCTCGCTTGCAAAGCGAGTGCTCTAACCACTGAGCTACAGGACTCCACACAAATTGAAGGGGGAAAAGAGGGATGGAGCAAGAGGAAAGCGAAGCATGTGTCTAAGTATCTTTGTCTGGACAAGCCTCAATAACAAGCATGTACATCTATTTACAACGACAAAAACGTGCTTTCATATAGTGCTCCTCACACAGGGCAGCATCTCAGAGCACTTTTCTCTCTCTCTCTAAGTACATTCAAGACAAGACAACTTTGACTTTCATCTCCAAAGTTGCTCCTCGCCCAAATTCAGTGAAAACTGACAAGAACCAGGATGCAAACAGCCCGTTCCTGCCATGAAGAAGATCAGGATTGAAGTGACCAAAGCAGTCAGGCTGGAGATGAATTTGACTTTCTTTGAGTCACTGCTTACTTTGGCATTTCAGCCTTCTGCCCCCACACACTCCCTCACCCAATCACCCCATTATGCTTTGGAACTCCATCCCTTTGCCTCGCTTCCTCCCTTGTCTCCTTCAAGGCACGTCTCAAGACCCTTCTCTCTGACAGCAACTTCGGACACTCCCCCCTACCTTTCCTGTCCTAACCACCCTCCACAACCCCCACACAACCTGAACCTCCAGCTCGGCTTCAATCCTTGACTGTCCAGCGCCTTGGGACATCCTCCCAATGTGAAAGACGCTGTACACATGTATGTGTCATTGTTGTTAAGTATCTGCAGACCACCGTGTTGTGTCCTGCCTGGTCTAAAGATGCTTGGCTTTGATGAGTTTCTGCCAGGTTCAGCTTCTACTCTGCTCATCACGAGTTGCTGGAGCCCGAATAAAGCATCTCTTCTGAAGACACCTCCAGCTGCATAGAAAACAGCCACCTTCTTAGGTTAAAGCCATTGGGAGGGAGGGAGAGAGGGAGGAAACACCAGTTCACAAAGGAGTTCACTGGGAGCAACTTTGCTACATGATACATGGAGGCCTATAGCTCACTGGTTAGAGCGCTCGCCTCGCAAGCGAGAGGACCTGGGTTTGATTCCCGGGCAAGGTGAAACCTTACGCAAGTTTCCTTACTCCACACGCCTCTGTTTACCCAGTAGTAAGTAGGAACCTGGTTGTTAGTCGATTCGCGGATTGATTTTTCTAGGGTTAATAATCCCTTCAAAAAATCAATCCACGACTGTTTGTGGGACGCTGCAGCAATTGGCTGCTGCGTTTCGCCCATAAATATACAGTCAATTCACTTTGGTGTATAATCTGTAAAGTGGTTTGAGACGTCTCGAAGATGTGATCAGGCTCTGTATCACAGAGTGGATCGACTTTAAGATCCTCACTCGAGTGTCTAAATCCCTCCACGCCTTGGCACCGCCCCCATCTCTCCAACCTCCTCTCTCCTTACAGCGCTACCCGCTGCCCCTGCTCTACTGGCTCCAGCCTCCTCCTTGTCCCTCGAAACCTCCACTCCACCATCGGTGGCCACGCCTTCAGCCACTTACGCCCCCCAAGCTATGGAACTCCCTCCCTCAATCACTTCGCCTCGCCCCCCCCTTCCCTATTTCCTCTTTGACCTTGGCTAGGCATCGGGCTCCGCCATTGTTAAGCTGCCTGGCGATGGAGGGCGCGCGATATATAACTCAAGTTGATGTTGTTGTCGTATCAAGTGCAAAAATTATAATTTTTATTAGAAATAAAAGCATTGCAGATTTTTTTGTTAAAAAAATGGAGTTTTAAGCACAGATAAAATATCCGCAACTTCAACGCTGCCCCGTTGGGTGTCCGTCGGAAAACATCCATTGACATTGGGTTTTGTGGTCAGAGTTACGTGGTGAGATGGAATGTTACCTGGTTTCAAGACGCCCCAGGTCTCACTGTAATGCAAACAGTGTTTAATGAGTCTCTAGGAACAGTATTTTTTTTTACAGTTAACGAAAAGTATTAAATGTTCACAATTTCCTGCAAACCCAATTTATAATTCTCAGAATTTGACCAGTTTGGCTGGGAAGGGGGGGGTGGGCAGGGGGAGGGAAGGAGGGAGGGAGGGAAGAAAGAGGGGGTAGGTTAAAGTTTTAAGCTTCACACACCTTCTTCATTCCCGTTCCCCCCCACACCTTGAAGAGCTTCATGACATCTACATGTGTAAGTCCTGGTCAATCAATGCCCCCCAGATAAATTTGGTCACTCGTTTCAGGGCTGTGTGTGAGATGATGCTGTGCACAAATTGACTGCTGAGTTCGCCCACTTCAATAAATAATAATACCCGTCCTTGCGTTTGACACAGTGCCTTGTCACATCTTCGAGATGTTTCAAAGCGCTTCACAGACTATACTAAAGTGAATTGACTGTGTATTTTGTGGGCAAAACGTGGCAGCCAATTGCGCACAGTAGTGTCCCACAAACAGCCGTGGATGTAATGACCATTTTTTTTTTTTTTTTTGAAGGGATTATTACCCCCGGAAAAATGATCCACCAATTGACTAACAACCGGGTTCCTACTTACTGCTGGGTAAACAGAGGCGTGTGGGTAAGGAAACTTGCCCAATGTTTTTCCCTCCCCAGGAATCAAACCCAGGTCTTAATACAGAGTTTAAGGTCCATAAAAACTCACACACACACAAACACACAGATACACACAGAGACATACAGACTTGCGAGGCGAGTGCTCTAACCACTGAGCTGCAGGACTCCACGATCCTGTGAAACGGTTCGAGACACCTTATCGAGGTGGTAAGGTGCTGCATCAAATGCAAGGATTATTATTGTATTCATCCCCTTTAACTCCCGAGGCAAAGACTTCAAAAGGCAGGCTTTTTTTTTCAAACGTGCAAATAAATATATATAATACACGCAGGTATATAAATAGGCTTTGTAGTGACGTCAATTGAAGCTAACAGCTGCTTTCTTCTGTCTGTGTCTCTCGCATGGTTTCAGTTCCTCTCCTGCTCTTCACATCAGTCTTTGCCCATCATTGCCAGAAAGTTGATTTAGGGGCATTTTCCCCTATTGCGTCACCCTGTGATGCGTCATGTTCCTTCTTCCCTTCCCCGCCCCCACTCGCCCCCTAAAGAATAGCCATTTTGTAACTTTTATTTTTATTCTTATGAAGAATTAGAAAGAAAGTGGTTATATATTTCAACGAGATCCTTACATTTGATATAGCGCCTTCTGGGTCAGGAGGACATCCCCAAAGCACTTCACGGGACATAACGTGTGCTTTGTTGGTGAACACGGCAGCCAATTTGTGCACGGTAATACCTCAAATGATTGCGGGAGCCTTGGCACAGAATTGCAAAGGGTTAGAGTTTGGAGCGAAGGAAGCAGAGAAACTGGCGAGACCCATGTCAAGGATCTGGCCTGTTTCCATGTCCCCCTGCCCGGCCCCCACCCCAACCTTTGTCGGTCGGGCCTTCAGACTCTCTGCTGAACGATCTGAAAGACATTGACGCTGAAAGATCGTACAAGACAAGGCAGCTCCCCCACAAGATTGCTCTCCTCTCCTTCCCCACTTTCAAATCCCGCCTAAAGACCTTCCTCTTTGATCGCACTTGCGGTCACCTCCCCTTCCCCCCACCCCCACCCCCCACTCCCTCTCCCCCCCGGCTCAGGGTCGCTCCGGCCTGCTTCACGTCTCCCCCCGCCTCACTCGCCCCACTATTGCTGGGTGGGCCTTCTGCCACTCTGCGCCCACCCTCTGGAATTCCATCCCCCAGTCTCCCTGCCTCGCCCCAGCCCTCGCCTCCTTGAGGACCCGTCTTAAGACCCTCCTCTTCGATGTCTCAAAACACTTCACAGAATACACTGTCAGATTTTCCTCAGGTTCTTTTTAAAACGTCAGCTGGCTGCAGAGTTCGGAAAGATTTAAAGTTTCCTTTTGCTCCACCCACCCTCCGCCCCCCTCCACCCATCCCACCCCACCATCGTCGGTCGGGTCTTCAGCCTCTCTGCTCCCCCACTTTTTGGAACTGCACCCCACAGTCCCTCCGCCTCACTCTCTCCCTGGCCTCCTTCAACGCCGGTCTCAAGACCCTCTCCTCTTCGACTGTGTGACTTCGGTCAACCTTCTACCCCTACCCTCCCCTGCCCTCGAACCCCTCCTGATCCCAACCCCACCACCACACCCTCCCCCCCACCCCCTTCAAACTCGGGTCCAAATCCCTGACTGTCCAGCGCCTTGGGACATCCTCCCGACGTGAAAGGCTCCATGCGAACGCAATTTGTTGTCGCTGTTTCATCTCTCAATATCTGCGCAAAACTCTCAGGGCCATCTGCAAAATCCTTACGTTTCAAGGCGATATTTTTTTAAAAAAAACTTTCTCGAGGCTGAGACAGCGAGAGATGTGGCTTCTCGGCTGCTATCGTGTACTCCGACAGGTACGCTAGACGGTGCCTGCAGCTTCAGTCAAGGTTGACTGCACTTTCTGTCAGTGCGTTCAAGTTTACCACCAGTTTCCTCTCCCCTGGTGCTGCACTGTTAAGTTTTTCATGATCTTGCCTGTGTCATCCTTGCTCCCTTTTGGCTCATTTGTTTGGAAGAGTCTCTCCGAAATCAGTGATGGAGAAATACGCCCTGACAGTCTCCGTATGTAGGAAGCTTCATCCAGGCCCTGTCCTGTCAGCATGGCTGTGTCATAAAACCTCCATTTGGAGGAAAACAACAGAGAGAGTCCAGGGAGAGCTGAACGATGGCACTCTGCTGGAATTAACCTTTGCTGTTCTGTCTCCATTTCTCTCCTCTCCCCTCCCATCCCACCCTTCCCTCCGGGTATCTCTTGGTGTGGGTTATGCATGCTCTCTGGTTCTGGTGAGAAAACTATGTGGCAGATGTCTAGTAATAGCTAAAACCAATTGGCTGAGTTTTAAGTCCAGCGTAGAGTCACTATACTCTAACATGTATGTATACATATATATATATGTGGTTAGAGCACTCGCCTCACAAGCGAGAGGACCCGGGTTTGGCTTTCCCTCTCCCTTGGCTCCTTTGGGACACTTTGATCTTTGATTGTATTATGGGTTTTCAATCTGCAATCTTGTCAAAACATTGCTTTGATTAATCCGAACCCACACTGTCAACACCTTTCCAAAAATATACATCATCTTGTGTCATCCACAGCCAGCAAATCGTTTTATAAAACAAATGATCCTTGCCTTCGACAAGAGCGCCTAGAATATTGAAACATCCAAGTGCTTCAAAGTCCCGTTGTGGGGGGGGGGAGGTGTGGAGGGCTTGAATTTCCTGGCTCAGAGGGCGAGAGTGCAGGCACTGGGGCCAGGCTAACACCTCGCATTTACGTAGCTTTCATTTTTCATAAAGGATAATGCCTCAAAGAGCCTAGGAGGAAAAGTGTGGGAACCAAAACAATAAGAATCCTTGCATTTAATATAGCGCCACGCTGTTGAGAAGTCTCAAAGCGCTTCACAGGGTGTACGGTAAAGTGAATTGATTGATTGTGGGCAAAACGCGGCAGCTAATTGCATACGACAGCGTCCCACAAACAGTCACGGATAGAGCGACTACATTTTTTTGTGGGTGGGGGTGGGATCCTTCAATCGACTGACAACTAAGTTCCTATTTACTGCTCGGTAAACAGAGGCGTGTGGAGTAAGGAAACTTGCCTAACATTTTGCCCTGTCAGGGAACAAGTGGGGGGTGGGATGAGCTCAGCCATCGAACCTGGCTGTTGAGGTAGGTGTTTCTTTAAGATGATTTTGTAAAAAAAAGCAAAATGATGGCGGGAGCAAAGGTGGAGGCGTCTTAGTGGGGGAGGTCCAGGGAGTGGGGGGGGGGGGGGTCACTGTTTGTATTCTCGGTCGCCAACAACAACAATAATAATAATCCTTGCATTTATGGGGTGGTGGGGGTGGGGGTGGGGGTGGGATGTGGCATGTGTAACAGATCTGAGTTTGTAAGGTGCAGTGCAGAGAGTGGGCGAGTGGGGCTGATTTGAATTGATTTGAAAAACTTTGCGCTCATTAAGCACCTTTGACGGAGGGAGGGAGAATGTCTCGAGGCACTTTACATAGAGTGGGAGCCCGAGCTGGGGGCTGATTGAAAGCGTCACAACAACAACAATAACAACAACAATTTGAGTTTATATAGCTCCCCCTCACACTGGGCAGCGTCCCAGAGCGCAGTCAAAGAGATAGATTCAAATAGGTTTCGGAAGCAGAGAAGGAGCAGGGAGTGGGGGGGGGGGGGGGGGGAGGCGGGGAAGTGTCGGAAAGATATCGGAATAGAGTTCCAAAGGGTCCATGACTGTTTGCGAGATGCTGCTGTGCGCAATTGGCTGCCGAGTATCGCCCACAAAATATGCAGTCAATTCACTTTACAGTGTGTCCTGTGAAACGTCTCGAAGACGTGATAAGGCGCTGCATCAAATGCAAGGGTTATTATTATTATGTTGCATTCAGATCAACGTAACAATAAAAAACTGTATAAACCCACTCCCTCATATCCTCTCGCCCTCTCTTCTACTTCACATCCCTGTGCTTTGAGACGACAATGTCTCGTTTCAGAAAATAATTTACAGGTTAGAAATTTGCAGGATGGTAAATATTCGGTGGGACCATTTTCCGTCCAGTTAAATATATTTGTGAACAATCTCATCCACGAAAGTTCATTAAAAAATGATAGCGAGAGACTCGAAACCATTGTGAGAAATTTATATTGACCGATAATGACCAATATTCAATGCCCTGATGACATCTCATGCATATATTCAGCGTTCGAAAGCTGTCGTGTGCATTATCGGTAATCGAGTGATTTCTGCAAAGTGGGAATGCAGTGCAGGTCCCGAGCAGGATTGGGGACCTTGCTAACTTCAGCCTGCTCTGCTCCGGATCGACTTCAAGATCATCTCACTCGATTTCCAACCCCTTCAGGCCCTCGCACCTCCCTACCTCTCCGATTTACTCAACCCCCAACTCCCACACTGCACCACCCGCTGCCTCCACTCGGCCGGCTCTGGCCTGGTTCATCCCACGTCCCCTCCTCCGCTTCACCATTGGAGGTCGTGCTTTCAGCCACTACGCCCCGAAAATCTGGAACTCTCTCCCTCAAGCCTTGCCCCTTCTCTCCCTCCCCACTTTCCAGCCTAAAGAGCTTCCTTTTTGATCGTGCTTATGGTCACCTCCCCCTTCCCCCTTCCCTTTCCCACTGGCTCGGAGTCAGACTCCACCACTATTAAGTGCTCCGGGACCCTACCCCGCGTGAAGGGCGCTGTGTAAACGCAAATTGTTGTTGTTGGTCCAGGTAGACAACACAACTCTGATTGCAAGATCAAAGCAGCAAGAAAGATACAAATGGAACGAACTGCGAGGCCTGAACGGGTCGGTGGAACCAGATTCAGTAACAACTTTCAAAAGGGAATTTGAGAGGTACTTGAAAAGGAAAAACTGGCAAGGATATGGGGAAAGAGTAGGGGAGTGGGACTGACTGGGTAGCTCTTCCAAAGAGCCAGCACAGGCACGATGGGCCGAATTGCACTGTCGTTTTCTATGATTCTTTAAGGCGGCTCAAATATTGACTGTCACCATTTACACTCCGATTTGCCAGGGCAACTGAACACAGGTTCAAGAGATGCAAAGGTCAATTTCAGGATGGACACAAGGAAGAATAGGATTTCTTTACTCAGCGGGTAACGAACAACTGAAGTAGGTTTACCAGACATGATAAGGGGCTATATCACACGCAAGAATTCTTATTATTATTATTATTACCAGGAAGGGTAGTTGATGTAAAGATGCTGTAATGGGAGGACAGTAGGGTGGATAGCGTAGCAAAATTATATCAAATTGACCGCAGGGCAGGAGAGAGAGAAAAGAGGAGAGGTTTGTTAATTGAGAGTAAGGCAGACAGAGACAGACTGAGCAAAAGTTTTTTTTTAAAAGAAAACTTTTGCTCACCCGGGGGTCTGACACATGTGGAAACCCATCACCATTGCTTAAGAGTCTCCAAACCAAACAGAGAATTCCACACATCCCACTTACACATGGAAATCCGATAGATAATTTGTTGGAACGGAATGCACACACTCTCTCTCTCTCTCTCTCTCCCAGGAGGGACACATTCTGCTTACCTAATTCCGGAAACTATTAGGCGCAGGTTGACAAGAGCCAAGGCTTGGGGGAGCCCAGAGTGTGCGTTGGGGTACTGACCAAGATAGGAGACAGAAGTAAGAGATGGAGCCAGCAATGAGCAAGCTGGGAAAAGTGAAGGAATAAGTGGAACAATTCAAGAGAGAAAGACAAAATAAAATAATAGTAATAAGTCTTTCATTTGATAAAGCGTCTTATCAATTTTCGAGACGTCTCAAAGCACTTCACAAAATAATGAATTTGTGGGTGAAACGCGACAGCCAACAACAACAACAAGATTCCATTTATAGAGCGCCTTTCACGCCGGGAGGACGTCCCAAGGCGCTGGTCAGCCAATTGTCCATAGCAGTGTCCCACAAACAGTCGTGGATTGAAGTGACCATTTATTATTATTAATTATTTGAAGGAATTATTACCCCCAGAAAAGCGAGCCTCCAATCAACTAACAACCGGGTTCCTACTTACTCCTGGGTAAACAGAGGCGTGTGTGTGAAGTAAGAAAACTTGTCCAACATTTCACCCTGCCCGGGAATTGAACCCAGGTCTCTCACTTGCGAGTCGAGCGCTCTAACCACTCCTTCGTAAAGTGAAGGAATGAATGGAAATATTCAACAGCGAAAGAGAAAATGAAAAAAAGAGGGGGGCATATGGCGATTAAATGGGCACGTAGAACAGAAAGAGAGAGAGCGAGAGGCCGAGTGAAGTGAAGCCTAGTTTATTTCCAAATCATTGACCCAAATCCATGGCTGGCCACCGAATAACACACCAATCACTGCACTCAAAGGATGCTAGTGAAAAATCCAACCCAGTGATTGCTCCAAAGCGATTCCCCATCAATCCCGGCCTGAAATATTTCTCCCGCGGAATGCAACAGTCTTCTGGTTTCACCTTTAATCCTCCCCCCACCCTTCATATCAAGTGGCTGTAATTTGTGCTGTAATGTAAACCTGCCAAAAACACTCCACCCTTCAGATTGCAAAAACGTGACTTTCTTGAGAAAACCTTGTTTTTCCAAACTCCTTCCCTGGGCTCTCCTGAGCCAGTCTGCCTCCTGTGAGTCAGGTATGCATAATATCAAACAGCTGACAGATAGAATTGCTGTGTTTGTATAATGGGAGAGCTGATTTAGGCTCCCAAATGAATTATGAAAGACAGTTTGACTTCATTCAGGCTGAGGTTTGCGAGCCACCGCACAACTCGAAGCAGTTACATACAGAACCGAACAACAGTCTGCGATGGGGTGGGTGGGTGTGTTTTTTAAGGTGAAACTTGTACCTGACTTTTGCGTAGTTGCTTGATAATATTCCTTGTATTTGATATAGCGCTCTGTCACCTTGTTTATGGAAATAAAGAGCCCATTGCTTTAAAGAAAAGCATCACTTACCCATTTCCCCATCCCCAGCTCCTCCTCACTACTGCTCTTAACCCCCTACCCCTCTTGTTTCTATCCCTCTCCCCCCACCCACCCCACACCTGAACCCCCAACACTACTAATCTCTCGCGTCTGTGCAGTGGGTGTACAGGGCACCAACCCAATAAACAAGACAAAGTCTTTGCATCTCTGAAAAGACACGGAGCGATTGATTTCTATGTAGTTTGGCCAAAAATCAGTTGCAATGAAACCACTTGTAATTTTGTTGAGCCGATTGCTTCAGGCAATGCTCACCCTGCTGCAGATAAACTGGTAAAGCTCCCCAAGCAACAAGAAACACTGTCAAGTAGCTACTGCCTTGCAATACTTTAATCACTCAAGGAACCCATCTCTGTTGGAGTAACTTTCTTTTGCTTTACGCCACACGAACCCGTAGGGTAGAGGTTAGCCCGCTCGGCTCGCAAGCGAGAGGACACGGGTTCGATTCCGGGCCGGGTCGGGGCAAAACCTTAGGCAAATTTCCTTACTCCACACACATGTATTTACCTACCAGTGAGCAGCAACCCGGTTGTTAGTCAATTGACAGATCGATTTCCAGAGAGAAAAATCATAGAATCATAGAATCGTACAGCACAAAAAGAGGCCATTTGGCCCATCAAGTCTGTGCCGGTTCTTTGAAAAGAGCAATATAATGTCAGTCCCACTCCCAGCCCTTTCCCCATAACCTGCAAACCCGTCCTCCTCAAATACCCGTCCACCGCGTTTTTAAAAGCAGTTATCGAATCGGCCTCGACCGCCCTTTCAGGCGATGCGTTCCAGATTCGAACTCACTGCGTGAAAAATTTTCTTCTCCCCTCCCCTCGGCTTCTTTTAGAGACTATTTTGAATCTGTGACCTCGAGTCACCGACACTCCCACCAGTGGAAATAGTTTTTCCCTTTCTAACCTATGAAATGCCCTCATGATTTTGAAGACCTCTATTAGGTCTCCTCGTAACCTTCTCTGCTCCAATGAGAATAATCCCGGCCTCTCCAGCCTTTCCTCATAACCAAGATCCCTCATTCCTGGTACCATCCTTATAAATCTAATCGCTCCCAAAAAATCGGTCACTCAATCCATGACTGTTTGTGGGACAATTGGCTGCCGCGTTTCACCCACAAAATACACAGTATATTCTCTGAAGCGCTTGCGAGGCGAGTGCTCTAACCACTGAGCTAGGACTGCATGGCTACCTATCCTTCTGACGCACTTACGACGCAGGTTATAGTTTCATGAAGATTCCTGGAGCAGCGTAGAGAGAGAGGTTTACTTCCATGCAGTAAATGAGCTGTACCCAAGAGACTAATACTCCCAGCTCAAACTGGATAAGTGTTCCTGTGCTCGGCACTCATCCTGTTTGACCCAAATGCACTAAAACAGCTTAAAGCTTCTTTGGTCCAGATGTTGGGCAGGGTTGTACAGCTGATTTAAATCGGCTTCAGGATCAATACATATATAGTCTCCTGTTTGTGATCGAGGGAGCGAAGCCAATATCATTTTATCAGCCAATTTATCATTCAGCTGGTTAAAAAAAAGCAACACTGAAAATTTGATGCTTTCGCCAGAAGATAAACACGATGAATTAAGCGGCTATGCAAGTGCTCGTGACCAATTGGGAGTAAATCAAGCGGGGCAGGGGAGTAGCTTCTAATAATAATAATAATAACTACAATAATAATTCTTCCAGTTGATATAGCGCCTTATCACGTCTTTGAGACGTCTCAAAGCGCTTCACAAGAATATACAATAAAGTGAATTGACTGTATACTTTGTGGGTGAAATGGGGCAGCCTATTTATTGCGCACAGCAGCGTCCCACAATCATGGGTTGAGTGCCCAAATATACACTTTTTTTGGTTTACGGGATTATTAGTCACCCTCGCAAAAGTGAGGTAAAATTTGAATAATAACCGGTTCCTACTTACAGCTCGGTAAATAGAGGTGTGTGTGTGGAGTGAGGAAACTTGCCTAAGGTTCCGCCCTGCCCAGGAATCGAACCCTGGACCACTCGCTTGTGAGGCGAGCGCTCTAACCATTGAGCTGCAGGACTCCGGAATACAGCTTCCAATGGATGTGTAAGTCTGCAGCAAAAGCAATAAAATAGCAAAGAACCTACAGCTGTTTATTCATCTCGTCAGAGAGTTTAAATACTGCAGGCCAGACTGCCAATGACCCTGGACCGATGTTGCCAATAATATCATTGCTGGGGTTGATATGTGAAGCAGGAAACAGGCATTCCTTATGGGAAATGAACAAATGAGGTGGAGTGTTTTTTTTAATCGAAAACACTAAACATCAAGTAAGTTGAAAAGTTACCATAAATCATTGCGACAGATGTCAGGCTGATTTTTATTGTAAATTTTGTATTATTTCAGTGTCAGTGTGAAATTAAACCACTCTTCCACCACATCTGTAGCCTGGTGAGATGAATTGAAGAGGGGAATATTGTAATAATAATCCTTGCATTCGATGTAGCGTCTATCAATGTTAGAACGTCTCAAAGTAGATTTTTCAAAGGAATAATTTGGTCATTCAATTCATGGCAGATTGGGGGACATTGCTGTGCAACATCAGCCCCCATGTTGGCCTACAAAACACCCAGTTACTATATCTTAATGTCTCAAAGCGTCATAGAATATACTGTGAAGTTAATTGTCTATGTTTTGTGAGCGAAACGTGGCAGTCCCCTCCTCTTCACCCTCTATATGCTCCCCCTTGGGGGGTCAGGATCAGGGAGCGTAGAGGGCAGGGGGGAAGCAGGGAGATCAAAAGCACGGTCGAAGAGGAGGGTTTTGAGGTGGGTCTTAAAATAGGTGAGGGAGGGGGCGAGGTGGAGGGATTGCGGGATACAGAGTTCCAGAGGGTGGGGGCAGAGTGGCAGAAGGCCCACCAGCCAATAATGGGGTGACGAGGCGGGGAGCGTGAAGCAGGCCGGAGCCCGCTGAGCAGCGGGAGTGACCTGGATGGTAGGGGGTTAGGAGGTCGCACAGGTAGGGGGAATTTGAGCTCACAGTCAGCCTGGGGTGGGGTGCGGGGGGGGGGGGCGGTGGGGAGGAGTGGTGCGGGGCAATACTTAACAGGTGGCCAGACAACCCTGTTCTGTGCTGTAACCCCAGGCTTCTATTTTCTACCACATCCCGACTCCTCCGTCCCCCCCGCCACCCCGCGCAGGTCATCTCCTCCACCCTTCACTGCGAGGAGATGCTGGATTTCCTTGAATCCAAAATCAAGGGAATCCGCTCCGCGGTCACTCCCCCTCCAACTTACACCTACCCTCCACCCCCTCCCTCCCACACTCCGACTCCTACCCATCCTCCCCTACACAGCTTCGAACCCGTTTCCCCACCCTCTGTCACCAAACTCATCCTGTCCCTGAAACCCACCACCTGCTCCCTTGACCCCATCCCCACTCCACTCCTTATCTCCCAGCTCCACCTCCTTGCCCCACTTATCACAGACATCATCAACCTGTCCCTCTCCTCTGGCTCTGTTCCCATTCCCTTAAAAACTGCCACCATCACTCCCACCTTGAAAAACCCTCCCTTGATGCGTCGCAGCTATCAAGCTACCGGCCCATCTCCAACCTCCCCTTCCTGTCCAAGGTCTTGAAAGAGTTGTGGCCTCCCAGCTGCGCTCTTTCCTCTCCACCCATTCACTATTCGAACCCCTTCAGTCGGGTTTCCGTGCTGCCCATAGCACAGAAACTGCCCTGGTCAAGGTCACCAATGACATCCTGACCATCTGTGACCAGGGCTCTCTCTGCCTCCTCGTCCTCCTCGACCTATCGGCAGCATTCGATACGTTCGACCACGCTATCCTCCTCCACCGCTTGTCCTCCACCTCAACCTTCAAGGCCCTGTCCTTGAGTGGTTTAGGTCGTACCTCTCACACCGTCTTCATTTTGTTTCCACAAACGGCTTTTCCTCCACCCCCCGCACTGTCTCGTGTGGTGTCCCTCATGGCTCTGTCCTCGTCCCCTCCTCTTCACCCTCTATATGCTCCCCCTGTGGTGACATCATCCGCAGACATGGGGTTAACTTCCACATGTATGCGGATGACACCCAACTCTACCTTTCCTCCTCTACCCTCAACTCCACGACCCCCGATGTCCTGACTGCTGTCTGTCTGACATTGAGCCCTGGACGAGACAACTTTCTTCAGCAAAACGTACGCAAAACTGAGGCCCTCCTGATTGGCTCACGTCAGCGCCTCTGCACCTCAGGCACTGACAGCATCAGCATCCAAGGCTGCACTCTCCACCTCTCAAAGCCATCAGGAACCTCGGGGTTCTGTTCGACCCTGAGCTGTCCTTTCTCCCTCATATCCGCACCACAACTCGCACCGCCTTCCATCACCTCCGGAACATCGCCAGACTACGGCACTACCTCACCCCTCACGTGGCTTAAACTCTGGTCCACACCTTTATCACCTCAAGGCTGGACTATGGGAACTCTCTCCTCGCGGCCTTCCCGCCACCTCCCTCCACACTGCAGGTCATTCAGAACTCTGCAGCTCATGTACTGTCCCGCAACAGACACCGCACCCACATCATTCCCACCCTCACCCGCCTCCACTGGCTTCACATCCCCCAGAGGATCGAATTCAAGATCCTCACCTACAAGGCCATTCACGGCCTCGCTCCCTCCTACCTCTCCGACCTACTATCCCCCTACCTACCCGCCCGTACACTCCGTTCCTCTGGCTCCAGTCTGCTCCACATCCCCCGCCCCAACCGCCCTACCATCGGTGGCCGGGCCTTCAGCCTCTCAGCCCCGAGGCTCTGGAACTCTATCCCCAGTGCCTTCGCCGCTTCCTCCCTTTCCTCCTTCAAGGCCGGTCTCAAGACCTTTCTCTTTGACCGTACCTTCAGCTCCCCTCTCGACTCTCTAACCCCTCCTCGCTCCCTCCCTTCCCTCCCCTCACCCTGACCATTTCCCCCCTGCTCAGGTCCTGACCCAACTGTCCAGCGCCTTGGGATGTCCTGCCGACGTGAAAGGCGCTCTATAAATGGAATCTTGTTGTTGTTGTAACATTTTCCGAGTCTATACAACCAGGATCAGTCAATATAGAACATTCCTCAGTAACTTCTGCTGATACCAACAGATTCTTTCACTAAAAGGGAGCGGCTCGTCGGAAAAAAAACCTTAAGCAAACATGCGATAAGCGATCAAAACGACTCAGGCTAACGTCTTCAAGCGCTACAATAGCCACTAACTGAACGCCCCCATCAGGCAAAACTTTTTCTCTGAACGTGAATAGAAACACCTACGAAACACACATTTACTGCACTTCTCAGTAAATCCTGGAAAGTTGTTTGAGACATCCTCCTGATGTGTGAGAGGGGAGGAGAGGGAGAGAGAGGGAGGGAGAAAAAGGGGAGTGAGGTGGTGGGGAAAGAAGGGGGAGACAGAATGGGGGGAGAGAGAGGGAGGGGGAGGGAGAGAGAGGGGGCCGGGGTGTGTGTGTGTGGGAAGAGAGAGAGAGAGAGACAAACTGACTGAACTTTGAGCCCGATTCTACTAAGCAGTCCTTCTGACAGCAGTTAAATACGATATGCAGCAAACAGCCAACGGAATACAGAGCATGTTTCACACAACTCATGGCCCAGGGTTTTGTGGGATTAAATACAGAAGAGCAACAATTCCATATCCACTGGTTCTTGTCCATCAACCGGGTTTTGAAATGCTCAAAGGAGAAAAAATTGACGGGAGGCACAGAATAGGTCAATTATCGCCAATGATAATCATCACTGCATTTGACTTGGTGAGGCATCTCACAATACTTCACAGGATTTTCTATAAAGTGTTAGCGACTTTGCATGGGGGAAGGGGGGGGAGTGGGGGGCGAACTCAGAAGCCAATTTGTGCCCAGCAATTTGTCCCCAAACTGCCGGGAAGTGTACAATCCATTTCATCTGAGGGGTTGTCGGCAATCCCAGGAGAAACGGCCTATGACACCAGGAGAAACCGCCTTCTCTTTGTGGACAGAACCGTGGGATCTTTAACGTTTACTCACACAAGCACACTTGGTTTAACGTTTCATCTAAAGCGACAGCAGCTCAGATAAATATAGCTCTTCCCCCCAGCAGCGCAATGGAGCGCCGGCCTAGATTACTGGTGTTCAAAGCCCCGACATGGGGTTTGAAAGTACAACCTTCCTGACTTAGAGGCAAGGGTGTTACCAACTGAGCCAGGTAACAATAATCCTTGCATTTGATACAGCGCTTTATCATGTCTTCCAGACGTTTCAAAAGCGCTTCAGGGAACATACCGTAACTGTACGGCGAACACCGGCTGTGTTTTATTCGGCGAAACGTGGCACCCAATTGCGCCCTGAATTGTAATGAACAATTCCTATCAATATCGCACATCTTTACCCCAGTTTACCACAAGGATAGAGCAGCCATTTTCCAAACAAGATTGTACAGCAACAGCCAACACTCTACACTACGTTGTGTTTTGTTTGGTCACTATGCCTTGACCCTGTGCGTTAGCTATACTTTGCCTGAACCCCCCCACCCTCCCGCCACAACCTTATCTAAATGGTTAATAATTCACGAGGCTAAACAGGATACGGTATCACTAAAGCATTGAATGGTGTATTTGTGCTGGCTCCTACTGACTTCAGCTCCTGGGTTCACCACAACCCCGGATGAAATTAATTTACTGTAATGAATGGCATCTGGGGAATGGAGTGGCTTCCAGTCTGCGAGTCTTTATCAAGCCAGAAGTTTACCTAATGTTTATCTGTTGACAGTAGCTTTCCCGCAGCTTCACCACTGAGGTCAGGACCTGATTGATACCCGTGACCTCTGTGGTTTGGGTTCCCTTGATTAGCGTCCTTGCAAAACAGCGCCAAGCTTTCTTGGTCTTTTTCTGTTTAACAAAATCAGTGCCCGAAATGACTCAACGTTCCCAATGCACGGGTTCCCGTACTGCTGACCCCGGATAAATTCCATGTCAGACTCTCGGGGGTCCTCAAGACACTGGCCAACCAGCTCCAAATACTCCCTGGGATTAGATGAGCAGGATTCCCCTAATGTAGGTCAAGGTGGTCAAATTTGCAGCTCAGCGGGATGGAGTTCCAGAAGGTGGCTGCTGGGGCAGGCGGGGGTGGGGTGGGGGTGGATGAGCTGCACTGTACTGTCAGAGGTGAGATGTTAAATTGAGGTCCTGCTCATCTGTTCAGGTGTTTGTTAAAGATTTTGTGGCACTGCACAAAGAGAAGGGTCTCCTTGTGTCCTGACCAACAATCCCCTAAACTTTAATGGGTTCTTCAGCTCCAGGACGATTGCAGCAGACAATTTCCTGCACAGCAATGCCTCACAAACAGCCATGGAGTGAGTGATTCATTTTATGTCGGGGTGGAGCACTGCGTTGGGAGTTTCAGCCTCGACTACAAGAATTTATGTCCCAACATGGGAGCTTGAACCCACAACCATCTGCCTTGGAGAAGGGACCAACCAAGCCAGAGTAACACATACTGATGCCATCATCCAAACCCAGATGTTTTGTTAAGTGTAGCCCGGCCTAACTACCAAGAGCGGTTTATTGTATATCCAAGTGTTCAAAGACACTTCCCCACACGATTCCTGCAGTGTATTGGTTAAAACGCTCAACCCGAGAAGACTCGAGTTCGATTCCCGGGCAGGGCGAAATGTTGGGCAAGTTTCCTTACTCCGCATGCTTCTGTTTACTGTAAGGTAGGAAATCCGGTTGTTAGTCGATTGGCGGATCGCTTTTCCGGGGGTAATAATCCCATCAAAAATATAATAATAATAATAATTTAGTTACTCAATCCACAGTTTGTGGGATTCTGCTGTGTGCATGCAATTGGCTGCTGCATTTTGCACACAAAATATACAGTATATTCTGTGAAGTGCTTTGAGACGTCTCAAAGACCTGATAAGGCGCTATATCAAATATATCAAATATTTATCAAATATTATCAAATATATATATCAAAGGCAAGGGATATATATGTATTATAGGAGTGTTATAAAAAGGCAAACTGTCATTGAAAACACGAGGCCCGAGAAAAATTGGAAGCTCCACTGATGGACCTTCACTACGGACTTTCACCATCTTTTACTGCCTCTGTTGTCCAGTTTTATTGCACGGATATTAAAACCAAATCTCCAATTATCCCTTTCCAGTTGGCCGCATCTTTACCAAATGAATAAGAAGAAAACAATTAAAATTCGAGCCAACTGTCAAACCACAGCAGCTGTGCAACAAATAAAGAGAGACCTGAAATAAAAATTTAAAACCCCCTACAAAAAAGTCTATAATTGGAGTTGCGTTCATCTCCCGTTTGAACTGAACCAAAAAAAAACTTCACGTTAAGCATCTCTGGGGTTGGAAGGATGCCAGTTTAAAGCCAGCAGCTGAAAGTTCCCCTTTCGGGCCTGTAACGTATGGGGGAGATGACTCATGACAAATGCACCTTGTGATAACCATCCCAAGGGAATTGCCACAAATTTAGCCTTTAATTATCCCTGATATTAGCCTACCTACTAACATCTTACCAACCTGTCCGCTCCCTCCGCTCAGCGGGCTCTGGCCTGCTTCACGTCTCCCGCCCCAGCATCGGCCGACAATAAAATCATAATGATCCCTCCTTTCGTCTCAAAGCGCTTCACAGAATATACTGTAAAGTGAACTTGAACGGTCCGTTATATGATTTTCTTAACAGAATTTGCTTACCTTGCAGGAATTTCAGCAGTCCAGAAACATTTGGTATTTGCACTGACTTTCAAACCACAGTATTGAATCCTGCCTTTGACACCGAATTATCTTCTCCACCAGAGCTAACTTCTCACCTCAGGCACATTTCATCACTGGGTGTTAAGGTTATGCCAGTGTAATAGTGCCAATTTTCATTTAATAATAATTATAATAATCCTTGCATTTGATACAGCGCCTTATCTCGTCTTCGAGACGTCTCAAAGTGTTTCACACAATATACTGTAAAGTGAATTGACTATCAGAACAGGGCATGTTCAGCAGTTAAGCGTTTTGCCCACAAAAATATACCGTCAATTCACTTAAAGGGATAAGGTCTAACTCAATCCAAATCATGATAATTTACATGGACAACATTCCATAGCAACATCTACTAAAAGTTAGAACATCTTTCAGGGAAAACGTCTCAAAGCCCTTCATGAGATATTCTGTGATGTGGAGTGACTTGGTAATTTTTTTGGGGGGGTGATCACTGGGTACTTGACCCATGTGGAAATTTAGAACCTTTTGGATGCCCTCGGATAAAATTTGTCATTCGCTTTACAGCTGTTTGTGGGATGTTGCTGGGTGCAAATTGGTTTGCTTTGGAGAAATGAAACAAGAATTTCTGCCTGCACAAGATCCATCAGAAAAGGTTTACGCTCCAATTTTTGCTTAAGCCATCAGTCAACAACAAGATTCCATTCATAGAGCGCCTTTCACGTCGGGAGGACGTCCCAAGGCGCTGAACACTGGGGGGCACTTGATTGAGTGGACGAACGAACGAACGAACGAGTGATGGAGCGAGCCCAACAACAACTACAACTTACATTTATATCGCGCCCCTCACCCAGGTGAGCATCTCAGAGCTCAAGTCCGATTCACTTCCTGCGAGAAGGAAAGAGATCGAATTCTGGTTCACGATAGAAAGCCTTTGAGCTGCTTCTCCCGAGTCCTAACTTCCACATTGGATTTCAACCAGAGGAAGAAAAGGTCCACATGTTTCTGTGTGCTTAAGTTGGACCTTCTATCTGCAATCTGATCTGCAAATTGCAAGTCTGAAGCAGCACAGTTTATTTATCTCAGATGTAGAAAACAGGGCTTTGTGATAAAAGCCAAAGAATGACATTTTATTCACGCCAAGGGTTCTGTTAATTCTAATTTTGTGGCATACCAATGTAGATCGGACAAAGATATGATGAACAACTTGATTTGATTTGTAAGCACTTGGGACTGTTATTTTCTTTGCCGCTGAGGCAGATGAGAATAGCAATGCCGCCAGCCACTGTGACAAAGCCAAAACAATGCTTCTTTGCGTGTTTGTAGTGACAGCATGTTGCTCTGGAGCAGGTCACAAACCTTCAGCTGTATATATGTAACATAAGAATTAAGTTAGCACAAGTGCCAGGAATATTGTAGTCGGCATGTAATAGCCCCGGAACATTCTGTAAAGTAAGCTTTTCTGACAAGGTATACTTCTCCTTAAAATACAGCTGAACCCAATAGATAATCGAGGTATTTGGCACACAGCCACGACCCCATCGGTTGGAATGCTCTCCCAAAAATCTTCTCGCTTCCCCTCTCCCTGCCTTTAAAACATTCAGTGTCCAGCATCTCTGACTGTGCCCTTTAATTGATGTCCATAACCGTTCCTTTCCCTGCTTGCTGCTCTTCCACTTACTGAATCTCGAAAGATCTTTGAGCCACGGAGTCGTGTAGTGTATTGGTTCGTGCACTCGTCTCGCAAGACAGAGCACCTGGGTTCTACTCCTGCATGGGAAGAAACCTCAGGCAAGTTTCCTTACTCCACTCGCCTCTGTTTACCTAACAGTAAGTAGGAACCCGGTCGTTAGTCGATTGGCGGTTCGCTTCTCGTTGGTAATAATAATAATTATTATTTTAAAATTTTGATCAATTTTTTACCACACCTGTTTCATGGGATACTACTGTACACAATTTACAATATATTGTGAAGCACTTTACTATCTCTCAAAGGTGCTATTTCAAAAGCCAGGATTATTATTAAGCATTGAAAGCCAAAGGCACTATACAGTATAGCTCAGTTTAACACCAAGCATCTTATCTGAACACTTGATTTTCTACATCCAGGTGAAGTTGGGCTGTGATGATGGTGAACATTTTTAGCTGTGTGTACGAGAGAGGTGTTATCAGGTACAGGATAGCAGCACCAAGCGGAGAGATTAGATTCAAATAAATACAGAATTAGAGCGATCTTCTGAAACACACAGAGCCAAAGAGAAAGAGAGAGACTGTAACGTGAATTGACTGTATATTTTGTGGGTAAAAGACGGCAGCCAATTGCACACAGCAGTATTCCACAAACAGTGAGTGACCAAATTAAGATTTTTTTTAAGGGATTATTAGCCCCAGAAAATTGATCCGCCAATTGACTGACAACCTGGATTCCTACTTACTGCTAGGTAAATAGAGGCGAAACCCTCATATACACGTTCATAACATCCAGGCTCGACTATGCAAACACCCTGCTTGTCGGCCTCCCCAACTCCTCCCTCCACAGGCTGCAGATCATCCAGAACTCTGCCGCCCGTGTCCTCTCCCACACCAGGCTCCGCGACCCTATCACCCCCATTCTCGCCCGACTCCACTGGCTTCCCATCACACAGAGGATACAGTTTAAGATCCTGGTCCTCACCTTCAAAGCCCTCCATGGCCTCGCTCCCTCCTACCTCTGCCAGCTCCTAATCCCCTACCATCCTCTGCTCAGCGGGCTCCGACCTGCTTCGTGTCCCCCGCCTCGCTTGCCCTACTATTGGCGGGCGGGCCTTCAGGCACTCTGCCCCCACCCTCTGGAACTCCATCCCTCAGTCCCTCCGCCTCGCCCCCTCCCTTGCCACCTTCAAAGCCCATCTCAAGACCCTCCTCTTCGACCGTGCTTTCGATTACATTCCTTCCCCCCCTGCCCTCCTTGGGATGTCTTCCCGATGTGAAAGACGCTAAATAAATGTTATTTTGTTGTTGTTGCTGTTGTTGTGTCTGGAGTAAGGAAACTTGCCTAAAGTTTCACCCTGCCTGGGAATCAAACCTAGGTCCACTCGCTCACAAAGCGAGTGTTTTAACCAATACTACAGGGCTCCACGACAAGGTTTAAAGGATAGAACTAAAGCAGACTTGTTGATAGTGGGGAATACAATCAGTCAGTTTGCGGAATAGAGGAGGCTGTGGTTTTCGATGCTGAAAGTTGAAAGTGCCTTTTGTAACTGGCTGAAGCTAAAAAAAATGCTGTATGTTTGCAGTCTGTACTCGTTGTTGCCTTTGTCTGCCATTTCTTTATACACATTACACCCTTAACAACACGACCGGAAAAAACATTTCTTTTTCATAGCTGGAAATAACCTGGAATCGGGGTGGTTGGTGTGGGAAGTGTGTCAATGTGTGCGATGCATCGAATGTGTTATGAAAGGTCACCTTTTTCTTCCCCTAGTGTTACCTCAAGTCAACACAGTGGAATCAGCGATCAGTAATTTCAATCCTCTTTGCCCAGCTGCTAAGATGTTTTTATTTTTACAGCGCTCCGAGACACTAAACTGAATGAAGGTCACTATATAATTTATTGTATTGCTTTTTGTTTCACTGGGGCTTCTCTCTCTAAAAAGCGACAAAGTGGTTGGGGGCAAATTGATAGACGTTTAAAACATAAAGTAATTGCCTGGAGAGACGTTATTGTAGGTGGGATGCATGGAATTCTCAGCTTGGTTTGGAGACTCTTAAGCAACGGTGATGAGTTTCCGCATGTGTCAGCCTTGGCTCTTGCCAACCTGCGCCTAATACTTTCCGGAATTAGATAAGCAGGATGCCTCCCTCCAGGGAGCGAGAGATTCAATTCCATTCCAACAATCTACCTCTGGGATTTCCATGTGTAGGTGGGATGCATGGATTTCCCAGTTTGGTTTGGAGACTCTTAAGCAACAGTGATGGGTTTCCGTATGTGTCAGACACCCGGCTGATCAAAAATAACAAATAACAAAAAAAATAAAAAATAACAAAACTTTATTATGCCATGACCAAAATTCAACAATAAGGGGTCGTAAAGCTTCAAAATAAAAGGACAACAAAAGAGAATAGAAAGTGCAGGAGAATTTATTTTAGTAAAATGACAATGGACATGTGGAACAAGCTATCATGACAGGTGGTGGAACAAGGAACTATGATTGGTTTCAAAGCAGAACTGGCCATGTCCTGAAAATTAAGGTTAGACGATGAGAAAGTGAAGTCCTGTAGTGTATGATTAGAGCACTCGCCTCGCAAGTGAGAGGACCCGGATTTGATTCCCTGCAGGGCGAAAAGTTAGGCAAGTTTCCTTACTTTACAAGCCTCTGTTTACCTAGCAGTAAATAGGAACTTGCTTGTCAGTCGTTTGCAGATCGCTTAACCGGGGGTAATAATCCCCTAAAAAAATATATTTGGTCACTCAATCCACGGCTATGTGTGGGACATTGCTGTGAGCAATTGGCTGCCACATTTTGCCCACAAAATATACAGTCGATTCACTTTGCAGTGAAGAACTTTGAGATGTCTCGAAGACGTGATGAGGCGCTACATCAAATGCAAGGATTATTATTATAAATGTACCAAAGGAATCTTTTCAGAAGCTGGACAGATAGGCTAAATGGAATAATGATCTACGTCACCTGAAATCATTTTTGTGCTACTAATTCTCTCTTTCTCAGTTTATTGCAGCAGCCAAAGTTGAATCAACTGTGAGGAATAAGTTGAGGCTCTTTGGAATCCAAGAAGAGGTCTCATAATAATAATAATAATAATTATAATAATAATAATAATCCTTGCATTTGATATAGAACCTTATCACGCCTTGGGACTTCTCAAGGCACTTCACAGTATATACTGTAAAGTGAATTGACTGTATATTTTGTGGGCGAAACACAGCAGCCAATTGCGCACAGCAGTGTCCACAAACAGTCGTGGATTGAAGTGACCAATTCATTATTATTATTTCTTTTTTTTGAAGGAATTATTACCCCCGGAAAAGCGACTAACAACCAGGTTCCTACTTACTGCTAGGTAAACAGAGGTGTGTGTGTGTGTGTGTGTGTGTGTGGAGTAAGGAAACTTGCTCAATACTTTAAGCAAGTCTCTTCAACAGCCAAAGAGACATATTTCCCAGAGGAGATTTTACAGGTCTAGAAGACATAAAATGGTACAGGGAGAATAAACCCAGAGCAATACATTGATACACCAAGTCAGCACACTCAGCAACCAATTGATGTGTTAATCATCATAAAATTGCTTAACTTAGAGTTCAAAATGCTTGTCCTCACATTCAAAGCCTTTCACAGCCTCACCTCTGCAACTTGCTGACCCCCATATCGATCCATCCACCCACAATTGGCGTCAAGCCTTCAGCCTCTCTGCCCCCACCCTTTGGAACTCCATCCCACTGTCCCTTCCCTTCATTCCTTCCCTTGCCTCCTTCAAGACCCTCCTCTTACCCCTATCCTGCTGCCCCTTCCTGATCCGAACCCCCAGCTCCGATCCAAATCCCTGACTATCCAGCGCTTTGGTACATCCTCCCAAAGTGAAAGGCGCTGTATGAATGCAAGTTGTCCTTGTAGTAAACTGAATGTTTGAATTTCTGGGTGTTAACAAACATTGCCGCAAAACTTTAAGCTAATATTTGTATGACATCTTTCCTTTCCTCTTTAAAGCCCCTCCACACCAAAAAAAAATTGGCTCTTACTGCACCAAAGGGAACAAATATTGATCCACTATTGTCCGTCCCAAGACATTTCCTTTAAACACACCCGCATTGAAAACGGTACTCAAAAAATCAGTGCGGAATTTTATTTGAATTCAGTTTGCTTTGCAGGCTGAATTTCTCCTTCAATAAAGAAGTTATTCACGCACCGCCCTGATGAACCCTTTAGAGTTCCATCCCTCACCGACGGTATAATTCTGATGGGTTAAATACCAAGTTCCCTTCCAGTAATAACCTTCCTTTTTGAATTCTTTTATTTTTGAAGTTTCATACAGCCAGCAAGACCATTTCCAAGTGTAGTCGGGCCTACAGCGAAGCTCGGGAGAATTGTATTCTGCAAGCTGTAGTACATTTGTATTTCCAACCAGTGAAGACCTTATTAAACCGGGCAGAGGGAGAGAAGGGGAGAAAGGTCCATCAAAAGGGAATGAAAAGCCTGTGTCCAACGTGTAAATCATCTCACACTGGCTCGAATCAAAGTCAACATTGATCTTTCCGTCCACATCTGTAGACAGAACAGCTCAGTTCTGAGAAATGGGTGAAGACAGATTTAACGAGGGATAACGAGACGATGAGAAATTAGACAAACGCCAGTGAGAAATGCTGAACAGTCGAGTGGGTGGCTGTTTGCAATGTAGCCACGACTACACCTCCTGTAAAATGAGTAGGAGCAAAACACAGCACGCACGGCAAGGAATATTAGCATCTTATCATCAGTTCCAGTTTTCGTTAGCCTCTGGTTGTATGAATTCCACACATACCACTTGGTTCCGTAGAACAGTGAAGACTCTTTTATACCCACCACAGCCTATACTGGTTCCCTTTGATATCTATTAAAAAAGTGTGTAAAACTGCCCGCTTTGAAGCTGATCTACTATAAAGCCTGTATTGCATTGATTAAAGAGGAACTAATTGCAAACAGAACGCAATATATTTTACATTAAGTGACCTAATTTGTAAGCTAAAATTAGCAGGAACGTCAGTCTTAAAGAGAGACGCACCCAGAGTTATTCCACAAGTAATACAATACAATACAAAATTTGAGGATGTCCCAAGGTGCTGGGGATGCACAGAATTATTCTTCCCCTCCCACCCCCAACCCACCCGCCATCTCAGTCAATCTTTCCCTCTCTCTCTTCCCTCCCTCCCCCAACAGAATACTTTCTTCCATTGCTCCTTGATGTTTCATCACATTTTGTCTCCTATAGATAAACCAACTGGAAAATGTGTTTCCTCCACGAGAGCTTCCAATAGACTACACAGAGTGCTGCACTCACACTTGTAGGTTCTCATTTATAGAAGTAGTGGATTTTTGTATAACTCAAACCCTACTTACATTCCTTATCTATCATCTCTTCCTGGAAGCTTTTTACGACAACTTATGGAGTCCTGTTGCGTGGTGGTTAATGCTCTCGCAAACAAGAGGACCCAGGCTTGATTCCTGGGCAGGGCGAAACCTGAGCCAAGTTTCCTTACTCCGCACGCCTCTGTTTACCTACCACAAAGTAGGAACCCTGTTGTTAGTCGATTGGCGTATCGCTTTCTGGAGATAATAATCCCTCCAAAAAATTAAAGTTAGTCACTCAATCCACGACTGTTTGTGGGACGCTGCTGTGTGCAATTGGCTGCCGCGCTTAACCCACAAAATATACAGTGAATTCACTTTACAGTATATTCTGTGAAGCGCTTTGAGACGTCTCGAAGACGTGATAAGGCGCTGTATCAAACGCAAGGATTATTATTATAACCAGCCAAACATCCTGCACACCTGGCCATCCTGTATGTGGATTAATGTGCTGGGTTAGAAGATCTAGATTTTATAATAATTATTGCATTTTATAGAGCGCCATCAAGAGCCCTTTGCAGGATAATAAAAATAAGCCTTGCATTTGATATAGGGCTTTTCACATCTTCTCGACGTCTCAAAGTGCTTCACAGAATATGCTGTAAAGTGAATTGACTGTATATCTGTGGGCGAAACGTGGCAGCCAATTGCGCACAGCAGCGTCCCACAAAAACAGCCATGGGGTGAATGACCAATTTTATTTGGGGGATTGATGGCCAGAATAGCGGGAGAAACTGCCTTCTCTTTTTGAATAGTGTGGTGAGATCTTTAATACCCACCTGACTGACTGACTGATTGACACGCAGACACACAGACAGATGGGACCTTGGTTTAACGTGTCATCTGGAGGATGGCACTAAACTGACAGTGCAACACCCTCCCTGCACTACATGGGAGTGTCAGTTTATGTAATTCCAATGAGATTTCAAGTTCAATGTGATTCCAAATGCTGACATGGGGCTTGAACCCACACACAACCTTCTGACTGGAATACGAGAGTGCTATCTACCAACTGCGCCAGGCTAACACACGTTCATGGTATATACACTTTACAGTACATTCTGTGAAGCGCTTTGAGATGTCTCAAAGACGTGCTACGGTACTTTATCGAATGCAAGGATTATTATTATTACATACAGTCAGGCTTCTAACCAAGCTCCGACGCTGTGAAGAGCTGGAAAGCAATTGCAATTTGAAAGACAAGCAGCATGTGGTGAAGAAAACTCCCATTTAATTGGGAGCACATTGCAACGGCCCATGGGAACCCTGTAAGTCGTCAGGAAATCTAATGTTTTTTTCTTAACAATAATAACAATCCTATAATACAACAACATCAACAAGGTTTCATTTATAGAGCGCCTTTCACGTAGGGAGGCGCTGGACAGTTGGGTCAGGACCCGAGCAGGGGGGAAATGGTCAGGGTGAGGGGAGGGAAGGGAGGGAGCGAGGAGGGGGGAAATGGTCAGGGTGAGGGGAGGGAAGGGAGAGAGCGAGGAGGGGGGAAATGGTCAGGGTGAGGGGAGGGAAGGGAGGGAGCGAGGAGGGGGGAGATGGTCAAGGTGAGGGGAGGGCAGGGAGGGGGCGAGGAGGGGGTAGAGAGTCCAGAGGGGAGCTGAAGGTACGGTCAAAGAGACCGGCCTTGAAGGAGGAAAAGGAGGAGGCGGCGAAGGCACTGGGGGATAGAGTTCCAGAGCCTCGGGGCTGAGAGGCTGAAGGTCCAGCCACCGATGGTAGGGCGGTTGGGGCGGGAGATGTGGAGCAGACCGGAGCCGGAGGAACGGAGGGTACGGGCAGGTAGGTAGGGGGATAATAGGTCGGAGAGGTAGGAGGGAGCGAGGCCGTGAATGGCCTTGTAGGTGAGGATGAGGATCTTGAATTCGAGTTTGAATACTCCTTGCATTTGATACAGCGCCTTATCACGTTGTTGAGCTGTCTCTAAGCGCTTCACAGAGTGTACTGTCACGTGAATTGACGTTCTGACGAAGGATCGTGGACCCGAAACGTTGACTCACTTTCCTTTCTCCATAGATGCTGCCTGACCTGCTGAGTGTTCCCAGCCACTTCTGCTTTTGTATGTGAATTGACTGTGTATTTTGTGGGCGAAATGTGGCAGCGAATTACACACAGCAGCGTCCTATAAACAGTCATGGATTGAGTGACCAAATTATTATTATTTTTTGTTTGAAAGATTATCCCCAGAAAGCGATCCGCCAATCGACTAACAACTAGATGCCTACTTACTGCTAGGTAAAGAGAGGAGTGCGTGTGGAGTAAGAAAACTTGCCTAACATTTCTCCCTGCTTCGGGAATCAAACCCGGGTCCTCTCTCGCTTTTACACGGAATCTTGATCAAGAAATATCGCAAATTAGACCCTCGTGGAAGCTGGAAAGCCGCAGCGAATCTGAATGAGCAGGCGTTATAGTGGCACAGCTCGGATCTGGAAAGGATTAATTACGTGACCTATCCATTGGCAGTCGGTCAACAGAGCTCCGTCGGAGACATTTGCCAACGTTTTGCAGACGTACTTGTCGTAATACTGAACTGAGATTTTGACTTATTGCTTTCTGCAAGAGGCAGCTGCACGCTGGTTGCTCATGAAATTTCAGCACTGTTGTTTGCTGTCTCCCAACAGCCCTATAAACGCATCTCCCACAAGGCAGCCCGCGTCATTGACCGAAATTTAAGAACAGCAGAAACTTCCGTGCTTACTGGAAGCGAGTGGCTTTTTTTTTTAAAAAAAGAAAAACAAACCTAGCACTCGCTGTGCCTCAATGAATGTACCAGTTAAGCACAGACTGATGAACTGAGCCACTACTGTACTGAGGAAACCTTGCTGGAGAACAGCCGCTGCCTGATTCCCGCTTGCTGGAAGTCAGCGAGAGGAAGAGAGAAAGAGAGAGAGAGAGTGAGACAGAGAGACAGAGAGAGAGAGAGAGAGAGAGACTGACTCCTGACTTGCTGAGCTGCTGTTATCGTTAAGCCCTGGTTATTAATACATCCAGGCTGTCTTTCACTTAGTGCGTTGACAATAGATCAAACAGGCTTTAAAAAATACATTTGTTTGTCTGATCCTTTTGTTTTTCTTTCTCCTTCCCTTCCCTCCATCATTCCCCCACGCCACCCCTCACCTCACACACCACCCCACCTCACCCCCACCGACTCACTCCTCAGGCAAATCAGGGTAAACAGCATTTGCTCTGCCAATGACAACCGGCGCAGTTCAGAAATCACATGGATGATGGGATATACTTGGCCCGAACAAATTGTAAAACAGACATGGAGCAAGAAAGAGGGGAATAGTTTACACAGCCGTCCAACCGTAATTATAGCCATTAGTGAACCACAGGGGTCAGATACGCTGGATGGGAGGTGAACTCACAAATGCTATTGAAATAAAATCGGCATTTACGAGGTTATGAATCACACCTGAATCGTTACAGGGTGTAGGGCTACTATTCACGCCATTTGATCCCGGTTTAATCCCAGTGGACTTTTACGTGCACTGGTTTGGACTTTAGCTTGAGGTCAAAGGGAAGCGATTTCAAAAACCAGACAAGCCCGAAAGAGATTTTGCAGACGTTCGGCTACAAAATATACAGTCACTACTGTGAAGTGCGTTGAGCAGCCTATCCAATTTGATTCCCATTAGAATAGAGTTCCAAGAAGGAAATTTCCCATTCGTGCAACTTACATTCTAACGGGGAGTCCTGTAACTCAGTGGTTAAAGCACTCGCCTCGCAAGTGAGAGGACCTGGGTTCGATTCCCGGGCAGGGCGAAGCGTTGGGCAAGATTTTTTACTCCACACGCATGTCTCTGTTTTTCCCAGCAGTAAGTAGGAACCGGTTGATTGGTGGATCGCTTTTCCGGGGATAATAATTCCTTTAAAAAAATTGGTCACTGGGACACTGCTGCATTTCGTCCACAAAATATGCAGTCAATTCACTTTACAGTATATATGTGTCGGAGATGTGATAAGTCGCTATAGCAAATGCAAAGATTATTAGTATTATTCCTTATTGAGAATCTCAGTAAGAAATACAACAAAATGGCCAGGGTCAACACACTTTATTTATTTGTTCTAACATGTTAAATAGCACAGAAAAACATTGCTTAAACAGCATTCTTTTCAGCACGGGATCTCCCACTGGAAGCAAGTAAAGTAGCAATCTTTAATTTTTGCAACCAGCATCTCATGGGTTCCTTTAGATTTCCTTGTATTTTCACTTTCAATTGCTTGTGTTTCACCCTCAAAATATACAGTCGATTCACTTTACAGTGTATCCTGTGAAGTGCTTTGAGACGTCTTGAATATGCGATGAGGCACTATCTTAAATCCAAGGATTATTATTATTGTTGTGTTATATTTCAATGACCCATTGGTGCTAAGACAATGTGATGGTATAACTCAGAGTGCAGCAAATTAGGGTGATGGCGGTTTTCAGGATTGTTTTAGCCTGAAGGTTTCAAAAGGAAAAGAAGAAGGAAAACAAGGCACGCTCACTTATGCTATCAAACAGACTCTGGCAAGCAGGGTTCATGCGCAATCAGCACTGACACTGTGTACCCCTCGATTGCCTGAAAAACTTGCCTGCCCCTATTAGTACACCTCCCGTCACCTTTCATCCATCTATTAAAAACCCTTTAGTGTTTCTTTTTGAATAATAATAATAACAATAATAATAATAATAATCCTTGCATTTGATATAATGCCTTATCACGTTATTAGAATAAACTGTTACGTGAATTCACGGTACGTTTTGTGGGCGAAACATGCCGACCATTCATGTTTAATCAAGACTAAAACGTTATTTCTGATGCCGAAAACGTCACCGAAAGCTATCACACATGTGATGCACAGTTTATAATATTTCAAGCGCTAATGCTTCTTCGACAATTGCGCCATGATTCTTGTTGAGAAATGCAGAGTGATTCCCATTGTATTTGCCTGTGACGCCTATCACAGGAATATCTCTGCACTGACCAAGGCTGACAATGGTCCCTCTGTCTTCAGTCCATATTATATGAGCGCGCTGTTCAGCTGTTGTTGGCACAGCGCTGATTGTATGGAGGCTACGAGACTTCGTTAGAAAAATATAGACTGCGTCAAGAGCACACAAGAGTGTAATTTACTGCCTATCCTCAGAGGTGCCCACGGACCGTAAACCAGTCAAGCTTCTCTCTTGCAGCTTGAAGTCAACTAATCCCCCTCCAGAGGAAATTACAGACGTTTTATTCACTCCTAACTGTCCATGATCCTATCATTTCACCGTGCTTGCTGTTCGAACATGGCACATTGGAGCAGAAACAAAATCAAGCGATCCAGTTGTTGAGGTTAAAACAAAATAGAAGCGCAATGAGCAGTTATTTTACCATAATAATAATATCTCAACGCACTTTACTGTAAAGTAACCGTAGCAGAAACACGGCCACCAATTTGCGCACACCAATGATCCCCCACCCCTCCCCCACCACCCACCCAAAGCATGATTACTTAGGAGATAAGACACGTCGATGAGGGTTTTTATGTGACGGTAAAGTCAAACAGCCTGAATACCTCTACATGTCAGGCCAACCTGCTCAAGTAGTTTTGCAATAATCTACCCCCCACCCACCCACCCATGTTCAGCTAAAAAAATGTACAGTCATGAGGTGTCCTCCTGATGTGAAAGGCCCTGTACCAACTGCGAGTATTATTATTATGATTATTATTATTCATGCTCTTATCTGATGATTCACTCAATCGTTAAACAAGGAACACATTGAAACCCAAGCCAAACTGAACTGAACAGCAATTGAATCAGCAGAAAATCGACCAAACACACGCAAACAGGAATCCTGTAGCTCAGTGGTTACAGCACGTGCCTCATAAGCGAGAGGACCTGGGTTCGATTCCCAGACAGGGCGAGACTTTATGAAAGTTTCCTTACTCCACAGGCCTCTGTTTACCCAGCACTAAGCAGGAATCCGGTTGTTAGGCGATTGGTGGAACGCTTTTCCGGGAGTAATAATCCCTTCAAAAAAATTATACTTCAATCCATGACTATTTGTGGGACACTGCTGTGCGCAATTGGCTGCCGCGTTTCACCCACAAGATATACATTGATTCACTTTACAGTATATTCCCTGAAGCGCTTTGAGACGTCTCGAAGACGTGATGAGGCGCTGTAGCAAATGCAAGGATTATTGTGTATGATATTATTCAAATGCCGTGTAATGTGGAAAAAAATAGGATCTGGCTTGATGTAATGTACTGAGCTCTGTTTACTGGTCTGAAATGAAATCACATTGATCTCTCTCCGTTGTTGCTAACCACAAATGTAATAAAGATAAATACACTTTCCCATAAAAAGATAAATCCATTAGCGTTAGCCTTGATCCTGATCCAACCAGCAGCCGACTCTCTCTCTCTCTCTTGCTCACTCGCCTCTGTTATCATTTTACAGACAAACCGATGCTCCTTTGTGCCATAGGATGTGTCTAATTGTTGATGAATTTCTTTCTCTTGGTCTCTATGATAACTCATAGTTGGAGCAAACTGTACATGTTTGGACTTCATTTTTTTTGACTCACAAATACATCAGCATTCTACCCCTTTACGTGTTAAGAATAACCAACCAAACTGGTCAACAACCCTTTAAAGACCGTTTGTATGAAATCTCCAAATAAACATAATGATAATAGTTTGGTCACTCAGCCCACGACTGTCTGTGGGACACTGCTGTGCGAGATTGGCTGCCGCATTTCGCCCAGTTTACAGTATATTCTGTGAAGCGCTTTGAGACGTCTCAAAGAGATGGGAACGTGCTAAATCAAATGTAAGGATTATTATTTTTGTTGATTTTCCGTCCATCCATTCTTAGGAATGAACTTGAGTTTTGAGCTGAATAATAATAATAATAATAATCCATGCATTTGTAATAGTGCCTTATTACGAGACGTCTCAAAACGCTTCACAGAATATATTGTGCAAGTGAACTGTATATTGACTGTATATTTTGTGGGTGAAACGCGGCAGCCAATTGCGCACAGCAGCGACCTACAAACAGTCGTGGATTGAATGACCAAATTATTATTTTTTATGGGGGGATGGGAGGGATTATTACCCCGGGAAAGCAAACCCCCAATCCACTAACAACCAGGTTGTTGCATACTGCTGGGCAAACAGAGGCGTGTGGAGCAAGGAAACTTGCCTTAGGTTTCGCTCTGCCCGGGAAATCACGAGTGGCAGTGTGTGATAGACTTGGAACCACCAACAATTGGAGTGAAACTGTCTCAACTCTTTCCACTTCGAATCTTTACAGGCCGCAGCAAGCAAAGACCTTAATCCCCCTAGTCTGGGTTGCATTCGATCCCAGGAGCAGTTTGCTGACTCCGTGCATCACTTAATGACCCAAGACTCACCCAAATCAATGCACTTAGGATCACCTAGAGACTGGGGTAACCTTTTGAGCCAATCTTTCAACAAGCTGCTTGCTGAAGGCATTCAAAGTTACAACTGAAAAAGTGGGCCATGCATTGATGCAGTGAAGGACCTTTTTCTTAATCATCCAAAATAAATATCCAACAATTGTAAAAAAAAATGTGGTGGTGATAATTGTCGTCTCATAGAAACTTCTGTCTTGTGGAAATCTGACACCCCCGACTTAGTTATAGTGATGTCTATAGCCTCATGACAGCTCCCATGTTACTGTCTAAACTTCACCTATCTATAAAATACACACTTAATAAGAATAATAATCCTTGCATTTGATATAGCGCCTTATCACATCATTGAGACGTCTCAAAGCGCTTCACAGAATATACTGTAAAGTGAATTAACTGTATATTTTATGGGCGAAACGCAGCAGCCAGTTGTGCAAAGCAGTGTCCTATAAACAGTCGTGGATTCAGTGACCAAACTATTATCTTTTTTTTTTAATGCTATCTCCGGAAAGCGATCCGTCAATCGACTAACAACCGGGTTCCCACTGTTGGTAAGCAGAGGCACGGAGTAAGGAAACTTAACTAAGGTTTCGTCCTGCCCGAAAATCGATCCCAGGTCCTCACACTTGCAAGGCAAGTGCTCTAACTACAGGATTCCACTTCACTGTAATTCCAATGAAATTGAGCGTAATTTAAAAATCTTCACAGTTGTGCACAATTTGAAGTTTTCAGCGAAATGGTCCTACAGGCTACGACCAGGTGGAATTTCAGGACTCAGGATACTTAGAACACATATACATACACTGTCTTACAAACAGCCTTGAAGTGAATGAGCAATTTCATTTACAACCACAACAACAACTTACACTTATATAGCACCCCCCCCACCCCACCCCCATGGAGTGTAGGGTCTCAGAGCACTTAACAGTGGCAGAGCCTGAAGGGATTTGAACACGAGTGTGAGGATCTTGAAGTCGATCTGTTCGGTGATGAGGAGCCAGTGAAGCCTGGGCCAGAACTGGTAAGATGTGGGTACCGAGTTTAATCGGGTTAGTGTGCGGGCGGCAGAGTCTGAATGAGTTGGACCTTGTGAATAGTGGAGCTAAATACATATACAGTTTGTAGAACTTCTCTGCAGGTTGAATAGAATGCACAATGGAGGGAATGTCCCTGCTCACCTAAGTCTAGATATAAAGCACAGATTGGCAAGGACATGAACCCATGTTGGTGTGCTGCTGGTAGTTAACCAGCTAAAACCCTACAGTTTGCCATACTGAACCACTCGCTGCTTGTTTAGCTAGGACACACCCCCGCCCCCCCTCCCCATATCCACTGAGGCTATGGCTTGACAAGAGCCATGGGAGATTAATCCCTGTGCCATGATATTCTGCTTCTCAAAATCTTGCTGACAAGCCAGGCCTGGCTGGTCTGATCTGTCATTAACTGGACTACCAAGATCATCACAGAGAATTGACTCAATTCTGATATTCCACTGAGAGGTACATCAGCTTGGATCCAACCGAGCCCCAAAGTACCCTGTTTACCTCCCTCTTTCCCTCCTCTCCATCCTAGACCATAGTTTCCGGTAGGCACCACTTGTCAGCACTTGTCAGTTTGAGCGGTCAGTCCATTGCAGTGTTTGTTCCAGAACAGCTGACTGATGCGGCAGTCAGGAACCTGACTCATGATTGTATAAATTCCTGTAGGGCTGACAAAACTGGAAGTGACTGTAGACAATGTGAACGTTTGACAGCCAGGCAACACAAGGGGACTTAAGGGAAGTTGTGATATCGGCTACATCTGTCGTAGAGCTTGGAGTGACTTGCCCTTGGGGTGAGTCACTCACGATTATGTGTCAAAAGGCTTCTCTTGTCAATTAAATCTTCAGGAGAAGTCTATCGTCCTTGTACTGCAGGCAGGAAGATTTGAATGACGGAACGTGCATCAAATGGGCCCGATGACAATCTGCAGATTTTAATTTGGCAACTGCTCCCCTCTTTCCTGGTGGCCATTGGGGATTCTGAGTGACTGCAGAACATCCAGCGTCAAACCCCTTGCTTCTGCTCAACATCTGTTTCTCTTCAATGAAAGAAATCGTCTGACCTCCACTTAATTCGGAGGCTGTTTCTTTGGCTGATCGGGTCGTCCAAAACCATGACAGCTTATGGAGACGTAGATAACTTCCTTTGCTAGTTCCTCCTGTCCTCCTTAGGGATCCAGCCGCTAAGTTTCCCTCGCCGTTCCAGGCCTCCCGGTCATTCTGGCTCTCGCCTTGATCGCCAAGTACATTTCAGCTCACAAGGGAAAAACAATAACGTGGGCGGAAACAGAAGGAAGGAAAGCCACTGGCACATATTGCGCTCGAAGCAGTCCCGAGCTGTGCACAATTGGCTGCCGCGTTCCACCCACACAATAGCACGGTCGCGACGCTTTACAGTATATTCTGTGAGGCACTTCGAGACGTGTCGAGGACGTGATGAGGCGCGATATCAAATTATTTATTTATTACTGTACAGGGAACATAAGCATTTCTGAACACCAGGTATAGTCAGACCCCCGTTACAACACGGAAGTTGGGGTCCACAAAATCAGACCCGTGTTTACAATGGGTCGAGTTATAAAATGGCCATTCACTCGCATGTTAGCACTTTTTTGCTGCAACCTCTCTGCCAGCTTCTGGCACTGGCTGTCTGACATCCTGCTCATGTGAACCAGCCGGAGCACCGCACTTGTTAATTAAAATCACTTAAAAAAAATGCAAATGGCTCCCAAAGTCAATGTGTTTTCAGTACAGGGTTCCCGCAAATCTAAGTGGCCGAGTCACTGGATGGAGTCAATACTCATGTTTAATAACATTAAAAATAATAATAATCCTTGCAATTGATACAGCACCTTATCACGAGACGTCTCAAAGCGCTTCACAGAATACACTGTAAAGTGAATTGACTGTATAGTTTGTGGGCGAACCACGGCAGCCAATTGTGCACACAGTGTCCCACAAACAGTCGTGGATTGAAGTGACCAATTTATTATTATTATCGCTTTTTAAAAAAAAATGTTTTAAAGGAATTATTACCCCTGGAGAAGCAATCCGCCAATCGACTAACAACCGAGTTCCTGTTAACTGGTAGGGAAACAGAGGAGTGCGGAGTAAGGAAACTTGCCCAGCATTTCGCTTTGCCCGGGAATCGAACCCAGGTCCTCTCACTTGCGAGGCAAGTGCTCTAACCACTGAGCTACAGGACTCCACTTAACGTCTCATCCAAAGGACGGCATCTCCGACAGTGCGACACCCCCCAGCGCTGCACTGGAGGTGGCAGCCTACACTTCGTGAGTTCTAAATCGTCACATGTGGCTTGAACCCATAACAATTTGGACGAGGAAGCAAGAGTGCAACCGACTAAGGCAGGCTGACACCCAGCCCACAGCCCGCTGAGAAATGAAGGGAGCAACACAACAACAGCAAGTTGCATTCACACAGCGACCCTCACAGGATAGCGTCCCAGAGTACTTGACAGTGGCGGTGAATGAAGCCGAGCCGGGGGGTGGGGGGGAGGAGGGGATGGGAGGGGGGAGGTGACCGTAGGCGCGGTCGAGGGGGAGGTCTTCAGGCACGACCTGAAAATGGGGAAGGAAGGGGACGAGGCGGTGGGATAGAGGAAGAGTGTTCCAGTGTTTCGGGGCGTAGCGGCTGAAAGCGCGACCTCTGATGGTGGAACGGAGGGCACAAAGCACACAAAGACTATGAAACGAATAAAAAAAAATTGTCATTCCAGAACGGGACAAGCTGTGGTTGTGCAATCCTGTAGAATGGCACAATTGGGACCATTACTTTGGCCGATTACTGCTTGAGTGTTTCTCCTTTACCAGCAACCACAATAAAAAAATGTAATTAAAAAGAAACTGCAGAACCACGGAGGCAGACTGAAGCATTAAGTATTTATAGGCGGCATAATTGATGAATTATATATGTATTAAACACTAATATGTTATTGACAAAATATGCATCAAGCTCCATCTAATGAGAGAATGCATGATGCCCTGCTGTTAAAAGGATGCATTATTGTCTGACCCACCTTAGAAGGATGTCTGAGCAATGCTGGACTAAACTATACAGACCTGTTTACAGATCTTATCACCAACAATATGTTCTATATGCTCTGATGTCTGTTCTGAAATTGTCCTTTTGCATTCCTGAGCTAGTGCCAAGCCAACCCCTTACCAACCTTTACGCTCCCTCCGCTCAGCGGGCTCTGGCCTGCTTCACGTGCCCCTCCTCGCCCACACTACCATTGGCGGTCGGGCCTTCAGCCTCTCTGCCCCCATCCTCTGGAATTCCATCCCACAGTCCCTCCTCCTCGCCCTCTCCCTTGCCTCCTTCAAGACCTGTCTTAAGACCCTCCTCTTCAACCGAGCCTTTGGTCACCCGCCTACCCCTACCGTCCCCGCCCTCCACCCCTCCTGATCCCAACCACCAGCTCTGGTGCGGATCCCTGACTGCCCAGTGCCTTGGGACATCGTCCTGATGTGAAAGGTGCCGTGAAAATGTAATCTGTTGTTGTTGTTGTCCTCTTATTCAGCTGCCTTGGCTTATCTATAAAGTATTGTTCTGGGTTCACTTTCACGAACCTATTTAAAAACTTATATACCGTATAGAATTATAGAATTTTACATCACAGAAGGAGGCCATTCGGCCAATCGTGCCTGGACAGACTCTTTAGAAGAGAGTCTACCCAATCAGTTCCACTCCCCCACTCTCTCCTCAAACCTTGCAAATGCATCTACTCTATCTATCAAAAACCACCATCATTTTCAACATCTCTATTAAATCCTCCCCTGAACCTTCTCTGCTCTAAGGAAAACAATCCCAGCTTCTCTAGTCTCTCCACATAACTCAAGTCCCTCATCCCTGGTAACATTCTGGTATATCTTCTCTGCACCCTCCCCAAGGCCTTGACATCCTTCCTACAGTTTGGTGACCAGAATTGGACACAATACTCCAGCTGAGGCCTGACCAGTGACTTATCGTTCAGTAGAACTTCCTTGCTTTTGTCTAATCCTCTATTTATAAAGCCAATGATCCCATTTGCTTTTTTAACAGCTCTATCAACCTGTCGTGCCCCCTTCAAAGACAGACCTGTGTACGTGAAGCCCCAGGTCTCTCTTCTCCTGAACACCCACTGTGGAGTCCTATAGCTCAGTGGTTAGAGCACTCGCCTTGCAAGCGAGAGACCTGGGTTCAATTCCCGGCAGAGGGCGAAACCTTGGGCAAGTTTCCTTACTCCACACACCTAATAATAATCCCTCCAAAACAAAACAATAATAAATTGGTCATTTTCAATCCACGACTGTTTGTGGGACATTCCTGTGCGCAATTGGCTGCCGCGTTTCGCCCACAAATATATGGTCAATATATTCTGTGAAGCGCTTTGAGACGTCTCGAGGACATGAAAAGCGCTATATCAAATGCAAGGAATATTATTATTAAAACTGTATTTATATGAAAAAGAAATCGATTACATCCTCTCCTCACTCTCACCTATAAATCACTTCATGCCCTAGCAAATCGCTATCTGTTTCTTCTCCTCTCACTCTACTCTTCTGCTTGTCACTATGTTCGGCTAACTCCTGCTTGCTGCACATCCTGTAGCTCAGTGGTTAGAGCCTCGCAAGCGAGAGGACCTGGGTTCAATTCCCGGGCAGGGGGCGAAACGTTGGGCAAGTTTCCTTACTCCACACACACGCCTCTGTTTACCCAGCAGTGAGTAGGAACCCGTTTGTTAGTCAATTGGCAGATCGCTTTTGCGAGGTTAACGATTCATTTAAAAAAAATTGTGTTCACTCAATCCACGATTGTTTGTGGGATACATCTGTGTGCAATTGGCTGCCACATTTCGTCCCCAGAATATACAGTCAATTCATTTTACAGTACATTCTGTGAAGCACTTTGAGACGTCTCAACGACGTGATAAGGATACATCAAATGCAAGGATTATTACTATTATCTCGGAGATTCCTGTATACAGCACCTTTCACATAAAAGAAGCTTTACAGAATAAGCATAAGAATAATAATCATCATCATAATAATAATTAGAGGTGTGTGCTCTAAACAATATGCTCCAGGACTCCACAAGGATTGTGAATTGATGGTGAATGTTTAACAAACTGTTATTTGATGTGAAACGGTAAACCCAGGCAAAAGTGACATGCTTTGTCTGTTTAAGACTTGTTAAGGAATCGCAAGTTGACATCAACATCATTCCAAAGGGGAACAAAGGTCCGAGGGGATCTAAAGGTACAAGAGCTGAGTAACTATTGGCAAAAGTTCGTACGACAGTAGAAATCTTGAGATGGGAAACACAGCCAAAGTGCGGCTCCCACACTGAAAACCCTGCCTTTGTGGTGTGTGGGTTGGCATTTTACTGAGCTCAGTGTCTGCTAGTCATGCCATATGAGTAATAGATTTGTTTTTGACTTAATTCTGCAACCACATTAACACACGGTACCAATTCAATGATGTGTTTGAGTCGCCTATTCAGTGACTGTGAGCACAAGAATGGCTTTAACTTTAAACATGACTATTGTGAATACTGAATGAGAGAGAGTGATGTCTCCTGTGAAATGACACAGGGCGGATTGTAGTGACCATTATTCTGTGACCAATGACCACAAGGTGAGAGTGGGATAAGCCAACGAAGCTTCCCTGAAGAAATAAGTCACCTTAAACTAAATGAACTGCCTGCCACCAGATGCTCGCTGATTAATGATTCTGGACTGTGACAAGTTGCAATGATAATAGAAACATAGAAACAAGAGGAGGCCATTCAGCCCCTCGAGCCTGTTCCGCCATTCTATAAGATCATGACTGATCTGTACCTCATGTCCAGTTATCTGCCCTTGCCCCATATCCCTAACACATATCTATCTATCTCTGTCTTGATCTACACGTTTGTGTCAGTGGGAAACCTCATATAGGTTCACAGAGAAATATTCCTTATGTGTAAACAAACTGTGCAGAAAAATTCTATTAGGACACTTACTCAACCACAAGATGCCATTGAACCCATGGCAATTACAACATGAAAGGCAATATAAACAGAGAGGAAATGTAAAAGGAAACAAGCAGGTATCAGAATGTGTTTTCAGTGGGAGTGAACGAGGGATAGCTCGATCGGCTAAATGACCTCCTGTACTGAGACTTCTCTGCTTCTATGGTCACAGAAGAGACATAGAATCATACAGCACAGAAGGAAGCCATTCAGCCTATTATGCCCGTGCTGACTCTTTGAAAGAGCTTCCCAAATTAATCCCACTCCCACGCTCTCTTCTCAAAGCCCTGCAAACTTGTCCTCCCCAAATATCGATCGACTTCTCTCTTGAAAGTTGTTATGGAATCTGCTTCCACTACATTTTCAGCCAGTGTATTCCAGATCACATCAACCACAACAACTTACATTTATATTCCCTTCATCCAGGGTAGCGTCTCAGAGCACTGACGAGTGCTTTAAATGAAGGCTAGACACTGATATGAGAACCAATAGTTTGTATGTTAATTGTAGTTGGTATTGACTAAATGGTACAGCAGTTATGTTGATAACTCATTCTGATCACCTACACAATACAGTCACCACACTTTACAGTATATCTTGTGAAACATTTTGAAACAACCTCTTGGTGTGAAAGGTGCTATCTATATCAAATGTAAGGACTATTATTGATGTGCATCTGAGTTTCAACATATGACTAAAACGACAGCTCTACTAATGACGAATCCTCACACAATAGTTGTGACAATAGTTATGTTTACATTTGATGTTATACTGCCTCTCATGGCAGAAGGGCATCTTAAAGTGCTTCACAGGATTTTATTGTAAGGTCCAAGGACAGTATTTTGCAAGTGAACAATGTGGAATATACTGTCCCACTGGACCTCAATGGTTTAAAGGCGCTAGATATTTGACAAGTTTGCATTTTCCTATAAATACAGTCACTGCACTTTACAGTGGAGTCCTGTAGCTCGGTCGTTAGAGCACTTGCCTCACAAGCAAGAGACCTGGGTTCGATTCTCAGGCAGGGTGAGATGTTGGGCAAGTTTCCTTATTCCACATGCCTTTGTTTATCATAGAATCATAGAATTGTACAGCACAAAAAGAGGCCATTCGGCCAATCGAGTCTGTGCGGCTCTTTGAATAGAGCAATGTAATGTCAGCCCCACTCCCCGGCCCTTTCCCCATAACCTGCAAACCCGTCCTCCTCAAATACCCGTCCACCGCGATTTTAAAAGTTGTTATTGAATCGGCCTCGACCGCCCTTTCAGGCGATGTGTTCCAGATTCCAACAACTCGCTGCATGAAAAAATATCTTCTCCCCTCCCCTCGGCTTCTTTTAGATTTTATTTGAATCTGTGACCTCGAGTCACCGACACACCCACCAGTGGAACAGTTTTTCCCTTTCTAACCTATCAAATCCCCTCATGATTTTGAAGACCTCTATTAGGTCTCCTCGTAACTTTCTCTGCTCCAATGAGAATAATCCCGGCCTCTCCAGCCTTTCCTCATTACCAAGGTCCCTCATTCCTGGTACCATCCTCGTAAATCTCCTCTGCACCCTTTCCAATGCCTTAACATCCTTCCTATAGTGTGGTGCCCTGAACTGGGCGCAGTATTCTAACTGAGGCCTAACCAGTGTTTATATGGGTTAATCATAACCTCCTGACTCTTGTACTCTATTCCCCTATTTATAAAGCCTAGTATCCCATATGCCCTTTTTACAATTGTATCTACTTTATCAGCCATGCCCTCTGCCTCCACAATAAGATTTCCCCCTTGGTCCTTAATTGGCCCCACCCTACCTTTGACTAACCTTTTGTTCTTGATATGTTTGTAAACTATTTTAGAATTCCCTTTCATGTTACCCGCTAACCTTTTCTCGTATAATCTTTTTGCCCCTCTTATTTCCTTTTTCAAACCTCTTCTGCATTTCCTATATTCTATTTAGTTGTCTTCTGTGTCTTGGGTTTGACATTTCAGTTGAGTATCTTCACGTTAGATGGTTCCTTGTCTCTTTCCATGTGCACTCTGAATCTAATGATGTTGTGATCACTATTGCACAGATGCTCTCCCACTGAAACCTGCTCCATTTGCCCTACTTCATTTCCCAGAACTAGATCCAGCACTGCTTCCTTCCTAATTGGGCTGGAAACGTACTTTCAAGAAAGTTGTCCTGTATGCATTTTAGGAATCTTTCCCCCTCCTTGCCCTTTGTGCTGTTGTTTTGCCAATCTATGTTGGGATAATTAAAGTCCCCCATTATCACGACTCTATTGGCCTTGCATCTGTCTGAGATTTGCTTGCAGATCTGCTCATCTATTTCCTTCCCACTATTTGGTGGTCTATAGTATACCCCTACCAGGCAGTAAGTTATCTAACAGTAAGTAGAACCTGGTCATTAGTTGATTGGTGGATCGCTTTTCTGGGGATAATAGTTGCTTCAAAAAAAATTGGTCACTACAATCCATGATTATTTTTGGGACGCTGCTGTGCGCAATTGGCTGCCGCGTTTCGGCCACAAAATACACAGTCAATTCACGTTACAGTATATCCTGTGAAGCTCTTTGAGACGTCTCAAAACGTGATAAGGTGCTATATCAAATGCAAGGATTATTGTTATTGTTATTATTTACAGTAGATCCTATGATGTGCTTTGAGACACCTCAATGGTATGGTAAGGCATTATATCATATGCCAAAAATACTTTCTTGTTACTGAGGGATATGGAGAAAAAGCAGAGAAATTGCTTTTTGTGTTGGTTGCACAGACTTTCATCGTCTTGGTGAATATTTGTCCATTTTCTATGGTGCTCCCAGTGACTTTTTTTTTTGGGGGTAGCACCTATTTTCCATGAATATGATATAGCCACACATCTATCCCATTCCAAAATGCCCAAGTGGTTGGTAAATATGTCAAATTTCCTGGCATCAAGTTCTACAAATATACTCAGTCTTCTGCTAATATGCATAGATATGTCTTGAGCTATTTAAAGATTCTTACAATAGCCTTGTTTATTTACAACTATGAACTCTGAGTCCGAATTACTAGGAACATTCTTTACTGATGAAAAGAAGTCAGCTGTATATCCTACATATCCTAATTGATTGCCAAAACCCCCAGAATAATCTCTTTCAAAAAATCCTGGGAATTTCAGAAATAACTCCAGTGATGTTTCCAATAGGAGCAGAAACACTCTCATTCCTACTTGTCATCCCAAGGAATTCCAAATATTCATGCCTTAAATTTATGGGATTGTAAAAGAGTCAGAGCACTGCTGGCATGTGCTGCCTGAACATTCCATGTTGTCCGCGCCTTAAGTTGATTAAGTCAAGCACATTTGAACGATGTAGAAATGGTGTCAATTTTGACTCAGTGGATAGCACTCTCGCCTCTGGGTCAGAAGGTTGCGGATTCAAAGCTCGCGATGGGTCTTTGAGCTCACAGTCTCGGCTGACGCTCCAGCGCAGTGCTTGCAGGACTGTTGCATTGTTGGAGTCCTGCAGCTCAGTGGTTAGAGCACTCGCCTCGCAAGTGAGAGAACCGGTTTCGAATCTCGGGCAGGGCGGAACTTTGGGCAAGTTTCCTTACTCCACACGCCTCTGTTTACCCAGCAATAAGTAGGAAACCGGTTGTTAGTCAATTGACGGATCACTTTTCAGGGGGTAATAATCCCTTCAAAAAAAATAAATTGGTCACTCAATCCACAACTTATTGTGGGACACTGTTGTGTGCGCAATCGGCTCTGCGATTCACCTACAAAATATACAGCCAATTCACTTTACAGTATATCCTGTAAAGCGCTTTGAGACGTCTCGAAGAGGTGATAAGGCGCTATATCAAATGCAAGGATTATTATTATATATATTTAATTTTTTACCACCCTTTAGATGATAAGGTTCCACCTGCCTATTTGAGTAAAGGTTAACAATCTTATGACAAAACGTAAACAGAGGAAGCAGTTTATGCTGGTTTCACTGGTAAAAAAAATCATCCTCATCAATTGGTCATTTTGCTTCATGGCTATTTGTGGAACCTTGTGTGCAAATTGGCCGCTGTGTTTACGTGCAATTGCAGTCACTCTTTTGCACGTGTGAAGTAATTTCTTTGAAACATTTCAGATGAATAGGTATTACATAGAAAGTAATGATTATTAGCATTATTATTAAGGAATTAACAAACAATTATTTTCATTGGTTGTAAATGCCATTAAGAGCAATTGGAATTCCTTCGCTCTGTGTATATGTAATAATAATAATCCTTGCATTTGATATAACTCCTTGGCACATCTTCGAGACGTCTCAAAGCGCTTCACAGGATATGCTGTAAAGTAAATTGACTGTATATTTGTGGGCGAAACATGGCAGTCAATTGCGCACAGCAGCGTCCCACAAGCAGCTGTGGATTGAGTAACCAAATTATTATTGGGTTTTTTTAGGGATTATTATCCCCGGAAAAGCGATTCGCCAATCGACCAAAAACCGGGTTCCTGCTGGGTAAACAGAGGAGTGTGGAGTAAGTAAGTTGCTCAACATTTTGCTCTACCGGGAATAGAACCAGGTCTCCCTTTTGTGTAGCAAGTGCTCCAACCAATGAGCTAAAGGTCTCCACTTATTATTATTAATAAGAACTAATTATTGTTTAAATTATGAAATGATAATAATTTAAGAATTATTATTAATAATAATTATAATAATCCTTGCATTTGATATAGTGCCTTATCACGTCTTTGAGACATCTCAAAGCATTTCATAGAATACACTGTAAAGTGAATTGACTGTATATTTTGTGGGTAAAATTATATTATTAGAATAAAGGTGGTTTGCACATATTTTACACAATTCACATAATAGATCCCATTGTCAACAATTACCCTTTCTTATTTTCCACTCTCCCCAATTGAAAGACTAGTCCCATTTATCTATGTGTAGGTGGTTATATTAAGTCTAGCATTTGATATTTGATATAGTGCCTTATCATGCCATCAAAATGTATCAAAGCGCTTCACAAGACTGTGCTGTAAAATGCAGTGATCTTTCAATTTGTACACAACCACATCCCACCGACAGTCATGAATAACCTATTTATCTGTGAGATTGTTTGGGGAGGAACCCAGAAAAACTCCCTTTTCCTTTTGAATAACAAATTAGATTTTCTCCTAGGAAATAACATTATGGGATATAGTACATTGTGGTACGTAATAACATTATGGAATATCCAAGGATGCACGCTCCACCTCACCAAGCCAGTCGGGAACCTTGGCGTCTTGTTTGACCCTCAATTGTCCTTTCTACCACACATCCTTACTATGATCTGCTCTGCCTTCCCCCATCTCCGCAACATCGCCCGACTCTGCCACTGTCTCACACCCCAGGCCACCGAAACCCTCATACACACATTCATAACATCCAGGCTCCATTATGCAAACTCCCTCTTGTCGGCCTCCTCAACTCCTCCCTCCACAGGCTGCAGATCATCCAGAACTCTGCAACCCGTGTTCCTCTCCCGCACTAAACTCCGTGACCCTATCACCCACATCCTCGCCCGACTCCACTGCTTCCCATCACACAGAGGATACAGTTCCAAGATCCTAGTCCTCACCTTCAAAGCCCTCCATGCCCTAGCTCCCTCCTACCTCTGCCACCTCCTACATCCTACCAACCTGTCCGCTCCCTCTTCTCAGCGGGCTTCGGCGTGCTTCACGTCCCCCGCCTTGCCCGCCCCACTATCAGCGGGCAGGCCTTCTGCCACTCTGCCCCCACCCTCTGGAACTCCATCCCATAGTACCTCCATCTCTCCCCTTCCCTCGCCACCTTCAAGATCCACTTCAAGACCCTCCTCTTCGACTGTGCTTTTGATCTCCCTGCTTCCTCCCACCGCCCTCCCCACTCCCCCACCTCGACACTCAGCTCGGGTCCATAACTCTGTCTGTCCAGCGCCTTGGGACATCCTCCCGACGTGAAAGGTGCTTTACACATGTAATTTTGTGGTTCTTGTTGTTCAAGACCTGTCTCTTCGACACTGCTTTCGGTCACCCTCCTTCACTCCCCCAGCGGGGGGGGGGGTGGTTGCTGAGCCTAGTGCAGGAGAGGACACGGGCTGCAGAGTTCTGGATGATCTGCAGCCTTGGGATGTCCTCCCGACATGAGAGGCGCTATACAAATGTCATTTCGTGGTTGTTGTTATAGTAGTACATAGATAGTTCGGGACATACATGCATGCAAACACCAGGAAGGCAAACTAGATGGATTTTAGTGTTTTTTTCGTCCAGCATTTCTTATGTTCTTATGCTCTTAACAGGTAGACGTTACCTTGTTTTAATGTCTCATCCGAGAAACAGCATCTCTGACAATGCAACACTCTCCTACTGGAATATCAGACGAGGTTATGAGCTCAAAGTCCCAAAGTGGGACTTGAAGCCACAACCATCAGACTCTGAAGCCAGAGTGCTAACAACTGAGCCAGGCTAACATCCTGTTATGGAAAAATGGCGAATCAGGCATGAAACAGCAACCCCGGAGACATTTCCAACACCTTTGGACATCCTCCTGACGTGAAAGGCGCTATACAAATGTAATTTTGTTGTTATAATAATAATAATAATCCTTGCATTTGATATAGTGCTTTTCACGTCCTCGAGACGTCTCAAAGCGCTTCACGGAATATACTGTAAAGTGAATTGACCGTATATTTGTGGGCGAAACGCGACAGCCAATTGCGCACAGCAGCGTCCCACAAACAGTCGTGGATTAAAAATTTATTTTGTTTTTTGGAGGGATTATTATTAGGCTCTGTGTGGAGTAAGGAAACTTGCTCAAGGTTTCGCCCTCTGCCTGGAATTGAACCCAGGTATCTCGCTTGCAAGGCGAGTGCTCTAACCACTGAGCTACAGGACTTGTTGTTGTTGTTGGAGTATGGCTGAGTACAGAATTGCCACATTAAAAATACTAGCACTCCCCTGAAATAAAATGCTCAAATCTAAAATAACTCAATGGGCAACTCAAACAGATGGGAAGTGAACAAGCAGAAAAGGCGATCATCGCAAACTGTTGCCTTCTCAGGTATCCGCTATTCTGTGTTATAAGACAATCTGTTCGGCAGCCACTTACCATTAACTTGCTGTTGAAACACTTGATCAAAACATACAACAGAACAACTCGACAATACAACGATCAAAATGTGCTGGCACAGAAACAGAGAGGGCAAGGAAATCTCCAGTCCGCTTTCTTTTTAGCCGTTACTCCTTTGCATGGCTGCTCTGTTCCGTTCTGTTCAAACTGAGGGGCTTTGCAGGCAAAGATAATAACAATAATCCTTGTTTGATTATACTTGATATAGCACCTTATCATAAGTTCATAACTTCGTGAACTAAGTTTTTTTCTTAAATGGCTGAACCAATCTTTGTTCATAACACAAGTGTTATGGATGTGATGTGATGTGTGAGTGGTGCAAGAAATATTCTTAAAGAGAAAAGTTTATAAATTCAGTTGAGAGAAAGTGACAGCGACCAAGATACAACAACAACAACAGCAACAGCAACAACAGCAGCAACTTGCATTTATATACCAACACAGTTATATTGATTCCTAGAGCTCAGTGGTTAGAGCACTTGCCTTGCATTCCCGGGCAGGGAGAAACGTTGGGCAAGTTTTCTTACTCCACACACCTTTGTTTACCTAGCAGTAAGTAGGAACCTAGTCATTAGTTGATTGACGGATTGCTTTTCCGGGGGTAATAATTCCTTAAAAAACATTGGTCGCTCAATCCACAGCTGTTTGTGGGACACTGCTGTGTGCAATTGGCTGCCACGTTTTGCCCACAGAACATACACTTTACAGTATACTCTGTGAAGCGCTTTGAGACGTCTCAAAGCCGTGACAAGGCGCTGTATCAAATGCAAGGATCATTATCATTATTATCCTTTCCAGCTGCTTTGGGTGTGAGGTTTGGTCAAAGGTGAGCGATGTGAATTGGATTCTGAACATTTTTCATGGAACCCACCCCCCCACCACCACCACCAATGCAAAATGTATATCATTCATATTACATAGGATAATGTCTTACTTAGAATATTGATCAAGAAGTAATCAAAGGGGTTCAGTTGACACTGCTATATTGAGCTATGAATGCTCCCCTTCAACACCCATGGCCAGTAATCTGCCAACTCACAATGACAAGATTCACACAAGTAGTTAATAATAACATAATAATCCTTCCATTTGATATAGCGCCATATCACGTCTTCGAGACGTCTCAACGCACTTCACAAATATTCTGTGAAGTGAATTGACAGCATATTTTGTGGGTGAAACGCGCTCAGCAGCATCGCACAAACAGCTGTGGATTGAGTGACAGAATTATTATTTTTTTTGAAGGAATTATTAACCCCAGAAAAGCGATCCGCAAATCGACTAACAACCAGTTCCCACTTACTGCAAGGCAAGCAGAGGCACATGGAGCAAAGAAACTTTCCCAATGTTTCACCCTGTCCGGGAATCGAACCCAGGTCCTCTCGCTTGGTCACTTGATCGGGGTGATAGAAAGATGTCAGGAAATTAACCCAATGTAGGCCAATACCTTCAGGAAAGGAGGAAAGCAGAAATGTGGATACGGTAGGGAGTGGGATTTGACAACGTCAATACTAGAATTATTAACATTGTAATTGTACCATTAGTAACCTGACTAGTAAAAGGATATAATACGTGGGATTAAATATATAAAGTCACAGAATCCTTCAATCGTCAGTGGAAAATTATTGCTCAATAATCTCGCACTGCTGACATGCCAGCTATTAATTCTTAAGTGTGAACTTGAATCAACAAGGAGAGAATGATCAACCTGAGTAACACATGTCTGCACAGAATTACGACATCACAAAATGTAACGAATAATCTGAATTGACGTTGAGGCAGTAATTGAATCTGAGGGTTCAGAGGACAGTCGCAAACCTCTCAGGTTCTGCTCTTACGATTTGTCGTGTCAAAGATAATTGTCCCTTCTAAAGACTTTACTTTTCGACCGTGTCTTCGGCCACCCTCACAGCCTCACACCCTCACCCCCAACCCCACCGCCCCTGCCCTTCACACCTCCTGACCCCCAACTCCCAGCTCGGGTCCAAAACCCCTGATTGTCCAGCACTCTGGGATGTCATTCCGACATGAAGGACGCTATGCAAGTGTAATTTGTTGTTGTGGTGGTGGAGTCCTGTAGCTCAGAGCACTCGCCTCGCAAGCGAGAGGACCTGGGATCGATTCCCGGGCAGGGGGCGAAACCAGGGGCAAGTTTCCTTACTCCACAAACACGCCTCTGTTTACCCAGCAGTAAGTAGGATCCCATTTGTTAGTCGATTGGCAAATCACTTTTCTGGGGTAATAATTCATTCAAAAACACTAATAATAAATCAGTCACTCAGTTCACAACTGTTTGTGGGATGCTGCTTGAGCGCAATTGGCTGCCGTGTTCCGTCCACAAAATATACAGTCAATTCACTCTACAGTACATCGTGTGAAGCGCTTTGAGACATCTCGAAGACGTAATATGGCGCTATATCAAATGCAAGAATTATTATTATTGTCAACTGAATCCTTTGATCACCACTTGATCAGAATTCTAAGCAATGCTTTTTTTATCATGATAATAATCCTTGCATTCAATACAGTGACTTGACTCCATGGAGTCTTCGAGATGTCTCAAAGCTGATTCGATAACAGCTTTTAAGCGAGAACTGGACAGGTATCTGGGGAAGACGGATTGCAGGGTTATGGGGAGAAAGCTGGTGATTGGGGTTAGTGAAAGTGACTTGCTCTCTGTCAAAGAGCCGCACAGACTCGATGGGCCGAATGGCCTCCTTCTGTGCCGTAACATTCTATGAATCTATGAATGAAATCTATGAAAAAAAAGCACTTCACAGAATATACCGTGAAGTGAATTGATTGTATATTTTGTGGGCGAAAATAGTAACATTCCATATTACATTAACGCATCTCCAAGCGTTTCATAGATAATTGCCATCAAGTGTAATTGTAGCTAAACACAATAACTATTTTGAATCCAGCAAGGATTTACAACAGCCTTGAACTGAAGGACCAATTTCACAAAATATACTGCTAAGTGAGGTATATGGAGTAAGGAAACTTGCCCAACGGAATCGAACCCAGGTCTCTCGCTTGCGAGGCGAGTGCTCTAGCCACTGAATCGCTACCCCCTCCTCGCTCCCTCCCTTCCCTCCCCTCACCCTGACCATTTCCCCCCTGCTCGGGTCCTGACCCAACTGTCCAGCGCCTTGGGACGTCCTCCCGACGTGAAAGGCGCTCTATAAATGGAATCTTGTTGTGGTTGTTGTTGTTGTTATTTGCCGAATTGCTATTTAATTCCCTCTTGAATGTGTGAGCAAAATTTGCTTCCACCCGGGATAGTCTATTTCCCATATTGGCTATTAGTCTATAATCCCTGGAGTCCTGTATCGTAGTGGTTAGAGCACTCGGCTGACAAGTGAGAGGACTTGGATTTAATTCCCTTCAGCAAGGCGAAAACTTTGGTAAGTTTCCCTACTCCACACACCTCTGTACCTAGCAGTGAGTGGGAACTCGGATGTTAGTCGATTGGCAGACCACAATCCCTTCAAAATTAATTAAAATAAAAGATAATAATAAATTGGTCACTCAATCCATGACTATTTGTGGGACGCTGCTGTGCGCAATTGGCTGCCGAGTTTTGCCCACAAAAGATACAGTCAATTCACTTTACCGTATATTCTGTGAAGGGCTTTGTGACGGCTCGAAGACATGATAAGGCGCTGTATCAAATGCAAGGATTATTATTATTATTTCGCCAGGAGGAATGTTGCTTTTGCTGGACTGGGTAGACTTGTCACCGCATTTATTTCGCGCTGTGGATCAGATCCAGAAACAGAGCTCAAACAAGTGACTGGAATCGGTGATCAAACCCGTACGAAAACACAGAGATATTTATTTTCTAAAATCAAGGGCATGCCGATTTTTTAAAGAGAAAAATTAATGCACACGTCCACTTTAATATTTGGTCCAAAATTGATGAACATTTAAATAATAGATTTCATTTTGAATCTCTTGCAGGAGCACTTACTGTAAGTAGTTGTCAACAAGTACTCTGAGAATAGACTGCAGAAGAAAATTTAAGCCTTCCTGAAACTGCTGTATTTACTTGCTGTGATGTACCGCAATGAAGAATTTGTCTATGGTCCTCTCCTCTCCTGTCCCCGTCCCCAAAATATACGGTCAATTCACTTTACAGTATATTCCGTGAAGCGCTTTGAGACATGATAAGGCGCTATATCAAATGCAAGGAATATTATTATTATTATTAGTAGTATTATTATTATTATCGCATCACATTGTCAATGTACTTTAGTGTGATTCATTTCTTTAGTGTGATTTCTGAAGCACAGACAGTCAATGTTAGAATGGATCTTCCAATCCTGGAAGCTGCTCAGAGTAGGCCTGTGTCATATTGGTCATGTCAATGCACCCCTTGGCCCTCCAACATCACCCCCATACCCACCAACATGCCACGGCTATAGTGTGTCCTGTATAGTCCTGTAAGGTATTAGTTAGAGCACTCACCTTGCAAAAGAGGGGATCTGGGTTCGACTCCCGGGCAGGGCGAAATCTTCGGCAAGTTTCCTTACGCCATATGCCTCTGTTTATTTAAGAATCTGGTTGTTAGTCGATTGGCGAATCGCTTTTCCGGGGGTAATAATTCTTTCAAAAAAATAAAATTTATTAAAATAAAATATATATTTGGTCACTTCAACCCACGACTGTTTGTGGGACACGGCTGTGCGCAATTGGCTGTCTTGTTTCGTCTACAAAACATACAGTGAATTCACTTTAAAGTATATTCTGTGAAGTGCTTTGGGACGTTTCGAAGATGTGATAAAGCACAATATCAAATGCAAGGATTATTATTATAGCTTCAGGATAATTTGTTGTAACACGTAGTAAATGTGATGATCTCACCTGAATTTGCATAAATATTCAACTCTCTCCCCTCGAATAAAGTAATCCTTCCAATTTGATGTAGCACGCATCACGTCTGAAAGCAGATCACAAAATTTCAGTGCAGAATAGTGACTGTTTATTTTTGAACAGCGGCGGCAAATTTGTGTACACCAATGTCCCACTGACAGCTGTAAAGTAAATGACCAATTTCATCTGGAGCATTGTTGGCCAAGATAGGAGGAGAAACTCCTTTCTCTTCTTGAATAACATCATATTCACTTGAATATGCAAATGGCACAGCAGTTGGATGTTTCATCCAGTGCAGCCCTCCCCCAGCCTCAACTGCGAATTGAAAGTTCTGAAGTGGGGTTTGAACTTGTCACCTACTGATTCACATCTATCACCTTAGGAGTCCAATAGCTCAGTGGTTGGAGCACTTTGCCTCACAAGCGAGAGAACATAGGTTTGGTTCCCGGGCAGGGCGAAAAGTTAGGTGTTTCCTCACTCCTCATGCCTCTGTTGTCACAGCAGTAAGTAGGAATCTTTTTGTTAGTCGATTGGTGGATCGCTTTTCCGAGGATAATAATTGGATCACTCAATCCACGACTGTGTGCGGGACACTGCTCTGCGCAATTGGCCACAGTGTTTCGCCCTCAAAATATACAGTCAATTCACGTTACAGTGTATTCAGTGTATTTGGAGTCCTGTAGCTCAGTGGTTAGACCACTCGCTTTGCAAGCGAGAGACCTGAGTTCAATTCCAGGCAGAGGGCGAAACTTTGGTCACGTTTCCTTACTCCACACAGAGCCTAATAATAATCCCTCCAAACCAAAAACAATAATAAATTGGTCATTTTCAATCTACGACTGTTTGTGAGACATTGCTTTGCGCAATTGGCTGCCGCGTTCGCCCACAAATATACAGTCAATTCACTTTACAGTGTGTTCTGTGAAGCGCTTTGGGACGTCCTCCCGACATGAAAAGCGCTATATCAAATGCAAGGATATTCTTATTATTATTTTATCAAGGGCTATGTGATGTCTCGAAGATGTGACAAGGCGCTATATGAAATGCAAGGATTATTATTAGCCAGACATGGAGCACCACTGGATATCGAGGGGTGTCTATGGTGGTATTTTTATCAATAATTCTGAGCCATGCAGAGGTGATTCCTTGCAGTAACTGATTCTCAGCCACCCCACTTCAAAGCAATCTACTTCTGCAACGGAATCCGTGTGAATTAAAGGTCAGGTCGCACCTGGAGTACTGCGTCCAGTTCTGCTTGCCAACAAGAATAAGTGGGCTGCCCGTGCCTTAGAGGCAGTGCAGAAGAGAGCAACGAGGGTTGATCTCCTATGTTAGAGGAATGAGCAATACTTAAGCAATTTCATAGAATCATAGAACTATACAGCGCAGAAGGAGGCCATTCGGCCCCTCGTGCCTGTGCCAGCCCTTTGAAAGAGCTGTCCAAATTAATCCCACTCCCCCGCTCTCTCCCCACAGCCCTGCAAACTTGTCCTCCTCAAATATCTATCTACTTCTCTCTTGAAAGTTGTTATCGAATTGGCTTCCACTACACTTTCAGAAAATGCATTCCAGATCCCAACAACTCGCTGTCTGAAAACATTTCTCCTCACCTCCCCTCTGGTACTTTTGACAACTATCTTGAATTATGTCCTCTAGTTACCGACCCACCCACCCGCCGGGGGAACAGTTTCTCCCCGTTCACGTTATCAAATCCCCTCATAATTTTGAGCCCAGTTAGTCTTAAAACGAGAAGTCTCAAATGGGTCTTTATAGAGATAATAATAATAATAATAATAATAATCCTTGCATTTGATATAGCGCTTTTCATGTCAGGAGGACATCCCAAAGCGCTTCACAGAACACACTGTAAAGTGAATTGAATGTATATTTGTGGGCGAACGCGGCAGCCAATTGCGCACAGCAATGTCCCACAAACAGTCTTAGATTGAAAATGACCAATTTATTATTGTTTTGGAGGGATTATTATTAGGCTCTGTGTGGAGTAAGGAAACTTGCCCAAGGTTTCGCCCTCTGCCTGGAATTGAACTCAGGTCTCTCACTTGCAAAGCGAGTGGTCTAACCACTGAGCTACAGGACTCCTCGTAGGAGATAACTACAGTCTTATACAGGACAGAGAAAATAAATCCAGAATAATATTCTGAGATATGGATCTGCTCAGTGGGCTCCGGCCTACTCCATGACTCCTTCAGCCTCTCGGCCCCCACCCTTTGGAACTCCATCCCACAATCCCTTCGCCTCCTCGCTCCCTCTCTTGCCTCCTTCAAGGCACGATTCAAGACATTTCTTTTCGACCGTGCCTTCAGCCGCCCTCCTACCCCCTCTGCCCTCCCTCATCCCAACCCTGCCCACCATGCTCAGGTCCTAATCCCTGACCGTTCAGCACCTTGGGACGTCCTCCTGACGTGAAAGGCGCTTTACAAATGTAACGTTGTTGTTTTTGTATGAGAACAAGAGGGCATAATTTTAGTGTACTTTCAGGACACTCAGATGTATTTCTTTACCTTTTCAGAACTGGAACAGGTTACCAGGAAGTGTCATTAAGAAGGGGGCCCTGGTCTCATTTAAGAAACAACTAGACGCCCTGATGCCAGGGTGGGTATTCTGAAAGGATATAAGCCAAAGGGCCTTCCTTCTTCATCTGAACTGATCTTGTGATCTAGTGCATTCAAACAGAATTCCTTATTAAGGAGAATTCCTTGTTAAGCCATAGCCCAAAGGAGACCACGTTTCGGGATGTTCTGCCTTTCTATGCTCAATTAACCGGCAGACAGGAAGAAAATAAGGAAAAACGTAAATAATAATAATAAATGGAAATGTCTTTGCAACGAGTCTTTCAACACAGTATCAGGGACAAATTGCGCTGAAAACATTTCTTGATGTTTCATTAAAACATCTATCTGTGGACCTTGGGATCAAATTCCAGATAACCTCATTTAAAATTCTTCACTATTTAAATATATTCAAGGCTATTAAAACACTTGAGTATTATGAAAACTATATCCTAGCCATAGAGGAACTCAGTGTAAGCTAATTGTCCAGCCCATCTACACTAATTACTGCAGTACAGAACCTCCCTTGTGTGCAGTGTCCAGGCAAGCTCTTAATCCACTATAGCCACCAAGGTTATTAAAGCACAGAGCAGTCAATAACATTGATAGTGTGGACTTTACTTTTCATTTATTCGTTATTTATTAATAAACCAATTTAATGTTGTATGAAGTCATATATATGTGGGAGTGTAGCAGTATGCACAGTTAGTCAGAGGAAGCTATTAAACGTACAGACCACGCTGTTTGTTCAGAGAACAGCAAGAGCTTGCACTTACATAATGGTATTAACATAGGCCGACGTCTCAAAGTGTTTTGCAAGGACGGAACGGAAAACCTGAGTATGAGGGGAATCGATCGGGTGGGTGGGTGGGGAGGGGGGATAGCGGGGGTGGTAGGAGGGATGAGATCGAAGGCATGGTTAAAACTTAAAACCTTAATGAAGAGTGCTGTGGTGAAGAGTAGTAATGACAATAATCCTTACATTTGATGCTTATCACATTGTCAAGATGTCTCAAAGCGCTTCACAGAATATACTGAAAAGTGAATTGACTACATTTGTGGGCGAAACGCAGCTGCCAAATGCGCACAGCAGCGTCCCACAAACAGCCGTGGATTGAAGTGACCAATTTATTGTTCAAATTTATTGTTTGTTTCTCTTGAGGGATTATTATCAGGTGTGTGGGGTAAGGAAACTTGCCCAAGGTTTCGTCCTGCCGGGAATCGAACCCAGGTCTCTCACTTGCGAGGCGAGCGTGCTAACCACTGAGCCACAGGACACCAAGAATAGTGACCTTAAAAATGCTACAGAATGACTGCAAAAATTAATCTCAAAACTCTACAATATGTCTATTTGACGTTTCTTTTATTTTCTCTACATTGAAGATTTTAACATAACGGACTTGTTTGGGCTCTTTTCTGAACTGCATTGCGTTGCCTCTTTCCCAGGCCCTGAAACCCACAACCCTTTGAATCAGTCACTGATCGATTATAAAGCAACTGAGTGTGGCCTAGTCGCTAATGGTTTGCTAGCCCATGGGCTATTGGTGTAAGGTGGTTCTGAAGTGTGTCCTACACTATCAGCCTGTGGGCTAACAAACCGTGGCCTAACCAACTACCTGGAATCCTTTCCATTGGCGCTTACACAATTAAGCACACTTATATAAGTTTGAAAGTGTCCTATAGCTCAGTGGTTAGAGCCCTCGCCTCGCAAGCGAGAGGACCTGGGTTTGATTCCCGAGCAGGGCGAAATGTTGGACAAGTTTCCTTACTCCACGTACGCGCCTCTGTTTACCCAGCAGTAAGTAGGAACATGGTTGTTAGTCGATTGGCGGATCGTGTTTCCAGGGGTAATAATCCTTTCAAAAAAAAAATACAATATACAACTGTTGTGGGGACACTGCTATGTACAATTGGCTGCCGGGTTTCACCCACAACATATACAGTCAATTCACTTTACAGCATATTCTGTGATACTTTGAGACGTTTCGAAGATGTGATGAGGCGATATGTCAAATGCAAGGATTATTGTGGTAAAAGAGGCTGGACACAGTCGAAAAGTTCTTTTGCCACTCGGATAAAATCATCTTCCGCATAGATGTCGGCACTGATTCTCACAGTGCTCACGTTGACATTGTGCCTGCACAAAACCTTGAGGAGTTAATTGCACTTGGCATGCTTCTGTGGGTGGAATACTGATGAAGGAATAGCCCTCACACCGCATTGCGAGCTTGAGCAGGGCGAAACCTTCGGACAAAGTTTCCTTACCACACGCCTCTGTTTATCTAGCACTAAGTAGTACAATTTTCCCACGACTGTTTGTGATACACTGCTGTGTGCAATTGGCTGCCTTTGTTTTTTTTAAACATTTCCTCCTGACATGAAAGGCACAACACAAATGTAATTTGGTGTTGTTGTACGATCACACAAAGTTAAAGGAAATGGAATGCGATAGAATGACAGGACACGTGAGAGTGACAGGAGCACATTTCACGTGTGGCTTTCCTTTCCCTACCAAAAGGCCAATAAGAGGTGAGGTGAGCTCTATAGGGTGAGATTGTTTCAGTCCAGATTTTCTTTCCTTTTCCTAGAGACTGAATACTTCACTACAGCAAAGTGCTCCATCTAGCAGCCTTGCCAAGAATTGGTACAACTCAAACCCTGAAAGCAGCCTGTTTCTATCAGGTCCTGCTTTCTATAGCTAGAACTCTAATAATAGTGATCCTTCCATTTGATACAGCACCTTATCACGTCTTCAAAACATGCCAAAGCGCTTCACAGAATATACTGTAAAGTGAATTGACTGTATATTTTGTGGGCAAAACGCGGCAGCCAAGTGCGCACAGCAGCGTCCCACAAACAGTTGTGGATTTGAGTGACCAATTTATTATTATTTTGAAGGGATTTTCACCCGGGAAAGCGATCCGCCAATCGACTAGCAACCAGGTTCCTACTTATCGCTAGGGAAGAGAGCGTAAATAATTCCCATCCTATCTTATTTTGCAAACAGTGATGGACTAGGGACATTGGAAATACTTGGATCTGCGATGGTTTTATAAAGCAAGGCTATAGAAATGCGGGAGTCTAAGTTGGAATGCTTCTTAAAGTGAGTCCTAGATTCTGCTCTGAATTACATTGTGTCAGAGTGTTTTCACAGGTCAGCACTCTCTATACATAGTTATGTGCAATCCTTTGAATCAGTCACTGATTGATTATAAAGCAACTGAAACAGGCCACACGGCCAATCAGGGAGATCAGTGTGACCTAGTCGCTAATGGTTTGCTAGCCCATGGGCTATTGGTGTAAGATGGTTCTGAAGTGTGTCCTACACTAAACTAGCAGCCCGTGGGCTAAGCAAGCTGTGGCCTAACCAATTACCTGGAATCCTTTCCATTGGCGCTTACACAATTAAGCACACTTATATAAGTGTGAAAGTGTCCTGTAGCTCAGTGGTCAGAGCCCTCGCCTCGCAAGCGAGAGGACCTGGGTTTGATTCCTGGGTTGAGCAAGTTTCCTTACCTCACACACGCCTATTTACCTAGTTGTAAGTAGGAACCTGGTTGTTCGTCGATTGGCGGATCGCTTTTCTAAGGATAATAATCCTTCAAAAACAAAAACAATAATAATTTGGTCACCAATCAACGATTATTTGTGGGACACTGCTGTGCGCAATTGGCTGCCGCATTTCACCCACAAGTATACAGTCAATTCACTTTACAGTGTGTTCTGTGAAGCGCTTTGAGACTTCTACAAGATGTGAAAAGAGCTATAAGCTGCTGAGTAAACAGAGTCATGTGGAGTAAGAAAACTTGCCCAACATTTCATTCTGCTGGAAGTAGAACCCAGGTCCTCTCGTTTGCGAGACGAGTGGTCTTACCACTGAGCTAACAGGACTAAGGTACAGAATATGAATGCAAACAAAGAACATTCACTCATCTTAAAGTCACAAAGTCATTACCTTGTTAAACTGATTTTATCACATCAAGCCCAGACACGATTATGGATCCTCACGGGGTTAAATTACTGGCTACTCTAAATCAGGTCAGACTCTCAGTTCAGTATCATTTCTCAGTTATCCGAGGCGATATCAGGAAAACAGGGCTGTTTGCCAAGGCTGCACCAATGTGTCACAGCATTCAGTTTAACTCAGCATCTTTAATCTCTGCGATAATTTACTGTCTGGTCACAGACTACATACAACAGAAGGGACCACGGAATAGAAAAAAATAACTAACTCCGCATGAGAAAGGAGCTCTTCGCCTAACAATTTAACAATTTAAACAAGTTCCCGATAAGGTAGCCATCTCAAGCCAAGTTCACGGATACCAATTTAAAGACGGTTTTCTCAAAACAGCGAAATGAGTCATATTCATTTATGAATCTGGGCCCACTTCACTGTTCTGCAAATCTTTGTGTGACAGCCTGGCTCAGTTGGTTAGCACTCTNCCCCACCACCCCTCCACCACCACCATCAGCCCAATACTGTAATAATCATTGCCACAAAGTGGTAGACCACATTTTCTGCCTGAGGACTTTATCTAGGCCAAGGAGTGTCAGAAGAGAAAGTGGAGAGCCAAGCCACATCACAGGGAAATAAAGCCTTGAATAACTTAAACCCGCACCTCTCAGATTTCTGCAATAATCCTTGCATATTTCATATCTCGTTAGCATAAATATTGGCAGCAACTGTAGTCCCACAGCCTAGTGGTTAGAGCGCTCGTCTCGCAAGCGAAAACCCCAGGATTCGATTCCAGGACAAGGGGGAAAGCTTATCCAAGTTTCCTTACTCCACAAGCCTCTGTTCACCGAGCAGTAATGCGAATCTGGTTGTTAAGTCGATTGGCGAATCATTTCCAGGGCTAATAGTTCCTTAAAAAATAATTTACTCGATTACTCGATCCATGACTGTTTGTAGGACACTGTGTGTGCAAATGGCTGCCGCGATTGGCAAACAAGTATACGATTAATTCAATTTACAGTATATTCTGTGAAGCTCTTTGAGACGTCTCAAATATGTGATAAGGTGCTATAAATGCAAAGATTATTATTATTATTTCACCTCAGTGAATTCATTCTCAACTGCATTTGGGGAAGCTCTAGGGATGGGACAACTTGACCAGTTGGGAAATGAGGCAAGTAGGGGAACTGGACCAAAAAGTAGCTACAAAACAGGGAATTTTTTTAAAAAAGTCCCAGTTTCTATTCTCAATCTTTGCCGATTTGGCAGATCTCAGCTGGGGCAGCAGATAGGTCACTACAGTTGGAATCTTCATGCAGATCATTTTTGTGGTCAGCCGTATGTCTGACACTTGCAGAAACCCATCTCCATACTTAAGAGTAAGCGAGCGACAGACGGGTTCGAAATGTTGGGCAAGTTTCCTTACTCCACACGCTTCTGTTTACCTAGCAGTAAGCCAGAACCCGGTTGTTAATCGTTTGGTGGATTGTTTTTCCGGGGGTAATAATCCCTTCAAAAATATAATAATATAAATTGGTCACTCAAACCACGATGGTTTGTGGGACACTGCGGTGCACAATTCGCTGCCGCGATTCCCTAACAAAATATACAGTGAATCCTTATCAAACGTAAGGATTATTATCCCACCTACTCATGAAAATCCCAGAGATAGATCCTTGGAATGGAATGCACTCTCTCCCTGGAGGGACACATCCTGCTTACTCAATTCCAGAAAATATTAGGCACAGGTTGGCATGCAGATAAGCTGGACTACAGCTCCCACCCACCCCTTATTGGAAAGTCCACGTGTGAAGGAATGACCATTCAGAATAGGGTCAAGCTGAACTGCAATACCCCATTAAATATCTTGCAACATTCACCAATGTTTTTGGATCTTATGGCCGGAAGCGAGATCAGAAAACATGAGAATTGGAAGTCCGTGGTGGTGGAATCAATTATGATTTGTAAAAGGGAGGCAGCAGAGAATTGGGAAGTGAGGGTATTAAGAGTCCTGTAGCTCAGTGGTTAGAGCACTCACAAGCGAGAGGACCTGGGTTCGATTCCCGGGCAGGGCGAAACGTGGAACAAGTTTCCTTACTCCGCACCTCGGTTTGCCTCGTAGTAAGTAGGAACACGTTTGTTAGTCGATTGGCGGATCGCTTTTCTGGTGGTAAAAAAACCCTTCTCAAATATAATAACTATAATAATAATTTGGTCACTTAATCCACGACTGTGTGTGGGACACTGCGCAATTGGCTGCCGAGTTTCACCCATAAAACATACAGTCAATTCACTTCACAGTATTTTCTGTTAAGTGGTTTGAGACGTGTAGAAGACGTGATCAAAAGCAAGGATTATTATTATTATATATACGTTTGAGATATTTTCGTGTCATGAAAATGCAGCAGAGTCTCTATTCTTAAACCTTGTCCATGGAAACAAAATTCCGATCCAGTGGGTTTTGCCTTCCAATGTTTTAGTATAAATGATCCCTGCAATCCCTGCCTTACCACGTAGTTGAGATGTCTCAAAGCTCCTCACAGAATATACTGTATATTCGTGGGCGAAACGCAACAGCGAATTGCGCACAGCAGTGTCCCAGAAACAGTCATGGATTGAATGACCAAGTTATTAATTTTTTTTGAAGCTATTATTACCCCCAATCCGCCAATCGATTAACAACTTACTGCTAGGTAAACAAAGTCGTCTGGAGTAAGAAAAGTTGCTCAACGTTTCGCCCTGCCCGGGAATCAAACCCAGGTCCTCTTGCTTGTGGGGGGTGAGTGCTCTAACCACTGAGATGCAGTAATGTAAGGCTTATTATTGTTATGAACCTATGCACTGTCAATGCCAGACAGATCGGGAGTCCAAAGTTAATTCAAATCAGACCAGTGGTTTGCGCCTGCCAGTGTTTTAGTACAAATAATCCCTGCATTCACCCCAGCCTTTTTCAAGGCCATTTTGTTCAAATAAAGTGTTTAGTCCAATGTAAATATATGGGTCTAATTTTTGGTATTCTTCACAGGATTCCTTGACCAGGGACCATGAGAACTCTGCTCCCAGAGTACTGATCTACTTCCAGAGTCCTGCTACCACACTGTCGTCAGGCAAAACTGATGAGGAAATTCTGAGGTTTAGGATGAGAGATACAAACACAGAAACACAGACATAGAATCAGGAGGAGACCATTTAAGCCCCTCGAGCCTGTTCCACCGTTCTATAAGATCATCGCTGATCTGTTTCTCAACTCCAATTACCCTCCTTTGCTCTGTATCCCTTGATACCCTGACCTAACAATCGTCAATCCACCTCAGCCTTGAAAATGTGAATGGATCCAGTCCAGATCCAGCTCCCCATCGCTCCAGCCTTTTGGGGGAGCGATAAACCCTCCTGATTTCATTCCTAAATGTCCTCGCTCTAATTTTAAGATGACGCCCCTTTGCTCTGGATTCCTCCACAAGAGGAAAATAGTTTCTCAGAGGTTGGATGGCATTACCTGGAGTCCAGGTTTGTGAACCCATGCATCCAGGGCTTGGTATCTACCTTGACTGCCATGTTAAGAAGTCAAGCAGCTGCTGCTCAAGTTCAAGTTGAACTGATGAAACCATCTGTGTCTAATCTGTGGGCAGGAAGGTAATAATAATAATAATAATAATAATAATAATAATAATAATAATCCTTGCATTTGAAATAGAGCCTCATCACATCTTGGAGGCATCTCAAAACACTTCACAGAATATACTGTAAGTGACTTAACTGCATCAGTAAACGTTCCTGTGCAGAGCGGAGAGTACAGGCACAGGATTATGACATTAGGGACAACGACATGATCAACCAGAAGGATGGCCATTTTGCAGCAGTCGCCTGGGGTACTGCACTAACAGCCTTCCCAACTCTTCCCTTCACAAGCTGCAGATCATCCAAAACTCTGCAGCTCGTGTACTCTCACGCACCAGACTCCGTGACCCCATCACTCCCACCCTCGCCCGACTCCACTGGCTGCCCATCGCCCAGAGGATCGAGTTCAAGATCCTCATCCTCACCTTTAAGGCCATCCATGGCCTCGCCCCCTCCTACCTCTCTGACCTGCTGACTCCCTACCAACCTGCCCGCTCCCTCCGTTCATCAGGCTCCGGCCTGATCCATGTCTCCCGCCCGACCCGCCCTATCATCGGTGGCCGGGCTTTCAGCCTCTCTGCCCCCACACTCTGGAACTCCATCCCACGGTCCCTCCACCTCGCTTCCTCCCTCGCCTCCTTCAAGGCCGGTCTCAAGACCCTTCTCTTCGACCGTGCCTCTGTGGACGTGTGAGCTCAGCACAACTGTTCACTTACATTGCCAGTGACCCTCTGTGATGAACGTACTGTATGTTTTCATTCAATAATTTAATTTGTTCACTAAATGAAGGGTTAAGTAGGAGTGATTTCGTCTGTTTCCTGTTTCAACAGCGACAACCGTACTCCGGGGGGCAAAACTACGTGAAGCAAATTTTGTGTCTGCAACCAACGGTTTAATTCAGAACAAAGGTGGTTTTGTGATTTTCTCGTTTCCACAGCTAATTTCTCCACCTCGGCCCCACCGTCCCCCACCCACCCAACCCCAAAGAAAGCCAGCTAGAGTTTCAAGGAGTCCGTATCTGATTTGATTCGTCAGCCAAACAGTGCAATTCCTCCATTGAAGCAGCTGTGAATAAGCAGCCTTCTATTATAAAGTGCGCAGAATTTATTCATATGGAGTCCTGTAGCTCAGTTGTTAGAGCGTTTACCTCGCAAGCGAGAAGACCTGGGTACGATTCCCGGGTAGGGAGAAATGTTGGGCAAGTTTCCTTACTCCACACACACCCCTCTGTTTACCCAGCAGTAAATAGGAACCCGGTTGTTAGTCGATTGGCAGTTTGCTTTTCCAGGGATAATAATTCCTCCACCCAAAAAAATTTGGTGACTCAATCCACGACTGTTTGTGGGACCGCTGCTGTACGCAATTGGCTGCTGTGTTTCGCTCACAAAATATAGTCAATTCACTTTACAGTCTATCCTGTGATGCACTTTGGGACGTCTCAATGATGATAAGGCGCTGTATCAAATGCAAGGATGATTATTATTATATAAGTGCATGTTTTTATGGCTGCTTTTTAACGGTTGTTACCATTATTCTTTTGGTGTTCACCCTTTTCAAATAACACGACTTCATAAGCTACTTTGGGTGATACATTCCACATCCTAATGAAATCTTTATGTACAAACAAACTTTTAATATCAGTTTAATCTGCCTCATTGACGATCTAGTAACTTATCTGAAAGGATTGTTGGCCAGGAATCCGGAGAGAGAAACTCTCAGGACCTCGATTTAATGTCTCAACCGAAGGACGGCACCTCTGATATGTCGCCACCCTCCAGCATTGCATTGGGTTAACCCTAACCCTAACTTTAACCTTATCACTAATCCAGCATTGCATTGGACTTCATAGCTGATTGTGGGACATTGTTCGGCATAAATTGTTCAACAGTGTTCACCTATAAAATATCCCTTTGCATTCATTATCTGTGCTTAATTTCAACGATTTTATTCAATTTCAAGAAAGTGCTGGTTGAGAGGATGTGCCACAAACCAACATCCTCACTTTATCACCCAGAGGATTGAGAACAGCGAAGACGTCTTTGAGATGGTTTGGTAATAAAAACGTACTCTCTTCTAAGAAAGAAATACTATTAATTGAAAACAATTAGCTTTCTTGGCGGTCATTAACGGCCTTCATTTGTTCGTTGGGAAAAATAAAAGTTGTTGCAATAAAAGTTCCTGGACGAGTTTGGAACCTCGATGTTTCCAGTTAATCAAATGCTCTGCAGCCAAAACAGATGTCCATTGAACAAGATGCAACTATGGTCCATGGAATTCGGCCAGAATAAAAAAAATTATTTAAATGCCAATTTCTTTGAGCTGCAAAAGTCTCAATGTGAATTTACTTACGCACAGAGCATCATTTTATAAGCCATAAACGTTCGCCTACCTGTTTCGTACCAGCGGATACATTTGATCAGGTTGGGCCTGATGAGGAAGGGTAGCTTTACTGTGTTGAATGACCGCTGTCCGTTCTGGCCCAAAGACCTCCTTGTTCTGCTCGCTGACGCTGCATATCGCAAAACATGTGGCCACCACATGAGACAAAGCATGCGTTTGCTTTTGATACATTTCAAAAGGATTTGCCATTGGGTTTCGAATACCAAAGAGGCTTTCACTGCCATTCTTGCACTGAACAGCGATTATCAAAGGGTTCTTCCTTGTGGGAGATATGTCTTGCGAGGCTGAACTTCATCTGCTGAGACCCTAGAGAATCTGCAGAATACCAATCACAACCAGAGGACTTCCAATAGCCACCATTTCCACACCAGATGTGTCTGGAACCCTAAACGATGAAAGGAAAGATGTCAGCTGTGTCAAATCTGCACATTAAAAAGGCTCAAACGAACAAATCATACGTGTATATATCCACCCTTCAGGTTGGAGAAGGAACAGTAGGTCTAGTTCAACAGCAAAAGCATCTCGTACAAAAAACAGTGCATGGTAGTCGCTGACTATCAAGAACAAGTCAACGGTAGATGCGGCCAGAAAAGAAAATAATACCAGTGGAACATCGTAAAGTGTAATTCCTTTTCTGGCCACAACAACAATTAATAATCCTTGCATTTTATACAGTACCTTTAATGTTAGGAGGACATCTCAAAGCATTTCACACAGAGGTTATTTGACAACTGGAACGGGTTATCAGAAAGGGTGGTTGACGTGAGGATTCTGCTTATTGAAGAAATAGCCTGATGCTATAAAAATAATAATAATAATAATCATAATAATAAACCTTGCATTTGATATAGGGCCTCATCATGTCATTGAGACATCTCATAGTGCTTCACGCTATATATACTGTAAAGTGGATTGACTGTGTATTTTGTGGGCGAAATATAACTTGTAAAAAATAACAATAATAATCCTTGCATTTGATATGAAACCTTATCACATCTTTGAGATGTCTCAAAGCGCTTTACAGAATATACTGTAAAGCGCCCTTCACATAGGGAAACATGTTGGAGTGCTTCACAAGGACAAGATTGGAGGCCAAGTGAGGGTGGTGGGGGGGTGAAGAGTGTGGCCAATTTTGCACAGCAGCTTCCCACAAACAATCGTGGATTGAGTGACCAAATTTTTATGTTTTTTTGAGGGATAAAGAACATAAGAATTTGCTGGAGAAACAAGACCAAAGTGCAACGAGTTCACCTTCCACCATCCTGGCTGTTGCTTGACATATCATGTGCTAAACTATACACTATATCCTGAGATATTATTTTTAGCAATATATCCGAGGGTTTATTACCCCCGGAAAGCAATGCGTCAATCGACTATCAATCGGGTTCCTACTTACTGTTAGGTAAGCAGAGGAATGTGCATTAAGGAAACTTGACTAAGTTCTCACCCCACCTGGGAATCGAACCTGGGTCCTCTCGCTTGTGAGGCAAGTTCACAAACTACATTGCAGGACATGGTAGTGTGGAGGAAGGAAGAGATCAAATGAACCAAAGGGCCATTTTTATCCATATTTCTCTTCTGATCTTGTGATTAACTACTGGAGTCTCTCTCTCTCTCTGTTCTACACTAGTGCAACCTGTACAGCATTTGCCAGAAACTGAAATAAAACCCTAAATATGAGGCTTGGGTTAACACCCTATGTTATAATTCCATAGACTCTAGCTCGCAAGTGACTGGAATTGATTCAGGCCAATCTTATTTCATGTGAGATTCCTACAGCGAAGAGATAGAGCACAATTATCTTGCCAATTATTATCCTGTCATTCAAACCCTCAGTGGCAAGAAATAATAATAATCCTTGTATTTGATATAGCGCCTTATCACATCGTGGAGACGTCTCAAAGCACTACGCAGAATGTAATGTATATATAATGAATTGACTGCATATTTTGTGGGCGAAACGTGGCAGCCAATTGCACATAGCGGCATCCCACAAACAGTCAAAGTGACCAATTGAATTGACCAGTTTATCATTTTTTTGAAGGAATCATTTCCCCGGAAAAGCGATCCACCGATCGACTAACAACCGGGTTCCTACTTACTGTGAGGTAAACCTTGGCATGTGTAGTAAGGAAACTTGCCCAACATTTTATCCTGCCCGGGAATCGAACCCAGTCTCTCGATTGCGAGGTGAGCGCTTTAACCACTGAGCTACAGGACTCCACTGTAGTTTTACAACAACAAAGTGCATTTATATGGTACACTTCATGCAGGATAGATAGCGTCTCAGAGTGCTATAACCGATGGCTGAACCCGAGCAGTTACCCCAACACAAACGTCTGGGGCTCCAAAGCCTTGGCTCTCGCTAACCTGCACTTAATTCTCTTTGTAATTAGATGAGCCGGATGTGTCCCTCTGAGGAGAGAGGGAGAGAGAGAGAGAGCCCGCATTTCATTCCAGACATGGAAATTTCCATCTGTCCATCTGTCAGTGGCACACACGGAATGCTCAGTTGGATTTGGGTGTAAGCACGGTGACATGTTTCCGAGTGTCTCGGATGCCTGGTTGACCAAAAAATTAACTGAATGTCCTCGAACATACAACTTGCTCCTGTGTGAAATAGCCTTGACTGTACACAACTGCCGTGCACTAACTAACTCGAGCAAGAACGATCTTCGTCAGACTCGATCTCAGTGTTTACACAACAACAATATTACCACCGTCCGCTACAGCATCAAACTGCTTCTTTGAAGAGATTCCCTATTGTAAACAAGTAATAAAAACATTGCACTTTGGAGTGTTCTGTGCTTGTGAGCACTCCCTGAAACTTCCTAATCTCTCCGACCTCCTCACTCCCCAAACGATAGGCACCAGCCTCCTGCTCGTCCCTCGCATCCTCCTCCCCACCACTGGAGATTGCACCTTCAGCCACTGCATCCCGAAACTCTGGAACACTTTCCCTCAATCCCTGTGAAGCGCTTTGAGACGTCGCGAAGACATGATAGGGTTCAATATCAAACACAAGAATTATTATCATTATTTATTATAAGTTGTATTTCGGTCACAAAATACACAGGCAAATATATCTACAGAATTTAGAAGTGCTTTGAGTCGTCTTGAAGACGTGTTAAGGCGCTATATCAAATGCAAGGATCATTATTATTATTAAGTTGTTGGTGGTGTTGTTGCTGTTCTCACCCTAAGGTGACTCTGAAAATAATCCTGGCCACCAATCCCCCCAAAATAAAACTAGTCACTCACTGTATGGCTGTTTGTGGGACGCTGCCATATTGCGCAATTGGCTGCTGCGTTTTGTCCACAAAATATACAGTAAATTCACTTTCCAGTATATTCTGTGAAGCGCTTTGAGACGTCTCAAAGATCTATACCATATGATAAGGCACTATATTACCCACCAGTAAATAGGAACCCGGTTGTTAGAAGATTGCTCTTCCGTTGGTAATAATTCCTTCAAAAAAAAAAATAATTTGGTCATTCAATCCACGACTGTTTGTGGGACACTGCTGTGTGCAATTGGCTGCCGCGTTTCACCCATAAAATATACAGTTAATTTCACTTTACAGTATATTCTGTGAAGCGCTTTGAGACGTCTCGAAGATGTAATAAGGCGCTGGATCTAATGCAAGGACAATTATTATTATTGTTCAAGTGTAAGACCCCGATTTCATCTCTGTTGCTGCGGCTGTATCCTGGGAAGCCAACTATAATGAGCTGCACGCTTGACCAAGGCAGTAGCTCCCTGTGTCTGACCCCTCGGGACTTAGTATAGGAAGGTGTTAAAAGCTGCCTAACTTGTCACGAGATGCATTGTAGCGAACAAGACAGGAGCTTGCACTTGTCAAGCCTGTTTACGTTTGCAAACTGAGATCCCAGTTGATAATAAATTTAACAAGTGTTGCTGATCTTTAATATAACGTAGATTTAGACACTTCATTGCCTCCATTGTATACATAATAATAATTAGAATAATAATAATAATCCTTGCATTTGATATTGCGCCTTATCACATCTCCGAGACGTCTCAAAGGGCTTCACACACTTACTGCAAAGTGTGTATTTTGTGGGCGAAAATGTACAGTCAATCCTTGCAATGAGAATGTACAAATCGTTGTGTTTGTTATGGCACCTTTCACATCGGGAGGATGTCTCAAAGCACCTCACAGGATTTGTAAAGTGCTGTGACTGTGTATCCTGCAAGTGAGCCAAATTGAGCACAACAATGTGCCACAGACAGTCGTGAAGTGAATGAGCAATTTTATTTTCCTTATATTTATTTTCATGCAGTCCTGTAGCTCACTCGCCTCGCAAGTGAGAGACCTGGGTTCGATTCCTGGCAGGGCAAGAAACCTTGAGCAAGTTTCCTTACCCTACATGCATGATAATAATTTTTTGAAGGGGTTATTACCCCCGAAAAAATGATCTGCCATTCGACTAAAAAACGGGTTCCTACTCACTGCTGGGTAAACATAGCGGTGTGGCGTAAGGAAACTTGCCCAACATTTCACCTTGCCGGGAATCAAACTCAGGTCTCTTGCTCGCGAGGCGACGGCTCTAACTGGAGCTGAGCTATAGGACTCAAAGTGTTAGAGCGCTCGCCTCACAAACTTAAGTAAAGTTTTAGAGGTGGGAAAAGGGAGAATGTAGAGGAACTCCGGGATGGAGTTCAAGAAAGTGGGGACAGAATGGCTGAAATATGTAGGGTGGGGCAGTGGAGGGTGGGGGAGAGGGTGGGGTTGGGAGGGGTCGGTGAGAGCGTGAAGCAGACTGTGTTAGCTGAGAGGAGGAAGTAGGGATAGAGGGAGAGTGTGCCAGAGTTTCGGGGCTGAAAATGCAGCCACAGGTGATGGAACAGAGGGCACGAGCCACACGCAGAAGGCAGAGCCAGTCAAGTTAGGGTGGGGCAAGGCAATGAAGGCATTTGAAAGCGAGGGAGAGGATACTGAATTCGATCCGCTGGGGGCAGGTGGGGAGACAATGGAGTCGAGAGAGAGGATTGGGTTGAAGGGGTTTGTAGAGCCTAATACTGGGGAGGGGAACAACAACAACATCAAATTTACATTTATAGAGCGCCTTTCACGTCGGGATGACGTCCCAAAGCTCTGAACAGTCAGGTGTCGGGGCTTGGGCATGGGGGAGGGGTGGCGTAGGGGAGAGGGAAGGCAGAGAGGTGGGAGGGCGACCAAAGGCACGGTCGAAGAAAAGGGTCTTGAAGAGAAGGGTCTTGAGACCGGCCTTGAAGGAGGCAAGGGAGGAAGCGAGGTGGAGAGACTGTGGGATGGAGATCCAGAGTGTGGGGGCAGAGAGGCTGAAAGCCCGGCCACCGATGGTAGGACGGGTCGGGCGGGAGAGATGGAGCAGGCCAGAGCCTGATGAACGGAGGGAGCGGGCAGGTTGGTAGGGAGTCAGCAGGTCAGAGAGGTAGGAGGGGGCGAGGCCATGGATGGCATTGAAAGTGAAGACGAGGATCTTGAACTCGATCCTCTGGGGGATGGGGAGCCAGTGGAGTCGGGCGAGGGTGGAAGTGATGGGGTCACAGAGCCTGGTGCGTGAGAGTACACAAGCTGCAGAGTTTTGCATGATCTGCAGCTTGTGAAGGGAAGAGTTGGGAAGGCCGATGAGGAGGGAGTTTCCATAATCGAGCCTTGATATGATGAATGTGTGGGTAAGGGTTTGGGCAGCCTGAGGGGTGAGGCAGTGGCGGAGTCTGGCAATGTTGTGGAGGTGGTGCCGGTCATGGCGCAGATGTGGGGAAGGCTACATATGGACTGCAGCTTGCTTAGGGAAGGGGGTGGGGAGTCTATGTCACCGATTAGGCTTTCTTTCCACTGTTATCTTTATATCCTCGGAATTCTGTCCCTGTGGGACGAGTCCAAGGGAATCCTGAGTTGAACGACTATTTTTGGGCCGGAAATTGCCCACTTCAGGAAATGCATGATTCCAAGTTGGTTTCCTGTAGTTTTCGTTTAACAGAGATTTGCTGGGGTATGAGAGGAAGGAGCAGTACTCAGTACAAACAGGGTTCCATACTGGTGAGAATTAACGTCAACTTTTAAATATCCATTTCATACCAGCGCTGATTAACACAAGAAACAACTGAAGGAAGGTTGTTAAAAATAGCCTTCTCCCCTTTTTTAATTCTACCATCACCTTCAATTTTTTTAATAATAATAATCCTTGCGTTTGATACAGCGGCTTATCACGTCTTCGAAATGCCTCAAAGCGCTTCACAGGATACACTGTAAAGTGAATTGACTGTGTATTTTGTGGGCGAAACGCGGCAGCGAATTGCATACAGCAGCGTCCCCACAAATGGCTGTGACCAAAATACTATTTTTTAAAATTTTTTTTGAAAGGATTATTTTAATCTCATTGAAATATTTGCACTCTTTTTGCAGACTCACAGAGCAGTGAACTACATTAATGAAAAAATCTATTATCATTTCCTCAATCCAAATCCTTCATAATCTTTAAGACCCACCTATCAGGTCACTCATCAACTATGTCAGTCCCAATTTAAAAGAAAAGCTCAAATCTCTCTTCATAACTAAATTTCCCCTACCATTCGTTGGTAATATTAACCGTTAGTTTGACTAAAAAATATACAGCCACTACACATACAATAAATCCTGTGAAGCGCTTTGAGACCTGGTTAGACGTGAAGTGATCAATTTATTATTATTGTTTTTTTGAAGGATTTATTGCCACAGCAATCAACTTAACAGCAAGGTTCCTATTTACTGCTAGGTAAACAGAGGTATGTGGAGTAAGGAAACTTGCCCAGCATTTTGCCCTGCCGGGAATTGAACCCAGGTCTCTCGCTTGCGAGGTGAGTGCTCTAGTCACTGAGCTACACGACACCACAACATCCAGTCAGCATCTGCTCTGCAACTTAATTTGCATTCATAACATTGTATGTCATACATAAGATTTATTTTCTTGCCTTTTTAAATTGTGTTATTAATTCAGGATCTGTCTGCTTTGTAATTCAGGTGGACATTAAAGGAATCTTCTCCCTTTTCTGTTGCCTCTGTTTGAAAGAAACATGGAAGCTTTTCCCAGTTATCCGGGCTTATATTCCCTTCTTGTCCAAATTCATTCCAAATTCAAGTTGGTTGCTCATCTCCCTATTGCATGGATCCTATAGCTCAGCGGTTACAGCACTTGACCCAGGTTTGATTCCCGTGCAGGGCGAAATTTTGGGCAAGTTTCCTTACTCCACATCCCTCTGTTTACCTAGCAGTAAATACGAACCTGGTTGTTAGTCGATTGGTAGATCGCTTTTAAGGGAGTAATAATCCCCTCAAAAAAAGCAAATCAATAATAATAATAATAAATTGGTCACTCAATCTGTTTGTGGGACACTGCTGTGCGCAATTGGCTACCACGTTTCACTCACAAAATGCACAGTCAATTAATTTTACGGTATATTCTGTGAAGCGCTTTGAGACGTCTTGAAGATGTGATAAGGCGTTGTATCAAATGCAAGGATTATTATTATTATTGTTGTGCGTGGGACATCCCCTTGGCAGATTTGCTGCTGTCTTTCCCTCGGTAGCTGCACTGCCTCATTCCACAAAGCAGTTTTTGAGGTGTTTTCTGTGAAAGACACTATAAAAATGCAGTTTGTTGTCATTGAATCTAAACTGTCTAATATTTAATACATGCTCCCTCCCCTCAATAGCCCTCCAAGTACTGCGAATGTCAACCCATGAAATATCCCAGGTATCTTATAAAAATGGGATGTTTAACACTCATTTGAAGAACAGATGCGTGGTACCTTGGATGATTGTTTCAACTGAATTTACCAACAAGAATAACCCCGTAGACATAAGAATAGAGGGAGAACATTCGGCCCATCGAGCACATGGCATCCAATCTAAGTTCCTTGAGCTCTCAGTTAATGATCTGTGCTCTGTGTAAGGAACTCTTGCTGTCCTTTCTTAAGGATTTGATCAATATTCATTAAATACACAGCCGGTTGAGAGGGTGTTTCCGACAGATTTTTCACGTCTCCACAAATCGATACAGCACGAGAACTGTGACCCTCATTCTTTAACTTTATGAATTCATTAACCAGTTGCTCCCTTCAACTCTCCTGGGGTTTGGTCCGTGTTCAACAACGCACAGATCCTCTCAAAAAACATCGAAGAGCGGATAAGAACATAAGAACATACAAAATGCTAGATGAAGAAAGACCAAGGTCCATCTAGTTCATCCACATATGTCCCAAACTCCCTATGTGCTGTATCCCATAATGTTATTTTCTAAAAGAAAACTATTTAATCTGTGTTTGAAGGAATCAACATTTCCTGCTTCAACCGTCTCCCTCGGGAGCCTGTTCCACAGGTTCACTATTCGCTCACTGAAATAGTGTTTGCGTAGATTCGTTCTGAATTTACCCGCCTTCCATCGCAGGCCGTGGCCTCTAGTTTTCCTATTCTGGACAAGTTGAAGCAGCCCGACGTGATCTATATTGTTTTGTCCCTTTAGAATCTGAAAAATCATGTCTCCTCTCAATCTTCTCTTTTCTAGCGTGAACATACACAATTTACTCAGACTCGCAATCCAGTCCCTCTATTCCCTCAATCATTTCTCTCTGGTGCACGTTTGCACGGAAAATGTTTATAGGACCTGTTCAAGCATATTTCTGTGGGGCTTTATGGGTAGCGGTGGGGATAATAATAATCCTTGTATTTGATATAGCGCCTTATCACATCTTTGAGACATCTCAAAGTTCTTCAGAGAACACACTGTAAAGTGAATTGACTGTATATTTTGTGGGCAAAACGCGGAAGCCAATTGCGCACAGCAGCGTCCCGCAAACATTCGTGGATTGAGTGATCAACTTATTTTTATTATTGTTTTATCGAAGGAATGAGCGTGATGGTGTTCACACCTAAGTGGTTGAAGATTGCTTTGGGATTAGTACATTTTGGTGATGTGACGGTTATCTCCACATCTATCACTTTTCTTTCTTCTTCAAAAGAATTTTCCCAAACCGTGCATTGACTCAAATTTTAGTTCCACTGTATCAACACTAAAGCGGGATATGAGTTCAACAGTGTGAGATGCAGTTGTCCACGGACGCAGTCAACAGTGTTGAATTTGTCCACAAAATACGCAGCCACTACACGATACAGTAAATCCTGTGAAGCGCTTTGAGACGTCCTCTCCAAGTGAAAGGCACTATATCACTGCTGTGCCTGTTCGTCCCTCGCCCCTCACCCACTCCGCTCCACCATCAGTGGCCATATTTTCAGCCACTACGCCCCGAAACTCTGGAACTCTCTGCCTCAATCCCTCCGCCTTACCCCTCTCTCCCCACTTTCAAATCCCACCGAAAGACATTCCTTTTTGATCGTGTTTACGGTCAACTCCCCCCCTCCCCCTCCCCCCGGCTCGTTGTCAGACTCCGTCACTGTCAAGCGCTTTGAGATGCTTGTGGGACGCTGCTGTGCGAAATTGGCTGCCGTGTTTTGCTCACAGTGTATTCAGTGAAACGCTTTGAGACGTCTCGGAGACGTGAACCGGGCTGCCTGGTCTGTCAACGACAGTGCTTTGGAGTTTTGTGGACTCGTCTGGCTCAGGAACCGGCGCACCGAGACCACCACAAGAGGAGCAACTCCATTCCAATTAGCGCGTCACCTCGGAGGCAACTCAGACACAATCCTATATATTTTGTGGGATCAACACAAACCATCCAGTCTGTGTGGCTTAGTGTTGTTTTGGGCGGTGTCTTTATCAACCAAGATGCAAGCGTACACTTAACCCAGAAATAACCTCATAACTGAGCGCAAGTTGCTTTGTATTTAAAAAAATACAAACGGCAGAGTTCGGGAACACGCGCTAAATGCTATGGAATGCTTATGTAAGATCAATGGCATCTCTCATTTTTTAAGCAGCGCGGAAAACGCTTGCATATTCAGTCATCGTCCGTTGATTAAAGAGCCATCAATTTCTGTCACCGAAATGACATGATTTAATTAATTCTTCCACCCCCCCAAGAATATTGAACAAGCCACAGGGAATAAATTATCAAGATAATACTGTGCTTTGCTTTACTCATTATGGCAAACCCTCGTTCGTTCGTCCGTTCGTCAGAGCAGAAGTTTTTTCTAGAACAAAATAGCTCACAATGACTAGTGTCGTTGCCGGGGTGGGGAGGGGGAGCAATAGACTAGATCAGCTTGCTGGGCTCACTGCTGTGGTTTAAGGATTCATCGCAGTGGGACGGTCAGTGTCACCTGTTTTGATTGTGGTCACTGGCCGCTGTGCCGATGGTGTAGCTTCAGCTCCTATTGATCTGAGACAAATCAGATTATTGGTGGTAGTGGGAGGGGAGTGGTGTCGAAGGGCCTGAACAGCAGATTGCAATCTGCCACTGGAGGGGCGGAGATGGATGGCAGAATAAGCACTGACAGTGATGGGGTCCGATGTTGTATTGATTGCTGTCAGGCATTTCACTCCCCGCCAGCTCCTTGCTGCTCTGAAACCGCCGTAGCCAAAGCCACAGAGGTTCACAGCTCAGACGACGCGTCAGGCAACGATGGCAAAACTGGAGAGCAAGTGAATCTGTGGAGGATTGGATTGCTGACGGAAAGACACAAGTCGTAAATAAAACAGTGGAATAATGCAGCCAAGGCACAACTCACAAGGCCCACGGGGTTCAAAATTGCCGTGTTCCTAAAGACTTTCTATTCCTTATTTGTGAAATGGCGTAAATGTGTTCGCAAATGAAAGAGCTGTCCAAGTAAATCCCACTCCCCCGCGCTCCCCCCCTAGCCTTGTAAATTTGTCCTCACCAAATATCTACCCACTTCTCTCTTGAAAGTTGTTATCGAATCAGCTTCCACCAGCCTTTCAGGCAGTGATTCCAGATGCGAACTCGCTGTGTGAAAATACATCTCCTCACTTCATTTCCCTTCTAGTTCTTTTGATAACTATCTTAGATCTGTGTCCTCAGGTTACCGACCCACCCGCTAGTGGAAACAGTTTCTCCCTGTTCACCCTAACGAATCCCCTCATAATTTTGAACACCTCTATTAAATCTCCCTTTAACCTTCTCTGCTCCAAGGAGAACAATCCTACCCCTCCCTAGTCTTCCCACATAACTCAAGTCCCTCATTCCTGGTACCATCCTGGTAAATCTCCTTTGCAACAACAACAATAAAATTACCTTTGAATAGTGGTCAGTGGCCGTTGTGCCGAAAACTCTGGACAACCTCCTTACTTTTGTATTCTATGCTCCTATTTATAAAGCCACCTTGTTTAATAGGTGTCAGCTCATTTGGTAGCACTCTTGCGCCTGAGTCAAAAGATTTGTGGGTCCAAGCCCCATGTTGGGGCTTTAAACCCCTCATCTATGCTGGGGGCAGCACTGCATTGTTGAGGGTGCTGTCCTTCAGACAAGACATTAAATCAAGATTCTATTTGCTGGAATACTCTTAATCCCAGGGAACAGAGAAATTTCCAGTGTCCTGGCCAACAATCCCCAGATAAAATGTTGGGCCTACACTTCATGGTATTCGTTTGTGGGATATTACTGTGCGCAATGTTCCACAAACCAGTGTCTATCCTCCTTAGAGGAAGAGGTAAGTAAGTGAACTAATTTGGAGCTGAATTGTCACTAAGTTGACGTGCTTGGTAATGATAGAATCATAGACAATATACACAATATAAAAGGAGGCCATTCGGCCCATCGTGTCTGTATCAGCTCTTTGAAAAGAGCTTCCAAATTAATCCCACTCCCCCGCTCTCTCCCCATAGCCCTGCGAACTTGTCCTCCCCAAATAATTATCTCATGGAGTAGAATATGTAAATACAATAAGGTGTCGATTCTTTCAAGAACAAATTAGATAGATTTCTGTTCGGAAATAATAACTCAGGATTCAGTGTACAGTTTGGAACATATATGCGCAAGCGACTGTCAAGATGGTGAAAGACAAATTGGATAGACCTTGGTCTTCTATGGTCAAGCAAATATTCTTTTGTTAATGTCAGAATCGAGTCAATCTGAAGTACCCCAACGCACATCCTGGAGACGCAAAACCTTGGCTCTTACCAAACTTTGCCAAATAACAACAACAACTTACATTTAAAAACCATCCCTAACACAGGGCAGCGTTCCAGAACTATTGTTAAGTAAGCAAGGTGCATTTCTACAGTCCATTACAGACACGGAAATGAACATGTGTCGGTGAGGTGGCATATACAGAACTCTCAGTCTGGCTTGGATACTCTTAATTGTGGTGATGTATCAAACATCCAGCTGACCAACAAGATTGTGTGCGTAAACGGCTGCCACATTTGCCTACAAATGTACAGTCACTACACTTCACCGTAAAACCCTGTGAGGCACTTTGAGACGTCTCAACGACGTGATAAGGTGCTATATCAAATGTAATGATTATTATTATTATATCAAATACGAAGATTATTATTATTGTATTGCCATATTCTCTGACTTATCACTTTCTGAGGATGTTTCTGTTTGTGACCTAGCCAATAATCCTCCAAATGAATTGACCATTCCCCCATTGACTGTTTGTGGGACCTTGCCGGGCACACAATGAGAGAGAAAGAGAGTTTGCTTATGTTTGCCTATCAGTAGACGTCAACGCTTTGAGACCTTTGGATGTGATAAATTGTCAATAAGAATGTCAATTCTTTGGTTATGAGAGCTAACGTGGTCGTGCGATTAAATTGGAAAAAGGAAGAGTGGAAGAAACAGAGATAAAGTGCTGTTTCGTAATTGACTTCATTGGGTTTTTAATGCAGTTCCATTGTTACTTCTGCAGAAAGAACTGATATCCAAGCTAATTGCTTACTAGCTTTGTGCCAGTGGCTGAATAGTCATAGATGTATTACATTGCAAACTAAGTGGAGTGCACCAAACCAAAGCATAGGGAGGAAATCATAGATAAAACCTAATATGTATCCATTTTAACAACCGGATAGAAGCCTTAGATTTCCCCTGTTGTCCAAATAAAACATTCTACGCTTGCACTTGGATAGATAAATGGAAGGCGATCCCTGGATTAATGCCCGCGGATCCCACGATCGACATCACTGCCCACAGTGACATCACCGCAAAGAATTATAGAATTGAAAAGAATCACCTTCAGGCCCAAAGCCTTTGATGGAAGACAGGAAGGGGCCACGCTGAGACTCATCACTCGCCTTTTACCAATCACCATCCTGAAAGGCAGAAAAATGTTTCACGAAAACAAAAAAAATTAGGGAGAATTGCCTAACCTTAGGCTTAACCTTCCTTTTTCACAATAATAATCCACAATAATAATAATGCATTTGATATCGCGCCTCATCACGTCTTCGAGATGTCTCAAAGCGTTTCACAGTTATAGTGTAAACTGAATTGATTGTATATTTTATGGGCGAAACCCGGCAGCCAATTGCTCACAGCAGCGTCCCACAAACAGTGGTGGATTGAGTGACTAAATTACTATTTTTTGTAGGAATTATTACCCTCAAAAAAGCGATCCACCAATCGACTAACAACCGGGTTCCTACTTACTATGAGGTAAACAAAGACATGTGTGTGGAGTAAGGAAAGTTGCTTAACGTTTTGCCCTGCCGGGAATCGAACCTGGAACCTCTCGTTTCCTGGATAGGGCTCCCATATGTTTGCAGTGCTGGTTGGACCTGAAACCTGTTTATGATGTCTGCTAAACTTTGTATTGATTTTCTACTCTCCTTGATAGTGATTTCTTTGTAACAGCCAATGTTGTAATAAGGGAAAGAAAAAGATATTAAGTTTCCCCCGATCAATATTATCAAAAGTAAAATGCACTAATCTGTTTGCTGGATTTGACTGAGATTAGGATTGCATTTTCTTGCTTTTAAAGATCAATATCTTTGCCATTTTGTTAAATTTCAAATGCAATTTATTACACTCTTCTGATTGTACCGGGGTTTATGTCATTTTCTAACTCAGTCCCGAAGAAATCAAGAGGGCAGATGACTGTAAGGCTCCTGGCCTGCAATGATGGATAACAACTGTCTAAAAACAAAATGATAGATAGGAGTTGCAATGTCAATTTGAACTGTATTAGCCCCCACGGACTTTAACAATTTTACTTATGTTGAATGCCAAACTTACCATCTTGTTCGTTCTCTCCCACTCTCACTCTCCCAATTTCGGGTACGTTGTCCTCGGGCTCCACCGCAAAAGGATCTGTCTAAAGCTTGTGACTGTGCTCTTTTTTGGGTCAAATAAATAATAATAATCCTTGGATTTGATACAGCGCCTTATCACATCTTCAGGACGCCTCAAAGCGCTTCACAAGATATACTGTAAAGTGAAACAACTATGTTTTGCAAGTGAAACTCGGCAGCCAACACAACAGCGTCCCAAAAACAGAGACGTGTGGAATAAAGAAACTTGCTTACTGTTTCCCCTTACCGGGAATCAAACCCAGGTCTTTTGACTTGTGAAGCGAGAGCTCTAACCAATACGCTACAGGACTCCAAATGTCTGATGTGCAGAAACCCATCACCATGTTTAATAGTACCCAAACCAGGCTGAGAGGTCTACAGATATATGCTGCCTTATAGGTATTATTTACCTGTTGTGGAATCCCACGTTGTGATCCCATAATCCCAAATGAGTCTTGTAGCTCAGTAGTTAGAGCACTTGCCTGGCAAGCAAGAGACCTGGGTTTGATTTCCGGCAGGGCGAAACCTTGAGCAAGTTTCCTTACTCCACACATCCGATAATAATCCCTCAAGAAAAGAAAACAATAATAAATTGGTCACTTCAATCCACGACTGTTTGTGGGTCGCTACTGAGCGCAATTGGCTGTTGCATTTCGCCCACAAAATATGCAGTCAATTTACTTTACAGTGTATTCTGTGAAGCGCTTTGAGACGTCTAGAAGACGTGAAAAGTGCTATATCAGATGCAAGGATTATTATTATTATTAATGAGAAGGAAGGTCCTGACTAACACTGCCCCAGTTAACAAAATTGATCTCTCAGTTCATGGCTTGTTTGTGGGATATTGCTGTGCACAAATTGGTTGTTGCGTTCACCAACACGGTCACTACACTTTGCAGTAAATCTTATCAAGCATTTTGAGATATCCTCCCAACGTAAAAGGTGCTGTATCAAATGTGAGGATTATTATTATTATTTGCTCACCACGTGTTCTCAAAGTATCAAACGCAATCGCCAACAAAGTCCTAAAGCAACCAGATAAATAAAGCAATAAAATACTGACCTGGGTTTAGACGCAATTAGTGTGATTTTCAATGCAGGAAATCTGGCATTTAAAGTCGGCAAGAGATAAATAATTAACCAACCAAGACGTAAAAATAAAGCTTTTTCCTGTGTAATAAATCGAGATTCTGAACCCAAGTAAGGTGCCGTTGTCAGGAGAGTTTGGGTCAGTTGTGCTGCTCATTTTAATGATTGTGAACTCTCCCCACCTCTTTGGAATATTCGTTTCTCCCACTCACGTGTTCTCATAGGAACATAGGAAATTAAGAGCAGGAGAAAGTCATTATAATAATAATAATCCTTACATTTGATATAGCGTCTTAGCACGTCAGTGAGACTACTCAAAGCCAATCAAACTCGCTCTCACTTCTCCCCTCACACCAACCCTTCACATAGAGTTGCCTACAAATACACAGTCACTACACTTTACAGTAAATCCTGTGAAGCACTTTGAGATGACCTTATAATGTGAAAGGTACTTTACCAAATGCAAGCATTATTATTATTATTTATTTATAGCCCTTGATATTTTTAATAATAATAATGCTTGTATTGATATTGTGCCTTATCACGTCTTCGAGATGTCTCAAAGAGCTTCACACAATGTACTCAGAATCCTACAAACAGTTGGAGATGAGTGAGCGAATTCTTCTTATTTTTTTGGAGGATATATTCCCCAGAAAAGTGATCTGCCAATTGACTAACAACCAGGTTCCTACATACTGCTAGGTAAACAGGGACGTGTGGAGTAAGGAAACTTGCCCAATGATTTGCCCGGCCTGGGAATCGAACTCAGGTCTCTCGTTTGCGAGGCGAGTGCTCTAACCACTGAGCTACAGGGCTCCACAGTGGTTAAGACTGTTTTTGCACAATCTTTGATGCCAAGATGATGTTCCTAAGCCTAAGAACACTAAAAAAAATCAGGTTCCTTGAACTGTATACATCTAAACACTGGCTGTGAGTTAAAGCAGTCGTCGTGCGCAGTGCAATCATTAGTGGAGAGCTCAAGTCTAGTGCCAACCTTTGCTCTATCAAATAGCTTTACAGTGCTCTCTGGCACGTCATGAGAATAACAGAAACTGTTTATGACTCCTCATTAAAAGGAAGCTATTGTATTGGGGGAAATTTCCCAACTTGTAAAAACGTGCTCCAAGTGAAGTGCCAGCTAATTAGGTTTTATTTATTTTTAATGGGCTTGTTGTTTCAGCAAATCTGGTTACAAGTCTCACCATTCATCCACTTCAGGAGGCAAGACTCACTGAAATGATAAACACTGTTAGGGAAACTGCCTCAATAGGTTTTCCACTTGGTTTCAATGGGATTGGCAGGGATTCAGTTTATATCTTTCTGTGGGTCTTTTATTCTCGCTCTTTGCTCAGTATTTACGAAAAAAAGACAAGCAAATACTGAGTGGAAATCTAAAATAAATTATAAATCAAAAGACAAACGAGCGATCTGTGAACCGCCTGACCTCACTGACACCAAAAATGTCTTGCTGGTTTCACCTGAGTTCGATGAACGTAAAGGGATAAAGGGATCATAGAATCATAGAATTATAAAACACAGAAGGAGGTCATTCGGCCCATCGTGTCTGTGCTAGTTCTTTGAAAAGAGCTTCCAAATCAATCTCACTCCCCCTCTCCCTCCCCAAATCCCTGCAAACTTGTCCTCCCCGAATACTTCTACTCTCTTAAAAGTTGTTTTTCGATCGACTTCCACCAGCCTTTCAGGCAATGTATTGCAGATCCAAACAACTCGCTGTGTAAAAAAATTTCTCCTCACCTCCCCTCTGTTTCTTTTAACAAATATTTTAAATTGGAGGCTATAACAAGTTTGAGGTTTACCCCCTACCTCCATTCAGTGGTCTGCAGCCTGTTTCAAGTCCCCCACCTTGCTCAACCCACCATTGGCAGGCAGGCCTTCAGCCGCTTCGCCCCCACCCTCTCAAACTCCATCCCACAGTCCCTCCGGCTCACCCCCTACTTTGACACCTTCAAGAACCTGTCTCAAGACCTTCCTCTTCAACCGTGCCTTCGGTCACCTTCCTACCTCTACCCTCTCCGCGCTCCACCCCTCCTGAACCCAACTCCCAGCTCAGGTGTGGATCCCTGACTGTGCACATCCTCCTGACGTGAAAGACACTATACAAATATAATTTGTTGTTGTTGCTGTTGTTGTTGAGGTGTTCGCTGTTGTCAGTGGGTATCACTCTCCTCTCTAAGTCAGAAAATTGTGAGTTCAAGCCCCAATTCCCCCAATTTGAACTCACAGTTTCAGCTGGCACTCCAACACGGTGCTGGTGGTATCAGCAGTCAGAGGTGCAGATTTGGTTGGGACATTAAACCGAGTTCCTGTCTACAACAACAATCATAATAATAATTCTTGCATTTGATATAGTGCCTTATCAAGTTGGTGAGACGTCTCAAAGCGCTTCACAGAATATATTGTAAAGTGAATTCACTTTGTATTTGGTGGGTGAAACGTGGCAGCCAATTGCACACAGCAGCGTCCCACACAGACAGTCGTGGATTGAGTGACCACATGATTATTATTTTTTTTTGGAGGGATCATTACACCAGGACAGCAATCAACCAATCGACTAACAACCTACTTACTGCTAGCTAAACAGAGGAGTATGGAGTAAGGAAACTTGGCCAACATTTCACCCTGTCGTAGGCATAATATCAAGTGCAAGGACTGTTAAGCGGAGAGAGAGGAATGGGTAGAGCAAGCCCATTCTAATTCAGAAATTTAGAAAAAAAAGCCCCTTGTATTTTTCAGCTACATTTTGGAAATATTTCATTTGAAATCCAGCACCAACATCTGTAGCAGACTGGCCAACGAGGCCCAAAGCCCCCGCGCACCCAAACAAGAAAGCTGTATTGGATTTTGATCAGTCGCTGCTAACTCGATTACAGGAAAGGACTAGGAACAGAATGACCTCTGAACTCCTCCCATTCGTTGGAAACATCAGCGTACTGCAAATAATGTTGTTTGTTTGATGAGTGGGGCCTCGAAAGCGCACGCACTGCTGCGATGCCGCCTTTTAATCCGATTCGAGCTCTGCCCCTGCCTCGGGAGAGACACCGTCCATTGTTAAGGTGCTCCGCCTCATGCAATTGCATGTTCTTTGAAGAAGAGCATCGCGTCACTTTGCTAACGTTCTTTTTCCTACTGTGTCGGTCTTCATCAGAGCCATGGAGCGAGTGCTTTTAAGTGAGGCTATTCCAATGTCAAATTGCTCTGTTTATCTCCGCTTTCCACACATTCAGCAATAATATTCCTTGCATTTGACATTGCGCCTGGAGTGTCAGAACATCACAAAGAACTTCACAGGGAAGTGCTGCCGAGTGTAGTAACTGGGTATTGGTAATTATGCAGCAAATTATGCGCTGACCACAACAGCGAAGACTTGCCCTTACCTTTCACTTTTTATCTTTTTTTTTATCTTTTATCTTTCACGCAGAATGAACATCTTACGAGATCGCAGATTGGTTTGAATGAGGAACGCCCTTCAGCCCATTTGATCTTTTGTCCTCAAACACTGCAGCCGATCCATTTTACGGTATAGCCCATGAAGCGCGTTGAGACTTCTCAATGTGACATAATAAGGCGCTATATCAAACACAAGGATTATTATTATCCTTCCAGAATATCCACCCTACACCAGCAAGCCGTTTATTTTTTACCACCCTTTCTGGCAACTTATTCTGGTTACTAAATACAGTTTGAGTCAAGAAATATTGCCTGCTGTTTGTCTTGAAATTGCCTGTTGCAACTCTAAAATATAAAAAGAGTATGGGGAATACGCAGTAGAATGGGACTAAACAGATAGCTCTTTCAGACAGCGAGGATAAGCTCGACAGAGCCTGCTGTAAGTTCACTATTGTGCCACATAGAGACCCGTTCAGCTCAATGTTGGTGAAAATGAGCAATCCTCAGATATTTTAGTGTCAAACACACATTAGTGTAAAAGGAGAATAACTTAAGATGTCTTTGCCTCATTCCTTTGTTTCCTCAATGGTTAGAGCGCTCGCCTCGTAAGCGAGAGGATCTGGGTTCGATTCCCGGGCAGGTTGAAACCTTGGGCAAGTTTCCTCACTGCACACACATGCCTCTGTTTACCCAGCAGTAAGTAGGAACCCGGTTATTAGTCGAATGGTGGATCGCTTTTCCGGGGGTAATAATTCCTTCAAAACAAATAATAATAAATTAGTCACTTAAATCCAGACTGTTTGTGGGACGCTGCTGTGCGCAATTGGCTGCCGCATGTTGCCCACAAAATATACAGTATATTCTGTGAAGCGCTTTGAGACGTCTCGAAGACGTGATAAGGCGCTATATCAAATGCAAGGATTATTATCATTATTATTTTATTTGCTCTGAAAGACCGAGGCTCATCGAGTATCCGAACCTTACAAGAGACTTAAGTGGTTAGTTAGCAGATCACATATCTCTCTTTGCTTGCTCCTTCCAAAAAAAACCCAGACATAATCTGTTTACCCATCACTAGCCAAGGGCAAGGGTCAACCTTACATGGCCTTATTCTCCCCAGGAGAATGATGCTCAGATCAAAGCCTTTAGTGCTTATTGCTTTTAGAATTCCATTGTTTCCTTTGCCGTTTTCATAAGCCTTTTGCTTTGACATTGACAGCGTCTTTCTAAAAGCCCGTTTTTCTTTGGAAAGGCCGGATCTATCTTAATATTTTACCTGTAATTGTCTGCGGCCAATTTCTTCTAAAGGAATTAAAAATGCAAATCTAATATCATAATTGTGTAATATGATAAGCTTGGCAGCTCAATCAATACCGTCTAGTGTGGTCAATAATAAGACTATGATGTATTTTTGACAGAACTAACCAATCTCACTTTATCACTGGCATGTGGTCCTTCCCAGACTATACCATATGACATTTCATACACGACAGCTATCAATCACCCCCAGTGTTTGCACCACCAGGCTTCATATCGCCGTCTGCCAGACTCTCCGCATTGAGAATCTTCCTTGAGCTGAATGTTAGGGACAGGAGTGCATTGGTTTAGAGCACTCGCCTCGCAAGCGAGAGGACTCGGGGTTCAATTCCCCGGCAGGGCAAAACACTGGGCAAGTTTTCTTATTCCACGTACCTCTGTTTACTTAACAGTAAGTAGGAACCCTATTGTTAGTCGCCTGGCGTATCGCTTTTCCGGGAGTAATAATCCTTTCAAAAAAGTTAAATAATGATATTGGTGATATTTTGGTCACTCAACCCATGACTCTTTGTGGGACACTGCTGTGCACAATTGGCTGTCACATACAAAATATAGAGTCATTTCGCTTTACAGTATATTCTATGAAGCGCTTTGAGACGTCTTGAAGATGTGATAAGGCGCTGTATTAAATGCAAGGATTATTATTATTATTATTATTATAAGACAGCAGCAACAGTTACTGGCATTTAAGAGCTTGTATGTCAGTATCTAGCTGGACTTCTGATCCTGCGTTCTCACGTTCTCCATCCTTCAACCACATGTTCCTGAGATTTGCCGTGACAACAACAACCTGCATTTATATAGTGCCCTTCACGCAGCATTAACTCTCGGAGGGCTGCTGAGTGGTGGGGTTGGGTACAAGGCAAGGAGAAGGGGGAGAGGGCGGTGACTATAGCAGTTGAAGAGGTAGCCCAAAGAGGTAGGTAACAGATCAACTGTTTGCCAGACAGTGATATCAATGGCAAGCTATGTGGTTTTAGCTGGTTAGACTCCAGCAGTTGGATCCTATTGGTTTGGATCCTATTAAGCATGGTGATGGGTTTCCGTGTGGGTCAGACACCCAGCTGATCATGGTGATGGGTTTCCGTGTGGGTCAGACACCCGGCTGATCACGGTGATGGGTTTCCGTGTGGGTCAGACACCCGGCTGATCATGGTGATGGGTTTCCGTGTGGGTCAGACACCCGGCTGATCATGGTGATGGGTTTCCGTGTGGGTCAGACACCCGGCTGATCATGGTGATGGGTTTCCGTGTGGGTCAGACACCCGGCTGATCATGGTGATGGGTTTCCGTGTGGGTCAGACACCCGGCTGATCATGGTGATGGGTTTCCGTGTGGGTCAGACACCCGGCTGATCATGGTGATGGGTTTCCGTGTGGGTCAGACACCCGGCTGATCATGGTGATGGGTTTCCGTGTGGGTCAGACACCCGGCTGATCATGGTGATGGGTTTCCGTGTGGGTCAGACACCCGGCTGATCATGGTGATGGGTTTCCGTGTGGGTCAGACACCCGGCTGATCATGGTGATGGGTTTCCGTGTGGGTCAGACACCCGGCTGATCATGGTGATGGGTTTCCGTGTGGGTCAGACACCCGGCTGATCATGGTGATGGGTTTCCGTGTGGGTCAGACACCCGGCTGATCATGGTGATGGGTTTCCGTGTGGGTCAGACACCCGGCTGATCATGGTGATGGGTTTCCGTGTGGGTCAGACACCCGGCTGATCATGGTGATGGGTTTCCGTGTGGGTCAGACACCCGGCTGATCATGGTGATGGGTTACTGTGTGTGTCAGACACCCGGCTGATCATGGTGATGGGTTTCCGTGTGGGTCAGACACCCGGCTGATCATGGTGATGGGTTACTGTGTGTGTTAGACACCCGGCTGACCAAAATTCTTTGCTAGTGGTCACCAGCAGCTGTCACTGGGAATATTAAAATTAACAAAAGGGATAATCTTTCTGTAGCACAAATTCCTCTCTGACTCTGCTCTCTATTCAATTACCCTTGACTGAGATCAACACAGAGCAGAAATTGAACCGTTTAAACCATCCGTTCAAAAACAAATAATAATAATTTGGTCACTTCAATCCACGACTGTTTGTGAGACACTGCTGTGTGCAATTGGCTACTGTATTTCGCCCACAAAATATACAGTCAATTCACTTTACAGAATGTATTGTGAAGCGCTTTGAGACGTCTCGAACACATGATGAGGCACTGTATCAAATGCAAGGATTATTATTATTATTATTTTCATATTTTATCCAGGAGGCTACCTCTCTACACCCTACCCTATCGAACTCAATCCCACATTCCCTCCGCCTCGCTCCCACCCTGGCCTTCTTCAAGGCCCACCTCAAGACCCTCCTCTTCAACTGCGCATTCGGCCACCTTCCTACCCCTACCCTCCCTGCCCTCCGCCCCACCTGATCCCAAACACTAATACTATAATAATCCTTGTATTTGACATAGCACCTTATCACATCTTCAAAACGTCTCAAAGCGCTTCACAGGATATTCTGTAGAGTGAATTGACTGTATGTTTTGTAGATGAAACGCGGCAGCCAATTGCGCACAGCAGTGTCCCACAAACAGTTGTGGATTGAGTGACCAATTTATTATTATTGATAATATTTGACGGAATTATTACCCTCAGAAAAACGATCTGCATCGACTAACGACAGCGTTCCTACTGACTGCTGGGCAAACAGAGGCACATGGAATAAGGAAACTTGCTAACGTTTGGCCCTGCCGGGAATCAAACCCAGGTCTCTCGCTTGCGAGGCAAGTGCTCTAACCACTGAGCTACAGGACTCCAATACAGGTTTCCCTGCAGGAAAGCTCACTTATGTTACGAGATCTTTTTCCGGATAGCAACCGTTTTCAAGAGCAGAACAATTTATATAGAGGCTTCACATAGGGTAACAGCTCATAGAGTTTCACAGGGACTTGGTTGGACACTGACCAGGGAGAGGGAGTGGGAGGTGGACAGGCATGTTTAAAGTGTTAGGATTTGAGGGATGTAAAATCAAAAGTGGGGGTTTGAGAGGGGGAGAGGGGAGGGAGCTCCAGAGGTTAGCGGCGTAGTCTTGGTCACCGATAGTGGTGCAGGGGAAGTTGAGCTGAGCCGAGGGGCAGGCAAAGCTGCAGGGTAGGAGGAGGAGATCGGGGAGATAATAATAATAATAATCCTTACATTTGATACAGCTCCTTATCTTCGCGACGTCTCAAAGCGCTTCACAGTATATACTGCAAAGTGACTTGACTGTTTATTCCGTGGGAGAAATGGGGGCGAGATAAGGGGTTGCCAGGGAGTGAATGGATTTTCAACACTTTTTCCACCACAAGTGATTTTTTTATATACAATATATAAGACATTTATATAATTCATTTCCTTTATAAAACAGAAAACAGAAATACCTGACTTTAAGCCACTTTTGCCATTCAAGCAAATAATGAAATATCTGTTCTTACGGTTGTTAGCCGATTGGCGGATCGCTTTTCTGGAGGTAATAATCCTTTCNAAAAAAAAATATTTTGTCACTCAATCCACAACTGATTGTGGAACACTGCTGTCCGCAATTGGCTGCCGCATTTTGCCCACAAAATATACAGTCGATTCACTTTACAGTATAACATGTGAAGCGCTTTGAGACGCCTCGAAGACGTGATAAGGTGCACTACATTCAATGCAAGGATTATTATTATTTTATTATATAATACAATCCAATACTTGTAATTGCAATAAAAATCTTGAAACTCACGCTCTCTCCCTAACAAGAGCAAGAACGAAAAAGAGTGGTTTGATTTATTTCCTGTCTGGCTAGTTGCGTTTAGGTTAAATTCTCAACACAAAATATCTGTTGAGCGGATGAATCCCTCGTTCTGGCTTTGCAGGGCGGATTCACCTGCACTGTCTGCATCGATTTTCAAACACATGATTGCTGATGAAATATTAAGCCACATTGATTTTGAAATTGAGGATCAATTGTAAGTTGGATGATGTGCATATTTCAGAGACATGCAGATCCATTTGTCAAATCTTCCAATTGCAAAATAATTGACGCTACGTCATTCTTGTATTTTTAGATGGAAGCCTGAACATCGCAATCCATAATATGCTCGTCCCTCTTAGGCTCGCTCTCAAGTAACAAGCCGCACGTTTCTTTTTGTCAACTTGAGAATAAGTTTTAACTTGTTCAGATCCAGTATTGTCCTTCCCATGTACGCATTAATAATCCTTAGATTTGATGCAGCACCTTGCAAGTCAGGAGGATGTCTTAAAGTGCTTCATAGGATTTACCGTAAAATGTAATTAATGAATGTATTTCATGGGCAAAGTCCCACAAACAACCGTGAAGTGAAGGGAAAGCTAGTCCATTGGATCCATTCCAAGTCTCTCATTTTGTTCTGAAACTTGAGAAACATAAGCAAATGTTTGAAGGTGGCAGGACAGGTAGATAAACCTTTAGAAAAGCATATGGGATACTTGGCTTTACAAATAGAGGAATAGAATACAAGAGTCAGGAAGTTATAATGAAGCTTTATAAAACACCGGTTAGACCTCAGCTAGAGACTGTGTTCAGTTCTGGGCACCACAATTTAGGAAGGATGTCAAGGTACTGGAGAGGGTGCAAAGGAGATTTACCGGGATGTTACCAGGAATGAGCGAGTTCAGTTATTAGGAGAGGCTGGAGAAGCTGGGATTATTCTAGTTGGAGCAGAGAAGCTAAGGGGAGATTTAATAAAGATGTTCAAAACTATAAGGGGATTTGATAGACTGAACAGGGCAAAACTGTTTCCACTGGTGGGTGGGTCGGTAACCTGAGGACAACAGATTTAAAATAGTTGTTAAAAGAAACAGAGGGGAGGTATTTTCACACAGCGAGTTGTTCGGATCTGGAATGCATTGCCTGAAGGGGCGGTGGAAGAAGATTCGATAACAACTTTCAAGAGATGTCGATAGATATTTGAGGAGGACAAATTCGCAAGGCTATGGGGAGAGAGGGGGGAGTGGGATTATTTCGGACAGCTCTTTCAAAGAACCACAGGGATCCAATAAGCCGAATAAATCTGTATAATTCTATCATTCTATTGTGCCAAATTGTGGAAAATTCATAAATTCAGTTTTAATTCAGAAGCAGTTTTTTCTGCAGTTCCAAAAAGAACAGCTTTCAAATTAAGAATTTCCACAATTCTGGACAACCTTAAATTTTAAGACAAAATTAAGATTTGATGCAATTTCAGGCTAATGAACAGGAAAGATATAATAATAAGCCTCGCATTTGGTATGGAGTTTCATCATGTCTCAAGAATATACTGTAGTGAATTCTAAGGAATCATTACCCCGGAAAAGCGATGCACCAATCGACTAACAACCAGGTTCCTACTTACTAAACAGAGTCGTGTGGAGTAAGGGAACTTGTCCAATGTTTCGCCCTGTCCGGGAATCAAACCCAGGTTCTTGCGCTTGTGAGATGAGTGCACTAACCACCAAGCCTCAGGACTCCACGATACTCCATATAATAGAGTATTTGGGGAAAAGTGAAAGTGATTTGGGACGAGAGCAGCTCGAGTTCACATCATCTTAGGTTCAATTAAATGGCCTACTCCAGGATCATAAATTCTCTGATTCTGTGGTGACAAATTGACTTGTGTTACTGTTTTTGCGCAGGAGGAGAATTAACACTGTAGAGCAAATACCTAACACAGCTGTACTACTTGCCACGTACAGAGGGAAAGAGCCTCTTAAAAAGAACCAACTTCCCGTTTAAAACTGAAATGAAGATTGCTTTCTGAACTTCTGCATGGCTGAGACGCTGAAAATATCCATCTCAAGTTTACTCTCTCTTGTGCTTACAAGGAGAGCAATGGTATAGAATGGGGCGTTCTCACTCTATCCATCAATGGCACTCAGCAAACCTAATGAATAGATCAAAAACTCTATTGGCTGCCCATATTTTGTAAATAATCCATCTGAAAGCGAAAGCCAGCACTTACTCTGTAAAATATTGAATTAGAGGATAGGACGTGGAGTCCTGTAACATATTGGTTAGAGCACTCGCCTCGCAAGCGAGAGACCTGGGTTCGATTCCCGGGCAGGGTGAAACATTGGGCAAGTTTCCTTAGTCCACAATCCTCTGTTTATCAGCAGTGAATAGAAACCCGGTTGTTGGTCGATTGGCGGATTGATTTTCCAGGGGAATAATCCTTCCACCCTGCCCTAAATTAAAATAAAATTGAAAAAATTATAATTTGGCCACTCAATCCACAACTGTTTGTGGGACGCTGCTGTGTGCAATTGGCTGCTGTGTTTCGCCCACAAAATATACAGTCAATTCACTTTACAGTATATTGCGTGAAGTGCTTTGCGACATCTCAAAAGATGTGATAAGGCTATGTATCAAATTCAGCAACAACAACAACAACAACATTTCATTTATAGAGCGCCTTCCACATCGGGAGGACGTCCCAAGGCACTGGGCAGTTGGGTCGGGACCCGAATAGGGGGAAAATGGTCAGGGTGAGGGGAGGGAAGGGAGGGAGCAAGGAGGGGGTGAAGGCACGGTTGAAGAGAAGGATTATTATTATTATTATTAAGTTTGCTTCTAAACTCAGCTGCATTGGGGATAAGTTTTCTGCACTTTTACTTCTCCTGCTTAACAACCAGCGCTCACTCCTGATCTCCAAACCCTGGCCCAGAGGCAAACCCAGCAGCTAATTTGCACACAGCAGAGTCCCTTAAACAGCCATGGAATAAATGCCCAATTGTTGGCCAGGACAACAACAACACAGTGCCCCCTCATGCAGGGTAGTGTCCCAGAGCGCTCGACACTGGCAGAGCATGACTCCGAGCCAGGGGGGAGAGTGGGGGAGGTGACCGTAGGCACGGTCGAATAGCAAGCTCTTCAGGCGCGACGTGAAGATGGGGAAGGAAGAGGCAAGAAGGAGGGATAAAGGGATAGGGTTCCAGAGTTTCGGGGCGTAGCGGCTGAAAGCACGGCCGCCGATGGAGGAATGGAGGGCACAAGTCAGTCGAGCGGAGGCAGCGGGTTGTGGGTTGGCGAGGGGCTAAGCAGGTCGTAGAGGGAGGGAGGTTCCAGTGTATGAAGGGATTTGAAAACTAGTGAGAGGATCTTGAAATCGAGCCGTTCAGTGAGGGGGCACAGGTGGATCTTGGCTTGAAACTGGTGTGATGCGGACAGCATTTGCTTTTCAATCGAAGGGACTGCACCTCCGAAGAGATGCTGCTGTGCTCCCTCTAGCCCTCGACTGGCGTGTCAGCGGAGACAGTAAGTTTGAAGTGAAGACTGTTAGTTTAAAGTCCAATGTAAGGTTTCATCCCACAACCTTCTGATCAGAGGTGAGAGTGCTACGAAAGCTGACGTATAATAATTGAGCGTTCCCTGCCCACCCACCGCCCCCCAACCCACCCCCCACTTCCCTTCCCAGATAAAAAGTGAGATTCCACATCGATGGAGATTCCTAACCAGAAATGAATTCTTCATCAATTCTGACCTCCTGCAACAGGGTCAGGAGCTTGAGGTATTCTGCTGTGGCCTGGGCTCACTGCAGACCACTTGTGGTTTTATTGACCCGCTCTTTACTTGTAGGTCCTCCTATGGTGGGATGACATTTTGTTGAGCGTATAAAAACCGTAACCTCCATCTGTCCAACATCAATCTCTCTCAACCCCCAGCTCCTGACTGTGGTGGTTAGTGACATCTGTCTAAAAGGGTCTTTGCACAAGCAAATTCCCAGAGCGCTGTTGTGGGGTGTGTTTGAATAGATGGAGTGAAAATTGCAATACGGGATGTGATAATATCATATATTGCAACCTGGCGATCCCTCTCTCCCCCTCCCCCACACACCCCGAACCTCATCCATCACGCCATCGATGTGATCGCTTTCCGGGGGTAATAATCCCTCGAAAACAATGTGGTCACTCGATCCACATCTGTTTGTGGGACACTGCTGTGTGCAATTGGCTGCCAAGTTTTGCCAACAAAATAGAGTATATTTGGTGAAGCGCTTTGAAATGTGTTATAGCGCCTTATGCCGTCTGCGAGACAGCGCTTCACAGCATATTCTGTAATTCTGTGTATTTTGTGGGCGAAACGTGGCAGCCAATTGTGCACAGCAGCGTCCCACTGGATTGAAATGACCCTAATTTTTATTTATTTTAAGGATTATTACCCCCGGAAAAGTGATCCAGCAATTAACTAGGTTCCTACTTACTGTTACGTAAACAGAGGTGTGTGGAGTAAGTAAACTTGCCCAATGTTACACCCTCCCTGGGAATCAAACCCAGGTCTCTCACTTGCGAGATGAGTGCTCTAACCACTGAGCTATCTGCCTGCCTGTTCAGATGGACATTAAAGCACAGCACCGTTTGAAAAGAAGAGCGTATTTCTCCTGTTGTCCTGGCCAACAATCCCCCAGTTGAAATTGGTCATACAATCCATGGCTGTTTGTGGAACACCATTGTATTCTAATTGGCTGTCGCGTTAATTGTAAAATATACAGTGACTGTATTTCAAAAACAATTTGCATTTATTATCATCCTCCATGCAGGATAGCGCTTCGGAGCAGTTTATTTTACAGTAAGTCCTATGAAGCTCTTGCAGAGTTTCTCTCAATATGATAGGCATTCTATCAAATATAAAGGATTATTAACATTCACATATTATGTCCCATCGCCCACAAAATACAGTGAATTCACTTTACAGTGTATTCTGTGAAGCGCTTTGAGATGTCACGAAGACGTGATAAGGCGCTGTATCAAATGCAAGGATTATTATCTCTCTTACAGAGAGTTTCTCAGGAAAGCAGAGTAAATTTACTATCTGGGTCCATTATCTCTTTCTGACTCAATAGCACCACTTGGTAATATGCATTAAAATGCTGCTGTATGGCCCCATTTAGATCCAAGTCCTTTTTTTTATATAAATTAAATTGTACCATCTGTTAAACCAAGCACGCCTCTCAATTTATTCCTTAACCCACAGAGGTTAATTGCGTAATTCATTCCTCCATCAACAGTCGCCCACGGCTGGGAGAGAGAGCTACATTTTCAACTGCCTACAGATCACCGCTACACCAGCAACAAAACAGGGGTTTGATTTCCCCTTTTATTTCACCAGCTCAATCGAATCATGTCCTGTTTTTTTTACAGCGTCTCACCATGATTTGATTTGATTTGAGAAAATAATTATTCCAGGGGTTTAATAATCCCTTCAAAAAAAATGAATAATAATAATTTGGTCACTCCAAATCCACGACTGTTTGTGGGACTCTGCTGTGGGCAATTGGCTGCTGTGTTTCGCCCACAAATATAGAGTCAATTCACATTACTTTATATTCTGTGAAGCGCTTGGAGACAACAAGGCGAAACCTTAGGCAAGTTTCCTTACTCCGCGCACCTCTGTTTACCTAGGAACCCACTGTTTAGTCGATTGGCGATCGCTTTCCGGGGGTAATGAATCCCTTCAAAAAAACTCATTTATTAAAAAAAATATATTGGGCCACTCAATCCACGACTGTTTGTGGGACGCTGCTGTGCACAATTGGCTACCGCATTTCGCCCACAAAATATACCGTCAATTCACTTTACAGCATATTTTGTGAAGCGTTTTGAGACGTCTCAAAGAATTGATAAGACGCTACATCAAGTGCAAGAATATTATTATTAATATTATTAAAAGCAATACCGGGAGCAAAGCTGGAAACGCTTGAACATCGAGAGTTGCTTTTATGGGCAATGAGTTCAAGCGTAGTTTTAATGCCTTGCTCCTTTGCAACCTGTCGGAAGCTGCGAAAGAGTGAGATTGTTTTAACAGATGGCTGAACTGAAAGTAAACAGATAGTTGCCAAAAGTAGAGCAGGAGGTCCCTTGAGAGTATTATAAAGAATGATACAGGCTCTCTCTGCCCGGATTGAAATTCACTCGAAACAGCACGTCAGGGCTAAGCTTTCCTTTTTATTAAATGACTATGAAAGAGAAGCCTTTGCACTTCCCTGCGGTTGCTGTCGAGTCATCAGTCCTCGATTCCACCGCAGAGGTTCTCCCTGCACTGAGCTGAGGTTCAGAGAGTGCAGGCTGACACAACAGCAACGGCAACCTCCATGTGCTTTACAGAATTCAAACCTTACTCAGGGAGGGAAATTAGGCAACTCACTAGTGCTGAGCCTTGTCCCACATTAGCTTTGAAAGAAAGATCCAGTGTAAACCATTATTTTCGAGTGCTGTAGCTCAGCGCTCGCGAGAGATCTGAGTTCGATTCCCAGGCTGCCTGCCACGTTTTTCTCACAAAATATAGTCAATAAGGCAGACGGGATCGAGATGAATGATTTAATTCAACATCGAAGAACGATCTAGAAAATAACAAACAAACAAAGTTTATTAACTTGTAATTGATTTAGAATATAAGACAGACAACAGCCAATATGTAATAATAATAATCCTTGCATTTGATAGAGCGCCTTATCACGTCTTCGAGACGTCTCAAAGCGCTTCACAGGATACACTGTAAAGTAAATTGACTGTATATTTTGTGGGCAAAACGCAGCAGCCAATTGCGCACAGCAGCGTTCCCACAAGCAGTCGTGGATTGAGTGACCAAATTATTATTATTTTTCTTTTTTTTAAGGAATTTTCAAACAACTCATTAGTGTAAGTTGCATAATAATAATTTTTTCTGAGGGATAAATTTGGTACCACAACCCATTAGTAGAGGGAAGAGTCCCTGAGCACGAATCATCCCATCAATACCCACACTGACTAGAAGGGGTGTGCTGCAACGCTAAACCAAAGGACGAGTTCCTATTCTTTTGGAACATGAACCATACAACTGCCTTCTTTTTAACTGTTGTGCCTGCGGTTACACGCAGATTACAGTAACACTTCAATCCATTGCTACCTTCAGGCACAAACGCAAACCCACAAACTGGTACCAGTTTTGTACCAGCCAGTGTGCGCTAGACTGATTAACTCTGTTCACACATCGCTCACTGGATAAGAGCCAAAGCAACCACTAAGCAGCCTGTCTGCGGCATTGACTGTGCAATGTTATATCATTCTGCGGTGTCCTATTCTCAGTATGCAAGAATACTGACTGAGTGAGCATTTACTCACTCTGGGGGGAATAGAGCTCAGAGGGCTAAGATTCAACGGAAACAATAAAATATATCAATTAACCAATATAGGCAAACTTGAACTACATATTGCACCTTATCGCATCATCAATAACAATAATAATCCTTGCATTTGATATAGCGCCTTATCACATCTTTGAGACGTCTCAAAGCGCTTCACAGAGTATATTGACTTTACGTCAATTGTGAAGGTATAATGAATATGTATTTGTAGGCAAATGTGGATGAAGAGGATGTAATTTACTCCGCATAATCATAAACGTGGTCCAAAGCGTAGTAGAGAGGGTGGAGGAAGAGGAGAGAGCACACCAATAATACCAGGTTAAATCACAACCTTCCTCAGATGAAAATTGTAAACCTGTGACACATGGATTAACACTTCTGTTATTTAACATTAGGGTTGTAAAAGAGAACTAGTATAAACCATTGATTTCTCCGCTATCTAACCTCAGTCTCAGTCTATACTGACTGTCCCGTGCAGTGCTGGGGGCGGGCTGTGTTGTCAGAGGTGCCGTGCTTCGGATGAGATGTCAAACTGAGGTCCTGTCTGCCCGTTCAGGTCAAATCCATGGCACCCTTTGAAAAGAGAGGGGAGTCACTCCCAGTGTCTTGACTAACGATCTCACGGATAAAAGTGATCAATGTTTGTGAGCCATTTTTCTGCGTAAATTGGCTTCCGCGCTGGCCCACACAATGCACTCAGTCTACTGTACAGTATATCCTGTGAAGCACTTTGAGACGTGAAAGTTCTCCCGAAGTGAAATGACAAAAAGAAGAACAACAAAATTACATTTTTAAAGCACCTCACGTCAGGAGGACGTCCCAAGGTGCTGAACAGTCGGGGATCAGGACCCGAGAGTGTTGGTGGTGGGGGGGGTGGAGTTGGGTTGAGGGAGGGTAGAGAGATAGGAGAGCGGCTGAAGGCACGGTCGAAAAACGAGGGACTTGAGTCATGCCTTGAAGGTGTCAAGGACAGTCATATGTGAGGATCATTATTTTTATTATAACTCCCTCCCGGAATCCCTCCGCCTGCAACCTGTCTCAAAAATCTTTCTAAAAATCTCTCTCTTCAACTGCGTTTACAGTTATCTTCAACCTATTCCTTTCTTTCCATCATGCACATGCAGAGTTGCTGGTGTAGTGGAGTCTTGTAGTTCAGTGGTTAGAGCACGCGCCTCACAAGCGATAGGACCTGGGTTCGATTCCCGGGCAGGGCGAAACGCTGCGCAAGTTTCCTTACTCCACACACCTCTGATTATCTCGCAATAAGTAGGAACCCGGTTAGTTGATTGGCGGATTGCTTTTTCCGGGGGCTGTCCACAAAATATAAAGTCAATTCGCTTTACAGCGGTGAAGCGCTTTGAGACGTCTCAAAGACATGATAAGGCAACATACCAAATACATCCCTTTCAACCAAGTTTGTTGGTTCATGTGACTGACCCTCCAAGTTGTGCAGTTGAATGGCAGCCAAATGGTGGCCCAGAATCTAACGTATCAACCTTTGGAACTCCATCCCACAGTCCCTTCGCCTCGCTCCCTCTCTTGTCTGCTTTAAAGCAGACCCGCCTCTTCAACCGCACCTTCAGTCACCCTCCTATTCCTATTTTTCATACCCTCCACTCCTCCTGATCCCAATCCCCAGTCTGGGTCCAATTCCCAGACTGTCCAGCACCTTGGGATGTCCTCCCGACGTGAAAGGCGCTGTGTAAATGTAATTTATTGTTGCTATGTTGTATCAGCACTATCCCTGTTCCAACTCTCTCAGGGGGTTATCTGTCTAACCAATTGGTTTTGTGATCAATGGGGCTATCCATCAGAATCATCATTCCCAGACACTCTAGATCAACTCTTCCCCATTTGTCTTCTCAGATGGACTACTTTCCCTCAACAATAGGGCATTCCTCATCATAAGGTCACAAGCATCTAGTTTTAACCTGTAAGATCATTTTAAAATTTCAGATCTTGCAAGATTTGCATAATTCTTAAATTCAGACTTGATTTGGAAAGCCAGTTCTGAATGAAGACTTATTTCAAGGTATTTTCCACAATTTTGGTGATCTTACAATTAACTTAAGACAAGATAGTATTCCAGACAAACTAAGACACAATAGAATTTTAGGTCCCGCATGAGTTAACATTGCACAGCTATACTAAGTTCAACAGAATAAAAATCACTTCCCCTGTGTTCTGCCAATCAGAACTACAGCAGATTAAGAGCTGACACGATTGCTGTCTTTAAGGGGCCAGACAATATAGATCATGACAGGCTGTTTTAACTTGTCCAGAATAGTAAAACCAGAGAGAACGTGATCTGTGATTGAAGGCGCGTAAATTCAGAACAAATCTATACAAACACTATTTCAATGAGCGAATCTGTGGAACAGGCTCCCTAGGGAAACGGTTGAAGTCATAGAATCATAAAATGATACAGCACAGAAGGAGGCCATTCGGCCCATTGTGTCTGTGCTGGCTGTTTGAAAAGAGCTATCCAATTCAATCCCAGTCCAACTCTCTCCCCATAGCCCTGCAAACTTGTCCTCCCCAAATAATTAACTACTTCTCTCTTAAAAGTTGTTAGCGAATCAGCTTCCACCACCCTTTCAGGAAAGACATTCCAGATCCAAACAATTCGCTGTGTGAAAAAATATTTCTTCTCACCTCCCCTCTGTTTCTTTTAACATCTATTTTAAATCGGTGTCCTCGGGTTACTGACCCACCCACCAGTGGAAATAGTTTCTCCTTCTTCACCCTATCAAACCCCATCATAATTTTGAAAACTTATATTAAGTCTCCTCTTAACCTTCTCTGCCCCAAGGAGAATAATCCGAGCTTCTCCAGCCTCTCCTGATAACTGAAGTCCCTCATTCCTGGTATCATCCTGGTTAATCACCTTTGCACCCTCCCCAATGACTTGACATCCTTCCTAAAGTGTGGGGCCCAGAACTGAGCACACTTTCTAGCTGAGGCCTAACCAGTATTTTACAAAGGTGTTTTATAAAGTGTTGATTCTTTCAAACACAGATTGGATAGTTTTCTTTTAAGAAATAACATTATGGGATACAGCACATAGGAAGTTTGGGACATATGTGCATGGGTCCACCAGGAAGGTGGAAGGCGAACTAGATGGACCTGGGGGGTTTTTTCTTTTAGCATTTCTTATGTTCTTATACAGTTTAGGGCTTTGATCAACACTAAAACTGTCGAACTGTAACAAGTAGGACTGAGTTTTATTTGGATAGCTATTTTTATACAAGGGTTTATAGTTATCTTCCCAAGTTGCTTGTCTCAACAAAGCACAGGTATGATTACCTTTTATGTTCCACCTAAAAGTTGAAAGTGTAACCCAACAGAGACTGCAATGCAAGACAGACTGCAACGAAGAACATAGGAACAGGAAGAGGTAATTCTGTCTATTCAATCTGTTCTGCTTACTTATGAGTTTATGAACAATCTTTTCTTCCTATTGTACTGCCTTTTCCCCATATTCCTTTAATAACACTACTTCCCAAGTTTGGCAATTTGCAACCCATTACAATACAATATCTCTTGCTACAATACAACACAATTTACATTGGTATAGCATCTTTCACATCGAGAGGATGTCTCAAAACTCTTCATAATAATAATCCTTGCATTTAATATAGTGCCTTATCATATCTTCGAGACATCTCAAAGCAATTCACAGAATATACTGTAAAGTGAATTGACTGTATATTTTGTGGGCAAAACGCAGCAGCCAATTCTGCGCAGCAGTGTCCCTCAAACAGTCATGCATTGAGTGACTAAATTATTTTTATTTTTATTTTTTTGAGGGATTATTTTCTCCAAAAAAGCGATCCGCCAACCAACTAGCAACTGGTTTCCTACTTACTGCTGGGTAAATAGAGACATGTGGAGTAAGGAAACTTGCCCAATGTTTCGCCCTGCCCGGGAATCGAACCCAGGTCCTCTCGCTTGCAAAGAGAGTGCTCTAACCACTGAGCTACAGGACTCCAGATTCCTCATGCTGAATAGACACCTGAGTTGGGGTGTGAGCCAATGGATTGGGGAGTGAAAGAGACACTTTATGAAATGAGGGGAAAGATCGCGAGCGATTCAGAGGGACTCCAGGATGGAGTTCCAGATATTTTAGGCAGAGTGACTATCTATTTTCCTTTTAAACATCTCAATTGATGTTTTGGCTTGTTGGGGCAGTGTGCTCCACACTTTCACAACTCTGTGTCAAGCGACATTTCCCGATCTCACTTTTCACAGGTCCAGGCAGCAAATATAAAGATTATATATCCACTTGTTTTGGAATCCTCGTACCCGCGGGAAGAGTTGTCCGCTGGCTAGCTGTGGATGGACAACACTGTGGTCAATCTATCTTGACAGAGATATTGACTTTGTCTATTCAGCACTAAAGATAGCTTGCTATTTTCCAGCCCACGGGTCATGTCTATTTATATTGTTGCTTGTCTCTCAGAAACTTGGTATAGAGAAATGAAAGGGAACAATGTACTCAACAAAATATTAAAACTTTTTTCGTTGCTTTATAAATTACATAATTCAAGGTATCTGTCATTCCCTTTAAATTGGAGTTGAGGTATAGATCAGCCATGATCTACTAGAATGGAGGAACAGGCTTGAATTGGCCCACTGTTATCAACCTGTCCTCTCCCTCCACTCGGGCTCTGGCCTGCTTCATGTCCCCCGCCTGACCCACCACACCATCGGCAGTTGGGCTTTCAGCCTCTCTGCCCCCACCCTCTGGAACTCCATCCCATATTCCTTTCACCTCGCTCCCTTCCTTGCCTCCTTCAAGGCCCGTCTCAAGACCCTCCTCTTCAACCACCCTCCTGCCCTCCACCCTAACTGATCCCAAACCCCCACCGCTCGGGTCCTAATCCCTGACTGTTCAGTGACTTGGGACGTCCTCACGATGTTAAAGGTGCTTTACAAATGTAATTTTGCATTATATTGTACTCATATTCCTATATTGCTATGGTTATGTTCCTTTGTGCAAGTGTCTTTACACACAACACATAACAGACCCCAAGGATTCCATTACAACACAAGGATTCACAAGTTTAAGGACAAGATAGTGTTGGTAGCTCAAATGGAGAGATGGAAACTTTGTATAATTCACCCACTGTCGAAAACAGCAGGAACTGATCAATTCTTGCTCCTAGTTCGACAACTCAAGAGTTTATAGCTGACATAAATGCTTTCTCCTGCTAACTTCTTTTTAAAACAAGTCTTTTTTTTACCCACATGTGACTCTATTTATTTGTGGGAGATTGCTGTTCGCAAATTGGCTTCCACATTTACTTACAAATAGACAGTCACTACACCTTATGGAACAACAATGGCAACAACTTACATTTATATAGAGCTCCTCGTGCAGGGTCCCAGAGCGCTTGATAGTGGCAGAGCATGATACCGAGCCAGGGGGAGGGGGGAGGTGATCCTAGGCACGGTCGATGGGAAGGTCTTCAAGCGCGTCCTGAAAATGGGGAAGGAATGGACAAGGGCTGAGGGATAGAGGAAGGGTTTCGGGGCGTATTAGCTGAAAGCTCGGCCGTCGATGGTGGAAAGGAGAGCACGAGGGACATGCAGAGGCTGGAGCCAGTCGAGTGGAGGCAACGGAGTGGGTTGGTGGGGGGGTAAAGCAGGTCGGAGAGGGAGGGAGGGAGGGAGCTGCCAGGGCAGGAAGGGATTTGAAAACAAGCGCAAAGGGTTTTGAAATCAAAAAATCTCTTTAAAACGGTTTGAGACATTTCAACGTGATAAGGCACCATATCAAATACAAGAAATTATGGTTGCGCTAATCTATTCAGTAACCAGAGGGTTACAGAGCGAAGCCAGTTCATACTCCAGCTGTCTGTCTTGTTCTCCTGCTGGTACCAAGTCAATTGGTTCCATATCAGCAACAGTGATCCTGACAGAGAAGCTGACATGTTTAACAAGCAATAAATTAAGAGTTTAAACTCTATTGACACAGTTCACCTGCAGCTAAACAGTACCTCACTTGCACTGAATGGATCTCTTTGATGATGGATTACAATCCAATAAAGTGCTACGGCTCGTGAAAGCCAGGAGAGAGCTGCAGTGCAGATGGACGGAGTAACTCTGTAGGCAGCACCACCTGGGCACAGGGGGTTTCCATTCACTTCGCTCAACGACAGGTTAATGTGGAGCCCTGCAGCTCAGTGGTTAGAGCACTCGCCTCACAAGTGAGAGACCTGGGTTCGATTCCCAGGCAGGGCGAAATGTTGCGCAAGTTTCCACACCTCTGTTTACCTAGCAGAAACCCGGTTGTTATTCAATTGGTGGATCGCTTTTCCAGGGGTAATAATTCCTTGAAAAAATAATAATAATAAAAAATTGGTCACTTCAATCCAAGTTTGTTTGTGGGACTCTGTTGTGCGCAATTGGCTGTTGGGTTTCGCCCACAAAATACAAAGTTAATTAACTTTACAGTATATTCTGTGAAGCGCTTTGTGACGTCTCGAGGTGTGATAAGGTGCTATATGAAATACAAGGATTATTATTATTAATGCACTCAGCTGTTGCTATTTGAGCCAACCATGCAGATTTGTCCTCTGTCTACCAAGGAGTGGTCTTGGCAATATTTCCAATGATAGCCTTCAGCCACTAACTTCCCCAAGAACTGGAACTTCCTCCTGAATTTTTTCTGCTTCCACAGCCTCATTCCTCCCTGCGTCTACGACCTCCTAACTCCCTACCAACCTGTTTGCGCCCTCCGCTCAGCGGGCTCCGGCCTGCTTCACATCACTCACCTCGCCCGCCCCACTATTGGCAGGCGGGTCTTCAGCCTTTCTGCCCCCACCCTCTGGAACTCTATCCCACAGTCCCTCCAGCTCACTCTCTTCGGATAAGATGTTACAAGGTCCTCTCTGCCTGTTCAGAAGGGCATAAAAAATCCCATGGCAGTATTGGAAAAGAAAAGAGGGTTCTTTCAGGTGTCTTGGCCAACATTCCTTCAGCTAAATGAGTCATTCACTTCATGGCTGTTTGTGGGACTGGTTGCCGTGTCTGCCTGCAAATTCTATGTGCTCCGCTTTGAGACGTTTGGACTCTAAGCGCTGTATCAAATGCAGGTATCATTCTTATTTAACATTCATGGTGATTTCGGGGCATACAGGAAGCCACTGATTGATTCACTACTGGGACTCGCTATAAAATAAGCTGCGCTTGTTCTCTGCGATAGGTTCAGATCAGTACAGCTGGATGAATAAGCCGTGTGTTATGCTTTGGGGGTCAAGTGTCCCATTTCCTGCTTGTTCGGGTGTTAAACGCTCCTCATTGCGGGTGTCTGATTGGGTGTCTAAAATTACTGCCATCTGTTATTCATTTGAAACAACGGGGGTTCCCACGAGTGCGGAAATCATGCGTAACTACGGCGGGAAACGTGCCCAAAAGTCTTTCGTGCCTGAAACTTGGGAACTGACTAACCCCCTAAATGTGCACTCTGCTGAGCACTGCCTCGGTGAAGCTTGCATGTCACCAATTTCCCTGCCATTAAGAATTCCACTAAATAATGACAGGCAACAAAGATATCAATAAACAGAATCATTAATAATGATCAGCTCCAACTGAGGAACGGGAGATTAATAGTCATTTTCTCATGAGTGTTCAATGTTCAATTTAATATTTATCTTCGTCTTTACAAGTCACCCTTACACTGCTGATCTCAGTCAGACCCTGTGGTGGTTTTGTGGTTAGTGCTAATACTACGCACTGAAAAGTTCTATTGCACAGTCAGCGGTTCCACTGTGTAAAAGCAAATGTGGGAAAAGAACAGAACCAGCTTAGAACATAACCGCACTCTGGTTTACCACTGACACCATTAGAAGGGATAACCCTCATTCAAAACTCCGGCTTTCTACCTCCCGAGATCTTGATTTCACCCCAAACTCAGAAACGGGGATCCAGAGGTAGGGATAAAAGCTAAAGAAGTGAGATTAAGATATACAGTCACTACACTTCACAGTGTATTCCGTGAAGCGCTTTGAGACATCTCAAAGACGCAATAATGCGCTCTGTCAAATGCAAGGATTATTATTATTTAGCATTATTTGACACATTTTTAGTGTCCATCCTGGTAAAAAAAACTCTAGAATGTGGTGGTTTGATATGTTCACTATCATTAATATGTCCCATTCCAACCCTTTTTTGGGGACCCCTGAGGTTTGTAATGTCTTCACTGACTACTCTCTTACTGCTATAACATTAATGTTAAAACATTTTTTGGTATAGTATCTTGCATTTTCAGCTATGCACCCTTTACAATTCTCTTTCTGGCAGGTGACTGTAGGTGTGATTGAAGACTATAGGTCGGTTTTAAGGCTTGAAGACAGAAAGACAGGGAGTGAGACACAAGAGTAGAGGGAGGAAGCTTGTGAAAGCTGCAGCACAGCATAATAATAATATAATAATAATAATCCTTGCTTTTGATATAGCGCCTGATCACGTCTTCAAGACGTCTCAAAGTGCTTCACAGGGTATACTGTAAAGTGAATTGATGCATATTTTCTGGGAGAAACGTGGCAGCCAATTGCGCACAGCAGCGCCCCACAAACAGTTTGAGTGACAAAATTATATATATTTTTTGAATGGATTATTATCCCTGGAAAAGCGATCCACCAATCGACTAACAACCAGGTTCTCACTTACTACTAGGTAAACAGAGCCGTGTGGAGTAAGGAAAGTTGCCTAACGTTTTGCCCTGCCCAGGAATCAAACCCAAGTCCCCTTGTTTGTGAGGCGAGTGCTCTAACCACTGAGCTACAAGATGTGCAGCAAGCAGGAATTAGCCGAACATAGTGATGAGCAGAAGAGTAGGGTGAGATGAAACAGATAGGGATTTGCTAGGGCATGAAGTGATTTATAGGTGAGGAGAGGGGATGATAATGGGACCACATACTGACCCGGACCAAACTCCGTACCCACATGTCACCAGTTCTGGCCCAGGCTCCACTGGCTCCCCATCACCGAACGGATCGACTTCAAGATCCTCACACTCGTGTCCAAATCCCTTCACTCTCTGACACCTCCCGACCTCTCCGACCTCCTCACTCCCCAATCCACCACCCGACACCTCCGGTCGACCAGCACTGGCCTCCTGCTCGTCCCTCGCACCCTCCGCCTCACCATCGGAGGTCGCGCTTTCAGCCACTACGCCCCGAAACTCTGGAACACTCTCCTCAATCCCTCCGCCTTGCCCCCTCTCTCCCCTTTTTTAAGCCCCGCCTGAAAACCTTCCTCTTCAACCGTCCTCACAGTCACCTCCTTCTCCCTTCCCCCGGCTGTTAAGTGCTCTGAGATGTTACCCTGCGTGGAGGGCGCTATATAAGTGCAAGTTTTTGTTGTTGTTGGGACAAATTCATAGGGAAATTGAAAGCTTTATTTAATATGTATAATGAGACTGGAATCGTTTAGAATTTTTTGCACTTTCTATTTCAATAACGTTTGTAGTTTCAGAAAACCTTTGACCCAAATTCACTTCTTAAATCAACATGTTGTTTTCCAAGTGCTTTTAGTTGTGCTCAACCCACAAACAGCTTAGCAGACCACTATGTGTGATATTTCAGTGACATAGATATTTCCTCCAGGACAGGGGAGGAGATGAGGTGGGGTGAGAATTATATTGCCTTGGTGAGTGAGCTTTGTACTCAACTTCAATGGTTCAAAGATGCCAAAAGCCAAGCTCTTTCCAATACCAACGGCTCGACTGTGTTGCGGGGAAACACAGATGTGACCCTTCGCTCTACATAGCTATAAGCCGTGTTAGCGTGATTCGGTTGGTAGCATTCCCATCCATGGGTCCAAGGTTGTGTGTCTGAGACCTAGATTATCATCTGGGCTGATGCTCAAGTGCAATACGAGGGAGGAGTGCTACATTGTTTGAAGCGCTCACTCTCACGTGAGTGCATTAAACCGGGGCCTCGTCTGCCTGTTCGGGTGGATGTTAAAGATCCTGTGGTACAACTTAATAAAAAAACGAAGGTGACTTAACCAACAAAGCTCCAGATAAACTGACCACTCACTTCACAACCATTTGTGGCAATTGCAAAACGTCTGCTTTGTTTGCTTACAAATAGTGTCAGCCTGGCTCAGTTGTTAGCTCTTTCACCTCTGAGTCAGAGGATGTGGGTTCAAGCCCCACATCAGGCTTTGAGCTGTGTTATATAGAATAGATTAGCCAATTTTTTAATTAAACTACCACCATTGAAAAAAAATGCTCAGAACTGTTTCCACTGGTGGGTAGGTCGGTAACCACAGATTATAGATGGTTGTCAAAAGAACTAGAGGGGAGATGAGATGAGGAGAATTTTTTTCACATGACGAGTTCTTTGGATCCGGAACCCATTGCCTGAAACGTGGTGGAAACCGATTCGATAACAACTCTCAAGAGAGAAGTGGACAGATATTTGGGGAGGAGAAATTTGCAAAGCTATGGGGAGAGAGCAGGGGAGTGGGATTGATTTGGGCAGCTCTTTCAAAGAGCCAGCACAGACATGATGGGCAGAATGGCCTCTTTTAGTACTGTATAATTCTATGATTCTATGAAATGCTCAAAATTATTAATATTTTCATTTTCTAAGAGCAAAGACTTGCTCTGAGCTTGCCTTTTGCACCCATGGGTAGTAACTATATACTGCACGATCTTGAGAGGAGTGTCTTTGAGGGCAAAAACAACAACAAATTACATTTACACAGCGGCTTTCACATCGGGAGAACGTCCCAAACCGCTCATCAGTCAGGGATTTGGACCCATGCTGGGGAGGTTGGGATCAGGGAGGGTAGGAAGCAGCAAAGGCGCAGTCGAAGAGGAGGGTCTTGACTAGAGGCAAGGGAGGGAGCGAGGCAAAGGGAATGTGGGATGGAGTTCCAGAGGGTGGGGGCAGAGACTTATGGCCCGACTGTTGCTGGTGGGATGGGTCGAGTGGGGGAACATGGATCAAGCCTGATGAGCGGAGGGAGCGGACAGGTTGATGTGGGGTTAGCAGGTCACGGAGGTAGGAAAGAGTGAGGCTATGGATAGTGGAAAAGAGGAAGCTCCCCCTTTGAATGTGAGCAAGCTACAGAGGATACTCTATAAAGCTAATATCAAACCCATACACCAACTCACAATGGACCACAAGGTATTGAATGCACCAATAACAAGTTACATTTACACGGCGCCTTTCATGTCACAAGGATGTCCGAAGGCGCTGGGCATTAGGGGTTGGGTTCGGGAGGGGTGGAGGACAGGGAAGGTCGGGTAGGAGGGTGACCGAAAGCACAGTCTTAAGAGGAGAATCTTGAGACGGATCTTGAAGGAGGCAAGGGAGGGGGGCGAGGCAGAGGAACTGTGGGATGGAGTTCCAGAGGGTGAGGACAGAGAGGCTGAAGGCCCGCCCGTCAATGGTGGGGCGGGCAAGGCGGCAGACATGAAGCAGGCCGGAGCCCGCTGAGCGAAGGGAGCGGACAGGTTTGTAGGGGTTAGGATTGGCTGCTGCGTTTCGCCCACAAAATACACAGCCAATTGTCTGTGTATTCTGTGAAGTGCTTTGAGACGTCTCGAAGATGTGATCAGGTGCAATATCGAATGAAGGATGATTATTATTATTATTATTATTGAACTGATGCATATCACCAGTGCTCGTCTCAGACACAGCCACAGACTCTGCAGCAGCCATTGCTAAAATGAAAGGCAGCACTGAGCACAACACAACCACAACCATCCAGGAGTTCACAACACTCAAGGGGAAAATACAGGGGAAAAACCACATGAAGCACTTACAGTTGCACTGCACAACTCAATGAATTGATTTCGATTTGAATACATCTTTCTGTCTGTCATTCTTCAGTTGCGGCTAAAATAAAGGGCTGCCTCAACAAAACCAAGGCAAGACCGGCAGCCAGCAGCAAAAGCTCAACAGGTTCCAAGACTGTAAATATATCCATTCAAAAGGACCAGTCAGGCTACAAACGCAGAGAACACTAAAAAAGACACAAATACTCCTCCCTCCACAGGCTGCAGATCATCCAGAACGCTGCAGCCCATGTCCTCTCCCACACCAAGCTCCACGACCTCATCACTCCCAACCTCGCCCGACTTCACTGGCTTCCCATCACACAGAGGATACAGTTCAACATCCTGGTCCTCACCTTCAAAGCTCTCCGTGGCTTCGCTCCCCCCTACCTCTGTGACCTCCTAACCCCCTACCAAACCTGTCCACTTTCTCCGCTCAGTGGGCTCCAGCTTGCTTCACGTTCCCCCGCCTCGCCCGCCCCACCATAGGCTAGCGGACCTTCAGCTTCTCTGCCCCCACCCTCTGAAACTCCATCCAATAGTCCCTCCACCTCGACTCCTCCTTTGCCTCCTTCAAGACCTGTCTCAAGATCCTCCTCTTCGACTGCATCAAATGCAAGGATTATTATTATTATAAACAGTGCAGCTGGATCCCATTAGTACACTTGATTTGTCCTGAATCTGCAAGCACAATCTTAGAATCATAGAATTATACATTACAGAAGGAGGCTATTTGGCCCATCATGTCCGTGCCGGCTCTTTGAAAGAGCTGTCCAAATTAATCCCACTCCCCCGCGCTCTCCCCACAGCCTTGCAAGTTTGTCCTCCCCAAATATCTACCCACTTCTCTCTTGAAAGTTGTTATCAAGCAGCTTCCACCACCCTTTCAGGCGGTGACCAGATCCGAACAACTCTCTGTGTGAAAAAATTTCTCCTAATTTCCGCTCTGGTTCTTTTGATAACTATTTTAGATCTATGTCTTAACGTCCCACCCACCAGTGGAAACAGTTTCTCCCTGTTCACCCTATCAAATCCCCTCATAATTTTGAATGCCTCTATTAAATCCTCCCTTAACCTTCTCTACTCCAAGAAGAACAATCCTAGCTTCTCTCGTCTCTCCCCTTACCCCAATCCCTCAAGTCCTTGGTACCATCCTGGTAAATCTCCTTGAACCGGTTTCAGGTCTAACTAATGTGCCAGCAATGGAGTTATTGCACTCCCACAGATAGTTACAACTATTATGTTGACTGGTCTTGGCCCAACTCATAAATATCACATCACACGTGGCATTTTCACGCTTCGCCACCCTGCTCATATGTTCTTTGCAAATATATTATTACCTTGGGAGATCAATAATTTGAATCACTGAATGGGATGTTACCTCAATATCACTTCCTCTCACCCCGCCCCTCTCAGCTCCCCGTAAGTAGTTACTTTCTTTTGGAAATGTTCGGTTCCATTTCGAGTAATAATAATAATCTTTGCCTTTGATCTAGCGCCTTATCATCTATTTGTTTATTGATGGGATTATCACCCCGGAGAGCAATCCGCCATTCGATTTCCAGTACCCACCCGCTTCTCAACCCTCTAAACTACAGAATCGTGTTTCCTAAATTTGCGGAGGGGGGGTCAGAGAGAAAAAGACACCCTCATTTAATTTTAATTTATTACTGGATGCTCCTGATAGTTTCTGTTGCATATCAGCAGTTTACTAAGAGATTTTACAAGGTTTTGCAACAGATTCAATGTAACAATGATCATAGAATTTTTAAAGTGTATCGATGGGATATAAAACCTCACATCTTTCTCCCTATTGTAATTCCAATGAAGTATCTGTTTAGTTAAAGAAATTAAATTACTGAAGTGCCGGTTGTTTAATATAAAGAACAAACATCAGGCACTGATGAGGTAAAAAGCAAAGTGAGACTTTTATTTCGCTCATTATAAATGTGCAATATCCCCTCCAACCTCTGGCATTCTATATGAAAAAGAGAGCTATTTCCATTGAATGTCTTCCAGCTATTTTTTTCTCCTTGAGCAATTTACACCCCTTTAATTATTTTCACATGATCTGTTGGGCCGCTTGCTGCCGGCTTTTATCCAGCCGGTGCTCTTCTTTTCAAATAAATAAATTATTAATTATTCCAGGGGTTAATAATTCATGCTAATTGACAATCGATGGTTCTCGAAACAGTTCTTGGCAAAGGTCAAAGACCTGTATCAAAGTGCCCGTTTACTTGGATGCATGTACTCTGTGAAGTAACCAAATCAATGGTTGAATCTGACTTGGAACAAAAAGAAATGAATGATTATAGGGAAAGTTAACCCTGTTGGCGTGCACAGTCTAAAAATAAGGTAGGACACGGATAAACTTTTATCTTTTAAGATAGAGAGGATTCTTATACGATCATGGCTCCTAGCTGGTTGCTATACCTGTGGGTTCAACAAGTAAACATCTGTGATGTGTAAAAACATGTTAAAGCATCTGTATTACGTGCCGTGGGTAAACACGTGTGCAAGCCATGTGTAGAAGTACCTGTAATGTGCAACATCTGTAAGCCATAGATCAGTTCATATGTACGCTGATGCCCTTAATTAGGTAACTAACCAATGATGAAAAGCATTGGTTCCAAGTCAACTTTGATAACAGTCAAGAAGAAAAACACAGGAAGCAACAGATTCATTATATCCAGTGTCTGATCGCTGCTTTTGCTTAACTGAGGCAAGGAGACATTCCTGTGTCTGTTAGACAATGAGAAAGGCCATGTTAATGACTGCAGTCAATGATACAGCATCTATATAACCTAAAGCAACTATTAGTTTGGAGTATGATCTGGCCATTATATATTCAATCATATGTACACTGACCCCCAGCTCACCAGCCAATTATTAACCAGCCTATTTTTACTGTTGGACTAAATGCTGTTTCTTGTCTCAAGTCATTTGAGAAGACGTGAAACAAAGTGTGTTGTTTCCTTTCATACAAAGAACTGCTGCCCAATGGTGCACGTTGGGTGTTTTAATGCGCTGTACAGTGATGCTGTGTGAGTTCAAGAATTCTTTTGAATTTGCACATTGTGAATTTTATTTAATAGTCTTATGGCTAAGAACGGAAGACATTTAGAGTATCAGGTGTCCACTGGGAATTTTCACACCTAATTTGCAGCTGCATTGACACTGCTGCCCTAACAAGGCAGGCCTCAAGTCAGAGCATTGCTGATCTGAAGGCCTTGGCAAATGGGAATGCTTTACACATGCGGAGATTGGCTTACAATATCAAATCAATACAGGAAGATCTTCTGTTCCTCGATCATACACATGAAATGCTGAAGCAGAAACATTACAGGTCTATCTGTAATGTACCCGGTAATGATCACTATCCCTCACCATGTTATTTCTGAAAATTGCTATAATTACCACAAAAATATTACTTGTCAATATTATCCCAGTTCCATGGCAACACATTATCCCTGCTGTAAATATCATCTTGACCTGTTTTTCACACAATGTAAACCTAATCATCTGCACATGGTGCATCATGCGGAATATGCTGCAAAGCAGGATATTAGATAAGTGAAACAATCTAACGCCATGGAACCGTTTTTATACATGGTGTCAGTTTGGCTCGGTTCGTAGAACTCTCAGCGCTAGGTCAGAAGGTTGTGGCCTCAATGCCCCTGTAAGGACATAAGAACATAAGAAATAGGTGCAGGAGTAGGCCATTCGGCCCCTCGAGCCTACCCCGCCATTTAATAAGATCATGGCTGATCTACTAACCTAATTGCATTTACCCGCCCTATTCCTATATCCCTTAATCCCTTTAGTTTTTAAAAATCTATCGATCTCAGTCTTGAATAAGTTCAATGACTGAGCATCCGCAGCCTCTGGGGTAGAGAATTCCATAAATTCACTACACGCTGAGTAAAAAAATGTTTTCTCGACTCAGTTCTAAAAGGCTGACCTGAGCTCATAGTCCAAGATCTCATCCTTCCAATGATAGATTACAGTGAGGTCACATCTCTCTGTTCAGATGAATGTTAAAGATCCAAAAACACTATTTGAGAAGAGAAGGCAGTTTATTATCCGGTGTCCAGGCCACCAATTCTCCAAATAGATCCTTCATTTCAGGATGTTTGTGACCCTTCCTCATGCTCAATTGGCTGTCGCATTTGGCTACAAATCTGCAGTGACTAAACTCGATAGCAATTTTTAACACTTGAAACATTGCGACGTCCTGGGTACTTTATGCAAGGATTATTTATGTTATCCGTTTCACCCACAAAACACACAATCACTACCCTTTACGGTATATCCTATGAAGCACTTTGAGACGTTTCGAAGACGTGATAATGCAAGGATTAGTATTAGTAGTAACACGTTATCACTTCTCTCCTAATGAGAAGTGATAACATTTTATGAGCCTGTGCTGTAAATTAGCGCAAATGTTTCTGCAATTAATTTAATTCTAATCCGTTTTTACCAATGCACCAGATTCATAATTATTATCAGTAATAATAATAACAAACTTTGGATTTGTTGCAATGGCTTATCACGCCAAAAGGTCACAAAGCACCTCACAAAGCTTTTCTGCAAAGTCTAGTGACTGTGTATTTGCAGCAAAATTGGCCTTTTATGTGACCCAACATTGACAAGTGGATCATGAGAACATGGAACTAGTATTTATAGGAAAATTAGAAATACAAACACTTTCAAAGATTGCATGCATCAAATCTGTGCCATTGCTATCTGCATATCTGCTATCTGGCCCCTAATGCTTTTACTGCCCAGTTCTCGGAGTAGCTTTGCGAGGTACCAGGAACTATTTATTGTCCGTCTGATTCTGGACTAAGAGGAGGAACTAAAGTACTGCTTGCAGTCACTCTGCCCTTCCACAGTCAATCTGCCCATGGATGTGGAGTCCTGTAGGCAAGCGAGAGACGTCGATTCCCGGACAGGGCGAATTGTGGGACAAGTTTTCTTACTCCACACGCCTCTATTTACCTAGCAGTAAGTAGGAACCCGGTTGTTAGTCGATTGGCTGATCGCTTTCCTGGGGATATTAATTTCTTCAAAAAAAATAATAATAATAAATTGTTCACTCAATCCACGACTGTTTGCGGGACACTGCTGTGCGCTATTGGCTGCCGCGTTTCTCCCACAAAATACACAGTCAATTCACTTTACACAGGTCCGATTCCTCACGGGTGAAACCTTGGGGAAGTTTCCTTACTCCACACATCTGACAATAATCCCTCAAGAAAAAAAAACAATTATCAATTGGTCACTTCAATCCATGACTGTTTGTGGGACAGTCCAATTGTGTACAATTAGCTGCTGCATTTCGCCCAGAAATATACATGGATGACGAATGTTTACAGTATATTGTGTGAAGCGCTTTGAGATGTAGGGAAGACGTGATCACTGTATCAAAAACAAGGATTATTATATACAAGTCAATCTGCCCAAAACACAGTCATCAGATTGCGAAACGTTCGTTAATTTCTGGAATATTTTTATGGTGTAACGTTCACTCACCGGATTGATTGAGCCAATGGAATGCATGGGGTGTTCCAGGGGAATTTCTAAAGATGCTTCCATTTACACAACATTGGCACATCAAGGAAAGCAATCACTCACTGACACACACACACACGCACACACACAGAAACACACACACACAAACACACACACAGAAACACACACACACACACAAACACACACACACACACACAAACACACACAGAAACACACACACACAAACACACACACACAGAAACACACACACACAGAAACACACACACACACAAACACACACACACACACAAACACACACACACAGAAACACACACACAGAGAAACACACACACACAAACACACACACACACAGACACACACACACACACAACAGAAACACAAACACACAGAAACACACACACAAACACACACACACAGAGTAACACACACACATAGAAACACACACACACAAACACACACAGAAACACACACACACACAAACACACACAGAAACACACACACACAGAAACACACACACACACAGAAACACACACACAGAAACACACACACACAGAAACACGCACACACAAACACACACACACACACAAACACACACACACAGAACACACACACACACACAAACACACACACACACACACAGAAACACACACAAACACACACACACAAACACACACACACACAGAAACACACACACACACAGAAACACAAACACACACACAAACACACACACAAACATGCACGCACACACAAACACACACACACAGAAACACACACACACACAAACACACACACACACACAAACACACAGAAACACACACACACAGAAACACACAGAAACACACACACACATACACACACAAACACACACACAGAAACACACACACACACAGAAACACACACACACACACAGAAACACAAACACACAGAAACACACACACACACAGAAACACACACACACAGAAACACACAGAAACGCACACACACAAGCACAGAAACACACACACAAACACACACACAGAAACAAACACACACACAAACACACACACACAGAAACACATACACACACACACACAGAAACACACACAAACACACAGAAACACACACACAAACACGCACACACACGCACAAACACACACAAACACACACACACAAACACGCACACACACACAAACACACACACAAACACGCACACACACACACACAAACACACACAAACACGCACACACACACACAAACACACAAACACACATACTCTAGATGTTGGAAAATTCCATTGCTAATTGTTATTTCTAGATTTGTCAACAAATGCAAGTATCAGCCCACAGGGCTGGCCAGCCACCCACTGCACCATTTTGCACCAGAAGCAGCAAGGATGTGACCTATTTTGATGACGAACTTGTCTGCTTGGCTCAATTGGTAGCATTCTTGCCTTTGAGTTAGAAGGTTGTAGAGTTAAGACCCCCGTCGGGACTTTGAGCTCATCGTCTCGGCTGCCGCTCCAATACATCGCTGGGGGGAGTGGGAGGGCTGCACTGTCAGAGTGGCAGTCCTTCAGATATGGATGTTAAAGATCCCATCATCATAATAATAATAATAATCCTTGCATTTGATATATCGCCCTATCGTATCTTCGGTACGTCTCAAAGCACTTCACAAAATTTTCTGAAATGCGTAGTGACTGTGTGTTTTGTGGGGGAAATGTGGTGGCCAATTGCGCACAGCAGCGTCCCACAAACACGTGTGGATTGAGTGACCAAATTGTTATTAGTATTATTCGGCGCTGTTCAAAAGGAGAAGATATTCTCCCCAGTTTGATGGCCAACAGTGCTGCTGAGAATAAAACTTGTTGTTCACTTCCCAGCTCGCTGTGGGATCTCCAGCTGTGATACTGGGTTCATCGTTTGATGACACGAAAAGGCACAATACCAAACAGAAAGATTAATATCATCATCACCTCCATTTACTAGATCATATTCTGGTGTGTTCACCGCTGACCTCTGACCGGCTCCCGGCACGGTGGGACGACGAGTACTGAGGCTCAGAAGGCAGTACACCCCACATCAGAGTGTCCTGCCGGCTCAAGCGAAGAAGGAAGTGGATCTACATTTTAAAAAGACGACAAGGGTGCTACTCGAGCAAGCTGTCAAAACGTGTGTACAAACACACACACACACACACACACAAAGCTACCAGGGTATGGAATCTGCAGCTGTCAATGATCATAATTAGTCTGAGATGAAATGCACGAAAGAGGTTGAACTCCTTCACATGAAAGGGAAACATTTCCTACTTGTTTTTTTCCCCGAATATAAGACCAAAACAAAAGGCTGAGGCTAATTGGCCATGATTAGCTCGTTCCTGGCTCAGATGGTAATTGATTTCTTTGGCTGCCTTTAAATACCTGAAAAGTACTGTATTGCAGGAAGGAAATTTTTGTTAAGATTGAGTTGTTATTGTTTCCTGTACAGGCAACTGCGCGGAGTAGGAACAAAAAAAAATAACTGGACGGGGGAGGGGTGTCTTGCTTACTGTGAATCATCCTTAAAATGGTCTGGACTTCACCAATTTCCTCAGGGAAGGGGCTGATTAAGCCAAAGGATTCATCCAAGGCCACGGTATTGATGTCACAGCAGTGATTAATGATGAATTTGTTTCAGAAGGAAACTGGGTGTACATAAAAGTACATCTTGCAAACTCAAGAGGAACTGCGAGGGAAAATAAGTCATTTTTGTCTGTCTGCCAACAGAATATGTTTGTGTCAAGACAAATGTTTGCCTACGTTTGAAGGGAGCTTTAAACGCAGGCCTATTCAGTACAGAGATTACAAAAATCAAAATAAAGTAGCTGGTTTCCGTGTGTTTAAGTACTTTTTGGTTGTTTTTTCTTTCGCAAATGTAGTCTTTGTTTTATAAACAATAGATTCATTAAGGATCAAGTGTCCTAAATTTTTAAACAGCTTCTCCTTTCCCCAGGACAGTGAATAATAACAACAATAATAATCCTTCTATTTGAAATAGCGCTTTCATGGCTTCTAGACGTCTCAAAGCACTTCACAGAATAGACTGTAAAATGAATTGACTATATATTGTGGGTGAAACGCGGCAGCCAATTGCACACAGCAGCATCCCACAAACAGTCGTGGATTGAGTGACCAATTTATTATTTTTTTAAGGAATTATTACCCCCGGAAAAGCTATCCGCCAATCAACAATAGGGTTCCTACTTGCTGCTGGGTAAACAGGCATCGTGGATCGAGTAAACACATTTTTTTGAGGGATTATTATCCCCGGAAAAGCAATCTGCCAATCGACTAACAACCAGGTCCTAGTTAATCAGAGATGTGTGGAGTAGGGAAACCTGCCTAAGGTTTTGCCCTGCCCGGGAATCACACCCAGGTCTTTCGCTTGCGAGGCGAGTGCTCTAACCAATATGTTACAGGACTCCACGTCCTATCCTCTAATTCAATATTTTACAGAGTAAGTGCTGGCTTTCGCTTTCAGATGGATTATTTACAAAATATGGGCAGCCAATAGAGTTTTTGATCTATTCATTAGGTTTGCTGAGTGCCATTGATGGATAGAGTGAGAACGCCCCATTCTATACCATTGCTCTCCTTGTAAGCACAAGAGAGAGTAAACTTGAGATGGATATTTTCAGCGTCTCAGCCATGCAGAAGTTCAGAAAGTAATCTTCATTTCAGTTTTAAACGGGAAGTTGGTTCTTTTTAAGAGACTCCTTCCCTCTGTACGTGGCAAGTAGTACAGCTGTGTTAGGTATTTGCTCTACAGTGTTAATTCTCCTCCTACGCAAAAACAGTAACACAAGTCAATTTGTCACCACAGAATCAGAGAATTTATGATCCTGGAGTAGGCCATTTAATTGAACCTAAGATGATGTGAACTCGAGCTGCTCTCGTCCCAAATCACTTTCACTTTTCCCCAAATACTCTATTATATGGAGTATCGTGGAGTCCTGAGGCTTGGTGGTTAGCGCACTCATCTCACAAGCGCAAGAACCTGGGTTTGATTCCCGGACAGGGCGAAACATTGGACAAGTTCCCTTACTCCACACGACTCTGTTTAGTAAGTAGGAACCTGGTTGTTAGTCGATTGGTGCATCGCTTTTCCGGGGTAATGATTCCTTAGAATTCACTACAGTATATTCTTGAGACATGATGAAACTCCATACCAAATGCGAGGCTTATTATTATATCTTTCCTGTTCATTAGCCTGAAATTGCATCAAATCTTAATTTTGTCTTAAAATTTAAGGTTGTCCAGAATTGTGGAAATTCTTAAACCTAGTCTTAATTTGAAAGCTGTTCTTTTTGGAACTGCAGAAAAAACTGCTTCTGAATTAAAACTGAATTTATGAATTTTCCACAATTCTGCACAATAGAATGATAGAATTATACAGATTTATTCGGCTTATTGGACCCCTGCTGGTTCTTTGAAAGAGCTGTCCGAAATAATCCCACTCCCCCACTCTCTCCCCATAGCCTTGCGAATTTGTCCTCCTCAAATATCTATCGACATCTCTTGAAAGTTGTTATCAAATCACTAAGTTACAGGACTCGAGGAGATGTTGTTCCTTAGCGAAATATACAGAGTTGCGAGACAAGTACTTTACAATATCCGCAAATACGAACCCTTCAAACTAAATTTAGGACTTTCAGAGAGATTAACCACAAACTAGTAAAACTCCTGGCTAGAAATGCAAAGCTTTATTTCTCAGGTAGCATGACTTATTTTTCTATTGTTAAATTCCAACAAAATCTGTGAGAGCAATCAAGAACGAGCCTGGCAACTCTGGCTTCCAAATGTCCTTTCTTATTAAATTGTAAAAAAATCAACAGTCAGGATTTTTAGCATGTATGTTATCATCATCAAAAAATTGTGGACCAATTCTTGGTTGGTCAATCCGAACAAGAATCCTGATTGATTCAATTAAACCGTTCACTGCCCAGGCTCAAACCATGCATTAAATATATAGAACAAAGGTAACAGTGACCAACAGCCATCTTTTGATTTATTTACAGGTTTATAGGAAATCTGTGATAATAACCCTTGCATTTGATGTCTTTGAGATATCTCAAAGCACTTCATAGAATATACTGTAAAGTGGATTGCCTGTATATTGTGTGGGCGAAACGCGGCAGCCAATTGCACACAACAGCGTCCCACAAACAGTCGTGGATTGAAGTGACCAATTTATTATTTTTTTTGAAGGAATTATTAACCTCGGAAAAGTGATCCGCCAATCGACTAAAAGACGGGTTCCTACTTACTGCTGGGTAAACAGAGGCGTGTGTGTGGAGTAAGACAACTTGCCCAACGTTTCACCCCCCCGGGAATCAAATCCAGGGTCTCTCGCTTGCGAGGCGAGTGCTATAACCACTGAACTACAGGACTTATTTAGTATCAGACACCCGCATCCTTCTGATTGTAATAGCTGACAATATTAGACAGTCAGCATTGTTCAGTTAGTAGCATTATTGCCTCTGAGTCAGAAGGCTGTGGGTTCAAGTCCCATATCGGGACTTTGAATTTGCAGTCTAAGATGGGGGAGCACTGCAAGGTCGGAGGTGCCGTCCTTTAGAGGAGACATTAAATCAAGATCCCATCAACTTGTTCACTAAAGATCCCACGGCACGATTCAAAAAGAGAAGGTTGCTTCTCATGGGCCACATTTCCCCCAGATAAATTAGTCATTCACTTCATGGCTGTTGGTGGGATATTTTTGTGTGCAAATTCACTGCTAGTTTTACCTACAAAAATACAGTCACTACAGTGAATCCTGTGAAGCTGTTTGAGATGTCCTCCTGAAGAGAAAGGCACAATATCAAATGCAAGGATTGTTATTATTATTATGATGATAGATTAGCAAATCTACATGAAGTTACTCTTCAGTAATGTCTCAAACAGAATTGTAGAAGAAGATGAACATGGACTCAAGCTCGAAAGGGAGGAGGCAAACAGACATTTTAGATTTAATTACTTTTCACGTAGAGTGGTGCATGTGTGGAACAGGAGGCAGTAGAGGCAGATTGTGTCAGTAAATTCAAGTGGGAATTAGATAACTATTTCGGCAAAGAAATCGATTGGGAGCATAAGACATATGATATAGTACTTTCTCACTCTTCATTTCATTTTTCAGTGTTTCTTATTCCTTTGGGAACCACCAGATGGACCGCAATAGCCTTTTCCGGTCCATAACATTCCTTTGTAGGTGTCAGTTTGGCTCATTTGGCAGTATTCTTGCTTCTGGATTAGACAGTTGTGTGTTCACGCTCCACTTCGAGACTTGAGCTCATAGTCCGATCTGAACTCCATTGTGTTGGAAGTGACACCAATCTGATTTGCTTACCCCCCACACTCCACTTCCTGCTGCCTCCGCTCGGCTGGCTCTGGCCTCCTATTTGTCCCTCGTGCCCTCTGTTCCACCATCAATGGCTGCGCTTTCAGCCACTACGTCTCAAAGCTCTGGACTTCCCTCCCTCAATCCCTCCGTCTTGCCCCCTCTCTCCCTCCCCACCTTCAAATCCAGCCTAAGGACCTTCCTTTTTGATCGTGCTTACGGTCACCTCCCCCACCCCACCCTCTCCCCCTGGCTTGGGGTCAGGCTCCACCATTTTAAGCGCTCCAGGACGCTACCCGGAGTGAAGGGGGCTATAGAAATGCAAATTGTTGTTGTTGCTGCTGCAATCTCTCACAAAACACTGAGGTCCCACTTGCCTGACTTCAGATGGACTTTAAAGATCCCAAGACACGAATTTACCTATTCAAAAAGGGAATGGAGTTTCTCCTGCTGTCTAGGGCAACAATCCTCAACAAGATAAAATTGATCGTTCACACATGGCCTGCAAAAGCCTACAAAGGCAGGCACGATGCTTGACAAAAATTATTTTATTTAGGAGCTCTGTCACTCAGAGGTTAGAGAATTCACCTCGCGAGCGAGATACCAGGGTTCGATTCCCGGGCAGGGCGAAACCTTAGGCAGTCTCCTTACTCCACACACCTCTGTTTACCTAAATAAGTAGGAACCTGCTTGTTAGTCGATTGGTGGATCACTTTTCTAATAATAATTCCTCACAAAAAAAATTGGTCACTTCAATCCGCGATTGTTTGCGGGACGCTGCTGTGCACAGTTGGCTGCTGCGTTTCGCCCAGAAAATATACAGTCAATTCACTATACTCTGTGAAGCACTTTGGGACATCTCTCAATATTCTAAGCACTCTGAGAAGCTTCCCTGCGTGGAGGGCACTATATAAGTGTAAGTTGTTGTTGTTGTCTCAAAGATGTGATAGGGCACTATATCAAATGCAAGGATTTATTATTATTTTAAGACATTTCAGCATTATGAGGCACTCCAAAAATGCAAGTACTGTACTTGCTTCTTGATGTGAAATATAGCTTCTACTTTGTCACAATAACATACCCCCACCTCTTCGGAAATAAAATATAAACCCAGCATAATAGTCTCATATGCAGCAAGACAGTAGAATAAGGGGACATAAGTTTAGAGTTGCAAAAGGCAATTTGCGGACAGACATCAGGAAGTATTTCTTTACCAAGATGGTAACTAATATTTAGAACTACAGCCAGAGTGGTTAAGACCAGGACATTTTAAAAAAAAGACATTCTTTAGATTGATTTGAATAAAGAAGGCCCTTCAGCCCATTGGATTTGAGTCTTCCAGAATTGGTTTAAGAAAACCAATCTTATGATCTTCTGAAAGGCAATTTATAGCAGAGCAATTGAATTTCCCATTCCAGGTGTCTTTTTGTTATTACTAAAAGATTTAAAGGGAATCACATAAATACTTGAGAAGGGACATAAACAGCTACAAGGAAAGAGTAGGGAATTAGGATTAGACAATGAGGCTGTAGGGGAGGACCGAGGAACAGCACAACATCCTGGGGCATAAGATCTCCTTCTGAGGGGATAGTTTTTATAATTCAATGAAATAATTGAAATTGAATGAAAATCCAGATTTTGCTTTTTTGTGCTTATAACCCAGCTTGCATTTGACATGGCGCCTTATCACGTCTTCGAGACGTCTCAAAGCGCTTCACAGAATATACTGAAAGTGAATTGACTGTACATATTTTGGGTGAAACGTGAGTAATAAGTTGGTTTATTATTGCTTTGCTGCATTATACAGAAAATTGCAAGAGAGTAAGGTTAACAAAATAGCTCGAATGAACCAGCAGCAAGCGAGCTGGTGTAAATCCACCCCTTCAAAGCAAAAAAAAAGCATTTGCTTGACATGAGGTTTCGAAGTCAGATTTGACATGTGCTGGTTATTTTGATCTGAGTGCGAGCTAGATGCTTCCTGTCTACTGAAGGCGTTCACTTATTCCTCCCACAGCTGTGTATACAGAGTGGTGGCGCAGTCTAATGTTTAACCCAGCTCTCAGCCCTCCAGTAATAGTGTGAAACTGAAGCCAAGGAACACTTGTGAGCAACAGCAGCACATCATTTCCCGACTTCGAGATTGCTTCCTGCACTCCGTAACTGTCCTGTCACACTTTGGCTGAGTTTCGGGGGAGAGATTGAAAACAAGTCATGTCGGGCTTATTACACAGCAGCAGCCTTACAGAAGTAGGTGAAAGTTGTGTTGCTTTTAATGAGACCTGAAGAGTCGAGTAACTGGTGTTGGGTTGACAGTGAACAGTTGGCGTTCTCCTGTATGGTTCAACTCTTTCCATCACCACTCAGCTCCGAACCTTTCCTTTATATTTCTAGACTATGTGTGTTATGCACTCATGTGTATTCCATGTGTAAGTCATTCAAGGTCAAGGATTGGCATGACAGAAACAATTAACTTGCTTTTTCCTCAATGATATTCCCCCACCCACCACCTCTGGTATTTTGACAGCAGACCTCGAGGCTACAGAATCTTCTTCTGCTTCAGGCAGGAACCGAGATGTCTGAACCATCGCAGTATATTCTATGAAGCGCTTTGAGACGTCTTGAAGATGTGACAAGGTGCTAAATCAAATACAAGGATTATTATTATTATTATTATTCTCATTCTACTGCATGAGTCCCTAATATTCTGCCCTCCGCTCTGCGGCCTCGGACCTGCTCCATATCCCCTTACTCCCATCCAACAGGCGAATCTCTACGAATCGTTGTTGCATTGAATTGCAGTGCCCTATACCTATATTACAAGGTGAAGTTTGTAACATGTAAGTTAAAAGTTAGTGACAATAAAGTTTGTGATGTTTTAAGCCTTGGGCTGTGTTGATTTGTGCTGGTGTAAACAGCCAATAGGGGGCAGTGCACCCCTCCCTCCCAGGAAGTGAAATATTCCTCTTATAATAAAAATAATAATATAATAATAATAACCCTTGCTTTTGATATAGCACCTTATCAATTTTTTAAGACGTCTCAAAGAGCTTCACAAAACATACTGTAAAGTGAATTGACTGTGTAATTTATGGGTGAAACGTGGCAGGCTCCGGCCTGCTCTATGTCCCCCGCCGCGCCCATCCCACCATCAGCGGTCAGGCCTTCAGCATCTCTGCCCCCACCCTTTGGAATTCCATCCCACAGTCCCTTCCCCTCGTCCCCTCCCTTGCCTCCTTCAAGGCCCGTCTCAAGAAACTCCTCTTCGAAAATGCCTTTGACCACCATCCTATCCCTAACCCTGCCTGCCCTCAACCCCTCCTGATCCCAATCTTTGTTATGATTATTATTGTTGCAGCATATCCTACCAAGTTGCTAGCTGGAAATATAGGATTGAGCAATTTAGTCCAATGAAGAAGGCTAACAAAGGAATTAAAGCTATAAATCTACAATAGGAACCAACTAAGATTTATGATCCTTTTGTATTGCGTTCTCAAACCAGCTCTAATATCATTCCCTAACTGACAGAATCCAGTGTCTGCGAAAACAATTCTGAACTAAAACCATCACTGACTGGATATTCCCATTGGAATTAAGCAGGAGCTTTGTCACCACCGGCAGTATGGGTTTACAGATGGAAAATGGACCACTGCCAGCCTTCCATGTTTAGTATAAATTTAAGTAGGGATCGAGCCTTGGTTCTTGAGGAGGAGCCTGAGTAAGTCCACATGTGGGAGTTCTTGAGTAAGTTCACCGGTTGACTGAATCACCCCCTCTTTGCTTCCTGTAGGGCTGCAAGTAGTTTTGTTTTATTCTATCCCTTCGACAGTAGCCAGATATTGCATTCTGGGTGCCTGTGCCCACTTATAGCTGTGGGATATTGACCTCAATGGGATAGAGCAGGACTTCAACCATGTTTTACAGCACGAATGTTTACAATACAATATTACATTTGCAAAGTGCCTTTCACGTCGGGAGGAAGTCAGGGATTTGGACCCAAGCTGGGGAGTCGGGATCAGGGAGGATGAGCGGAGGGTAGGCTGAAGGCTCGGTCGATGAGGGTTTTGGAATATGCCTTGTGGAAGGCAAGGGAGGGAGGAAGGTGAAGGGGCTATGGGATGGAGTTCCAAAGGGCAAGGGCAGAGAGATTGAAGGAACGACCGCTGATGGTGAAGCAATGCCGAGCAGTTTGTACAAAAAGAAAAGGGAGCAGACAAAAAACAAACCTCTTTCCTCTTCTTCACCTTGAATCGCCTTATCTTTCTTTCACCTCCTATCCCCCTTAACTCATCACTTCTCCTCACCCAACCGACAAGCCACTGAACTTTGTCGTCATCAGGCTAAGGCAACCAATGCAACAACAACTTTATATAGCATCCCTCACAAAGGGTAGTGTCCCAGAACACTTCACAGTGGCGGAGCACGACTCAACAGCTGGGAGGTGACCGTAAGGCACAGTCGAAGAGGAAGGTCTTTAGGCGGGACCTGAATATGGGGAAGGAAGGGGCAAGGCGGAGAAATAGAGGAAGAGTGTTCCAGAGTTTCGGGGCGTAGTGGCTGAAAGCGTGGCCACCACTAGTTGAACAGAGAGTACGAGAAACAAGGCTGGAGCCGGTCGAGCGGAGGAAACACTGTCATTGAGGAGGAGCCTGAAAATGTGATAGGTGACATGATAGTGGGACATTCTGCTTATGGAAATGTTCCAGTGAAAAACAACATACTCTCTGCTCAACTTATAGGTTTCATCCAAAAACTTTTTTTGCAACAACAACAACAAATTACACTTGTACAGCGCCTTTCACATCGGAAAGATGTCCTAGGGTGCTGGACAGTCAGGCATTTTTTGGACCCGAGCTTGGAATTGGGGTCAGAAGGGGAGTGGGGATGGGAATGGGAAGGTGGCCGAAGGCACGGTCGAAGAGGAAGGTCTTCAGACGGACTTGAAGGAGGCAAGAGATGGAGGGATTGCGGGATAGAATTTCAGAGTGTGGGGGCAGAGATGCTGATGGGGCAGAAAGGCGGGGGATCTGAAGCAGGCCAGTGTCCACCGAGCGGAGGGAGCGCAACTAATGATATAGCGCCTTATCACGTCTTTGAGGTGTCTCAAAGAGCTTCACAGAATATGCTGTAAAGTCTAGTCACTGGACAGATCCCACCCAGCACAGCGCTGGTTTAAAAAATACCGGCTTAACTCAAGTTTAAAAATCACATGCCCCTGAAAGCTTTTAAATGAAAATGATTCTGAATCCCTACTGTTAAATATTGTGCGAAAAAAATAATAATAACAATAATAATAATTTGGTCACTCAATCCATGACTATTTGTGGGCCACTGCTGTGTGCAATTGGCTGCTGGGTTTCTCCCACAACATGTACAGTCAATTCACTTTATTGTGAAGCGCTTTAAGATGTCCTGTAGCTCAGTGGTTAGAGCACTCGCTTTGCAAGCGAGAGACCTGAGTTCAATTCCAGGCAGAGGGCGAAACCTTGAGCAAGTTTCCTTACTCCACACAGAGCCTAATAATAATCCCTCCAAAACCAAAAACAATAATAAATTGGTCATTTTCAATCTACGACTGTTTGTAGGACATTGCTGTGCGCAATTGGCTGCCGCGTTCGCCCACAAATATACAGTCAATTCACTTTACAGTGTGTTCTGTGAAGCGCTTTGGGACGTCCTCCCGACGTGAAAAGCGCTATATCAAATGCAAGGATTATTATTATATTATTATTATTATGTCTCAACGGTTTGATAAGGTGCTATAGCAAAGGCTAGGATTTTTATTATTAATATTTTTCGGAATATAGACGAACACATGTTCTCTTCATTGCAGATTTAGTTTCTTTTCTGCACATAAGATAGACAAGCACACAAAGGGTTAATTCCATAAAAGGGTATGAGCTGAGTGAATAGTCCTGCTCCAGTCTCATACAGGACCGGTAAATGTTTACCACTGTTCAGGGTTTAGTGCTCAGTTTCAAGCCAAAACTAGATTTAATTGCTTATGGCTTTTTTTTCTCCCCCATCTGCTAACATGATGTTGGGTCCAGAACAGAGAACAGGATGCTGTCACAGTAGAAAATTGTAAATACTTCTCTCAGCTTCAAGCCTAAAAATAACCTACAGAATGACCAAATGGTTTCAATCCTTTCCTCGCCCTATTCTTTCTTGAGAAAGAAAAGATTGCGGTCATTTTTATTGATACAAAAGAACAATTTTTTGAAGGTTACAAAAAAAAATGTAAATTGAAGGGTTTAGAACTTACATACACATGAAAAGCCTGGCTCGTAAGCAGGACTGTGACAGGCAGACCAGCCATTAGGCCGGCATTCAACCCACTCAACTCCTGTTAACCCTTCAAGCTACAAACTCTTCCAGGTGATCCGAGCTGGACAAGCGACCAGGAAAGTTTGCCAGACAGTGATATCAATGGCAAGCCGTGTGGTTTTAGCTGGTTTCAATACCCTCTCCGGGGAGCATTAGGTAAGCAGCGTGTATCAGTCCAGGGAAGAGACTGCACATTCTGTCCAAAACACAGGGAAATTTCCATGTGTAGGTGGCATAAGTTATGTGGAATTTTCAGTCGGGTTGGGACACATGGTGATGCATTTCCGTATGTGGCATATAGCCAAAAAGAAAGGAAAGAAGAGTGCAGAATATTTTTTTATTGTTTTTGTCTGACACAAACCCACCACCGGGCTCGATAGTCTCCAAATCAAACTGAGTATTCCAGGCATCCCACCTACACATGGAAATTCCAGAATAGATTGTTGGAATGGAACGCGCTCTTTCTCTCTCTCTCTCTCCCTGGAGGGACACTTCCTGATTACCCAATTCCGGAAAGTATTAGGCCCGGGTTGGCAAGAGCCAAGGTTCAGCATACTCACCCATATTAAACTCCATACCCCCATCAAACCAGTTCTAGCCAGGCTCTACTGGCTCCCTATCACCAAACAGATGGATTTCAAGATCCTCACAACAACAGTTACATTTGTATGGCGCCTTTCACTTCAGGAAGATGTCCCAAGGTGCTGAGACGTACATTTTCAATTCCCTTCATGCCCTGGCACCTCCCTACCTCTCTGACCTACTTAATCCCCAACCCAAAACCCGCTGCCTACAGTCGACTGGCAGCAACCTCCTGCATGTCCCTCATGCCTTCCTTTCCACCATCACTGGCTGCACTTTCAGCCCCGAAACTCTTCCCTTATCCCTTCGCCTTGACCCCTTCCTTTACCATTTTCAGATCACACCTAAAGACCTTCCTCTTCGACCATGCCTATGGTCGGCTCCCCTGGCCTGGCTTAGTGCTCTGCCACTGTCAAGCGCTCTGGGACGCTACCTTGTGTGAGGGGCGCTATATAAATCAAGTTGTTGTTGAAGTTGTTGTAAAGTGGAGCCCTGTAGCTCAGTGGTTAGAGCACTCACCTTGCAAGTAAGAAGTCCTGGGTTCAATTTCCCGGCAGGGTGAAACATTGGGCAAGCTTCATTACTCCATACCAACACACACACACACGCCTCTGTTTACCTCTGTAAGTAGAAACCCGGGTGTTAGTCGATTGGCGGATTGCTTTTCCAGGGGTAATAATTCCTTCCAGAACAATAAAAAATAATAAATTGGTCACTTCATTCTACGACTATTTGTGGGACACTGCTGTGCGCGATTGGCTGCCGTGTTTTGCTTGCAAAATATACAGTCAATTCACTTTACAGCAGATTCTGAATTGAGTGGCCAAATTATTTTTAACATAACATGTCCCTTGTGATGGTTATCAATAAATACATTGTGAAACGTCCCGAGTGGGACTCAGTCTCAGTGAGAATTAAGAGGCATTCGAAATTGATCTGCTGGGAAACAGGAAGCAAGTGGAGCCTGGTAACGATGATGGAGATGGACTAATGGAACTTGGTATTGGAAAGAATAAGGGTACGGAGTTTTGGATAAGAGGAAAGTTATTGAGGGTTCAGTTCAGCTTAGAAGGAAGAGATGTGATGAATGCATCAGTCGAGGTGGGGTGAGTTAGATACAGAGGCGGGCAACGTTCTGGTGATGGAGAAAAGCAAACTTGTTCAAGGACCGGAAGAAGGGCTTCAAGGAGAAGAGAACCAAAGTTCAAAAATGCCAAAGTTGCGCAAGGCTCCATGAGTTGCAGTGAGCAGATCCCCCTCCTTCGCCTCCTTCAAGATTCACCTTAAGACTCTCCTCTTCGAAAGTGCCTTCAGTCACCCTCCTACTCCTAACCCTCCCCGCCCTCCATCCCCACTCTTGATCCCAACCACCAGCTCGGTTGCGGATCCCTGACTGCACCGTGTAAATGTAATTTGTTGTTGTTGTTGATTCAGTCAGAGCCAGAGGTGAGGAGACACTGGCAGGAGCCAAACAGCTTCATGTTTGTCGTTGTTTAGTTGAAGGAAGTTAAGTTCTGATGAAGGGTCATGGACTCGGAATATTGACACACTTTCCTTTCTCCATAGACGCTGCCTGACCTGCTGCGTGTTTCCAGCGACTTCTCTTTTTGTCTGTGAAGGAAGTTAAGGTTCATCCAGGATTTGATGACTGACAGACATCAAAAGTGTGTCAGGATATCCAGTCAGCAGTGACCCTGGAGTCATTACAAAAGTGATACTTGGCGCAGAATATATGAAACCTCTTTTTAAAAAAACGTCTATTTCTTTTTTATGTGTAAGATCATTGATTTGGATTCACATTTCATTCTTCAGACCAAGTTTGCTCAGTTTTTACAAATGGAAGTTTGTGCAAAACTCACAGCCCACTCTAATGGTGCTCTGGCAGACTGTCGCTCAGAATTTATGAATTCACTTGTTGAGCTGAGAGGATGGAGGGGGAAATGAGTGCACAAATGTTGACTAACGTCACTAGTTTAGGAAATTCACCTTCCATGGACTTGCTGCCCCCTATGTCTGCGACCTCCTAACTCCCTACCATCCTGCCTTCTCCCTCCGCTCAGCAGGTTCCAGTCTGCTTCACGTCCCCCACCTCGTCCGCCCCACCATCAGGCACGCTGCACCAACCCTCTGGAACTCCATCCCGCAATCCATCCGCCTCGCCCCTCCCTTGCCTTCTTCAAGACCCTTCTCGAGACCCTCCTCTTCAACTGTGCCTTCAGACACCCTTCTTCCCCCACCTACCCTCCACCCTGTAGCTCAGTGGTTAGAGCACTCGCTTTGCAAGCGAGAGACCTGAGTTCAATTCCAGGCAGAGGGCGAAACCTTGGGCAAGTTTCCTTACTCCACACAGAGCCTAATAATAATCCCTCCAAAACCAAAAACAATAATAAATTGGTCATTTTCAATCTACGACTGTTTGTGGGACATTGCTGTGCGCAATTGGCTGCCGCGTTCGCCCACAAATATACAGTCAATTCACTTTACAGTGTGTTCTGTGAAGCACTTTGGGACGTCCTCCACGACGTGAAAAGCGCTATATCAAATGCAAGGATTATTATTATTATTATTATTATTATTATTATTATTATTATTATTATTATTATTATTATTATTATTATCCTCTCTGATCCCGACCCCCAGCTCAGGTCCGAAACACTGACTGTCCAGCGCCTCGGGACATCTTCTGGTGAGAATCCTCAGTTTAAACCTTCTTGTTACCTAATAATAATATAATAATAATGCTTGCATTTGCATTTGTCACGTCTTCGAAGTGTCTGTGTATTTTGTGGGCGAAAAGCGGCAGCGAATTGCTCACAGCAATGTCCCAAAAATAGTCGTGGATTGAGTGACCAATTTTTTTGTTTGTTTGTTTGTTTGTTTGTTTTTGAAGGGATTATTACCCCTCGTAGCCAATCAGTGGAAACAGCCTCTCTCAAATGTATTTACTATAGCAGAACTATTCATAAATTTGAAAAACCTCAATTAGATTTCCCCCTTAATGTTCTCTGCTCCAAAGAAACCAGCCCAATTATGTTGAGTTTATCCACCAACTATAAATACGGAACAATCCTTGCATTTGACATAGTGCCTTTCATACTGGGAGGAATTCTCAAAGGGCTTCACAGGATATATAGAAAAGTATTGTGACTGTGTATTTTGTGGGTGAACACATGACCCAATTTTGCACACAGCAAACAACTATGATGTGAATGACCATTTTTATTTGGCAGGGGAGGGAGTGGAGGAGGTTGGCCAGGACCCCAGGAGAAATGCTGATATCATACTGTGGAGTCGTGTAGCTCAGTGGTTAAAGCACTCGCCTCGCAAGCAAAGAGACCTGGGTTTGATTCCCGGCAGGGCGAAATGTTGGCCAAGATTTTTTACTCCACACATCTCTCTTTACCTAGCATTAAGTAGGAACCCGATTGTGAGTTGATTGGTGCTTTTATTATCTTTTTTCTTCAAAAATAATAATAATAGTGAACCGGTCACTTCAATCCACAACTATGTGTGGGACGCTTCTGTGCGCAATTGGCTAATTGGCTGCTGCATTTCGCCCACAAAATATACAGTCAATTCACTTTATACTATATTCTGTGAAACGCTTTGAGACGTCTCCAAGGCATGATTATCAAGGAGCTGTATCAAATGCAAGGATTATTATAGGATTATTGCAGTGAATCTCTGTACGTCGCGTTTTTCAAACATTTATTTTTGGCTCTTGATTTTGCTTTACATTGACATTCCTTAAAGTACAGCTCACAGTTTTTGAAGCGTAAGGAGAATGAAGTGGGTTACGTTATTTATCTGGTGTTTCCATGAGCGCTTTATAGCTGACTCTTTAGTAGTCTCAGGAGTTGTTGCTGGAGCCACTTTAAAGGACTCCTCCTCTCTCTTTCTTACCAGATGGAAATTTCCATCTTACTCTTTGTGTCTTGTCTTTTTCTCCTTTTTTACATGTTCAGTATCTTCCAACTCTATTAAGAGCTGTGCATCTCGATCCTGCAAAAAATTATTTCTCCCTCAACCCTGACTTATAGAATCATCGAATCATAGAATTATGCAGCACAGAAGGAGGCCATTCGATCCATCGTGGCTGTGCCAGTTCTTTGAAAAGAGCTTCCAAATCAATCCCACTCCCCGCTCTCTCTCCATAGCCCTGGAAACTTGTCCTCCCCAACTAATTATCTACTTTTCTCTTAAGAGTTTTTATCGAATCGACTTCCACTGCCCTTTCAGGCAATGCATTCCAGATCCCAACAACTCGCTGTGTGAAAAAATTTCTGCTCACCTCCCCTCTGTTTCTTTTAACAACTATTTTATATCGGTGCCCTCAGGTTACTGACCCACCCACCAGTGGAAATATTTTTTCCTTGTTCACCTTATCGAATCCCCTCATAAATTTGAAAACTTCTATTAAGTCTCCTCTTAACCTTCTCTGCTCCAAGGAGAATAATCCGAGCTTCTCTCGCCTCTCCTGATAACTGAAGTCCCTCATTCCTGGTAAAATCCTGGTAAATCTCCTTTGCTCCCTCTCCAATGCCTTGACATCCTTCCTAAAGTATGGTGCCCAGAACTGAATACAGTCTCTAGCTGAGGCCTAAACAGTGTTTTATAAAGATTTATCATAACTTCCTGACTTTTGTATTCTGTTCCTCTATTTATAAAGCCCAGTATCCCATATGCTTTTTTAACAGCTTTATCTACCTGTCCTGCCACCTTCAGAGCTTTACTTATATGACCCCCAGGTCTCTCTGTTCCTTCACCCCTTTAGGATTGTACCATCAGCTTATATTGCCTCTCCTCATTCTTCCTCTCAAAATGCATCACTTCACATTTCTACACATTAAACGTCATCTGCCACGTGTCTGCCCATGTTACCAGTCTGTCTATGGCCACTTGCAGTCTGCTGCTATCCTCCTCTATATTTTCTACTTTTCCTAGCTTAATATCATCTGGAAACTTGGAAATTGTACTCGCTATACCCAAATCCAGGTCATTTGTGTAGATCAAAAGCAGCAGTGGTCCCAATATTGATCTCTGGGGGACACCACTGCACACCTCTCTAAACAACCGTTCACCACCACTGTCTGTTTTCTGTCTCCCAGCCAGTTCTGCATCTCTTATGTGGCACTTTATCAAACGCCTTTTGAAAATCCATATAAACTACATCAACTGCACTACATTCATCCAATCTCTCCATTACTTCATCAAAAAACTCATCACATTTGTTAAAAACAATTTGCCTTTAACAAACCCGTGTTGGCTGTCCTCTATTAAACCATATTTTTCGAAGTGAAAATTTATTTGTCCCGGATTATAGTCTCTTAGAAGTTTCCCCACTACTGACATTAGGGGAAATACTACTTGCATTCACTGCATGACCTAGTTCCGAGTGGCTAAAAAAAACACACCAGCAGATAATGGAAAACATTACAACATCAAATTTACAAAGGGATGCTTCTCCTGAAATCATGTGATTTCATTTTGCAAAAGTGATGTGTGCGTCACAAATATGTTTTGCCTGCACAAGAACATAATTTATTAAACCTAAGGACATAGGAATTGCAATGGCTGTCACCACAAGTCAACACATTCCAACAATTCAACAGTAAACAATGTTATTAAGAGATAGTTATGAGACTGTTTGGCACCAGCCAACCCCCTTATCTCCTTCTCCCTGGTTGCTTCTAGAGTGTTTGGATGTTCTTGCTCTGAAGTCTCTCTTTCTCTCCTTCTCTAGAACCCACCCTCTGCTCTTTCTCGCTCTCCAATATGAATATGAACAGTGGGATAAAATAAATAATAATAATCCTGGCATTTAATACAGCGCCTTATCATGTCTTCCAGACGTCTCAAAGCGCTTCAAAGAATATACTTTAAAGTGAATTGCCTGAATATTTTGTGGGCAAAACACGGTAGCCCATAGCAGCACGAAAGCACATAGCAGCATCCCACAAACAATCTTGGATTGAAGTGACCAATTATTATTTTTTTTGGAAGGAATTATTTCCCCCGGAAAAGTGATCCGTCAATCGACTAATAACCGGGTTCCTGCTTACTGCTAGGTACCCAGGCGTGTGTGGAGTAAGGATACCTACCCAACCTTTCGCCCTGCCCGGGAATCAAACCCAGGTCTCTTGTTTACAAGGCAAGTGCTCTAAGCACTAAGCTACAGGAACTACAGGAAGCCACAAATTCCAAATGCATCAGAAGAACAATGCAGGGAATCATAAACCATCTCTCCCTTGAAAATGAAAGAAAAGTAGAAACTGAGGGAAATAACAGTTCTCCCTCATTGATAATCAAACAGGGTACACATTAGTTTTGGTACACAACAGCTTGCATTTTTACAGCACCTATGCAGGTAATGTCTCGTCTCTTAAACCACTTGTAATGCAGCTTTGTGGTATTTAATGATCCAGTTTGTAGTCCTGTGGAATTGATGAAACCCATGGTATTGGAATAGAAACCCTAAGTTACCACCTGAAAGTCGACTGCTATGGAATATTTTGAGTGTTGTCAACAGAGTAGAAGTTAACCCTCAACAGTAAACACCTCCGTCTACCAATAGCTTCTGGAGGATTACAGGTGCAGCAAAAGGAAAGTAACTGGGTTTAATACATTCTGATCCTGGAGGTAAATTTGCAACGTTTCAGAACTGATTCCGTGATCACATTTCAGAACAGATTGCATGATTCTTACGTGGGATCAGTTGTGAAATGGCACAGAATTGAATGAATTAAATTAAATTCTAATTTTGTGGAGCTCGTTGGATATTGAGACAAGGTTCTACTGCAGCAACACAAGAGTTAAAAGAGTCAGCAAAGAGCCTTTAACAAATTGGCAAGAACATAGGGAGGCAGATTAGTCAAACACCAATTCTCCTGGCCAAGACACTTCTTAAATCAATTTCCTGTCAACCTAATTATTAGTTTTCAGGGGCGTGAATGAAAACACAATGACCACAATTCCCTTTCCCATGGTTGCTTTGTTGAGATTCCAGATTATCTTCTGCTAACTATACTTTTATAAATGAGGGGAAGTGAGGACATTTGATCAACTGAGGAACACACCTACAATAGGCCTTCAATTTGCTATTCCACTTGATTTAGTCAAAGAGGTAAGGCTTGAGGTAGGCTTTAGAACCTGGGGAGGGATGAAGTAAGTCAGAGGGGGCTCCAGGATTGATTTCCAGAGCAGAAGGGCCGAAAGGAAGGGCCGAAAGGACCGATGGTTGAGCCCAGTGGGGTTGGGGGGACATGAAGACATTGGGCGGACATGAAGGAGACCAGTGTCCATGTAGCAAAGGGAGCAGCTGGGTCGATAGGTATGTGATATATAATAATATAATAATCCTTGCATTTTATGTAGCCCTTCATCACGTTTTTGAGACGTCTCAAAGCGCTTCACAGAATATACTTTAAAGTGAATTGACTGTATATTTTGTGGGCGAAAGGAGGCAGCCAATTGCGCACAGCAGGGTCCTGGGACAAAGTCGTGGAGGGATTTAAAAGCGAGAACAAGGATCTTGAATTCGATCTGCCTGGTGATGGAGAGCCAGTGGAGCTGAGCGAGGATGGGTCTTATTTGCTTATGGAGCCTCTTGCAAAATTCTACCCAGTCCTCGCCTATCAGTCATTTTGTCTTAAAAAGGAAAATTGCAAAAAATTGAGTGGAACTCCTCAATTCAGCTATAACTTCAATGCCACTTTCTTTTTCAGAACTATAGAAAGCCACTTCCAAATTGGGACGGAATTTGAGAATTTTCCCCAATTCTGGGTGATGTTCAATTTAAGATAATATAGATGTACAACGTAAGATTAGGTCGAGGTTTGAGCCTTAGGGGTCACTAAAAGAACAAATACAAGTATTGCAAACAAAAGTCCTCATCCATGCCTTCAAAGCCCTCCACGGCCTTGTCCCTTCCTACCTCTGCGAACTGCTAACACCTTATCAACCTGTCCACTCCCTCCACTCAACAGGCTCCGGGCTGCTCACGTCTCCTGCCCGGCCCGCCACAACATCGGCAGTTGGGCCTTCACCCTCTCCACCCCCACCTTCTGGAACTCTATCCCGCATTCCCTTCGCCTGGCTCCTTCCCTTGCCTCCTTAAAGGCACATCTCAAGACCTTCCTCTTCAACCACAAAATAGAAAGTCAATACACTTTACAGTATAATCTGTGAAGCACTTTGAGACGTCTCAAAGATGTGAGACGTCACTGTATCAGAGTGCAAGGATTATTATTATTATTATTACTGCCATTTATAACCACTGGTTATGCTTGTACAGTCTCCTCCTGTTCCCCCAACTCTAGCAAACTCTGCCGTTGATGTGCAGATTAATTTCTATTGGCGAGTGTATGGGGACCATTCTCAGTAGGTGAGGCTAACAGGTTCTTGCAATGTGGACGGAAACGTCTTTAGGTGGACTGAGCGAAAATGTGTGCTGTGGTATAATAATAATAAAAAAAAATCCTTGCATTTGATACAGTGCCTGATCCCAATCTCCGAGACATCTCAAAGCGCTTCACAGAATATACTGTAAAATGAATTGACTGTGTATTTTGTGGGCATATTGAGATTGGTTGTTTAGTTTGCTCCTCATTTAAACTTTACAAAGCATCACGTACACTTTTAAAAATGCATCTTTCAACCAAGTAGGAGTTTCTAGTATTTCTATCAAAACAAGCAGATTGGTTCAACTTTCTCCCAATCGCTGTGCATAATTTTGTCCCCTTCAGTGCTTCGCTGTCAGACACTTAAGAGTGAAGAAATGTAGCCACACAACTTGACAGCGATAAATTAAAAATTGTGATAACTTTTTCATCCTCTGACAGATGAGCCTGGGTTCATCCATTATACAAAACGATAAAGAAGCATGACTTAATTAGCTAACCAGACCCATGATGTCCTGTCAGAATATATGCATGCGCACACTTATCAAGAACTCTAGACAGCAGACGTCAGACATAATTACTTGAGGCAATAAAGCATCACAAACAACGACAGCTGAATATCAAGCAAATGTAACACTAAATAATATCTTTGTATGCCAGTCACACCACTTAAGCACTGATCCAAAATAAACATCAATGAAGAATAATGTTTTTGAGCTCAGCTAATAAGCCTTTCGTATTTCTCCATGAATAAGTATATGACAGCGATTTTCGTTCGTGGTACACTGACATCTGCAGCCAGCAGCCATCGCTTAAAATACTCTTGCTGCTAAATAGCATTTTCCACGTAATCCCTGGGTTTCCATGAAGATCTTACATAACCCCTGATAGTGCCAAGCATTTAGAACCTTGTTTGAAAATAACAGAAACAATAGACAACTCTCAGCAACTCCAAAAGAACAACCATGTTGAAATGCAGTTCACAATCCCTGCCTAATTTAATTAGACGTTGCAGTGTTGGTGACATGTGTAAGTGGGATAGAAACTGCTGTCAAGTATCAGAGAAGCAGTTAAATGGTGCAGTAGGCAACAGACAGACGTCTAATGCTCCTATACCTTCATCAAGAATGAAGAGACATTCTGATAGCACGCCCAGATAGTGCAAGGAAGAAACATGCTTGATAGCACAATCTTACAACTGTTTCCCAGTCTATAAATTATAAAGCTCAGAAGGAGGCCATTTGGCCCATCGTGTCCTTGCCGGCTCTCCCCCCGCGCTCCCCCCATAGCCTTGCAAATTTGGCCTCCCTAAATATCTGTCCATTTCTCTCTTGGATCTACTTATCGGGTCTTGCCCCCAAAAATCTCCTGTCGAATGTTAAATATGTTTTCACAAAAAAAACAAAAAGTAAAGCAAAGTCGATCTCTGGCTCTTGGCATGTCATAGTACTTTAATACACTTTTAAGTTGCTTTCTCCTCATTTTGTGCCATTCCATCCAAGAGTTTATTGCATCATTGCCCATTTGGATTTTAATCAGATTTACAATGTATCCTGTGAAGCCCTTTGAGACGTCTCAAAGACGTGATAAGGCGCGGTATCAAATGCAAGGATTATTTATTATAAAGGAGCCAAACTGCAAACAGCGGAGTTTACTTTCCGTGTTGTTTCACGATGATTCTTCTGCCAAACGTAATCGAAATCTGGTTTGAGACGCAAAATTACACAGATTGCTCACATCACAACACTCATTTCATTTCCAATCAATCTCGTTCTACAAAGTGCTCTGGGATGGTTCTTTTTACAGAAAAATGCAAGTTGTATTTTTGGGCATGACAGGGGTCTGTATTCTCTGGAGATGTGGGAAAATTTTGCACTGAAGTTAATGAGTCAACTTGTAATCATGTGAATTTTAGTTTAATCCAAAACAAAATATCAACCACCCGAGGATATCACGTCTGTTCTGTAAATAGCCTTTGATGGAGTAATTCTAGTTAATTGCCCACTTACTTGATGGACTATTGACTTATTAGGTTGGAAGTAAAAACATGGGCATAAAATACCCAAACGCTCCGCATTCTCTGTCACCCTCAGATCTAATTCCAGTTTATCATTCTCTTGGTGTCCTGTTGGCTCCCAACATGGTCACATGTTCCTACCATTCCTTCCACTTAACTCTTAGTCGCCTCCTCCAAATATGCTTCCCCCCCAGGACATTTTCTGGATACAAAGTCGTTTGTTTCTCCTGTTTGCTTTTGTTCAAATACTTGACTTGGTAGGTCATTCTCCCCCATCCACTTCATTTCATCTTCACAATGATGCTTCCCAGATCCTTCCTCTCGTAGAGTCCTGTAGTTTAGCGGTTAGAGCACTCGCCTTGCAAGCAAGGGGACCTGGGTTTGAATCCCAGCAGGGCGAAACAATCCTTTTCCTTACCCCACACGCCTCTATTTACCTAGCAGTAAGTATGAACCCGGTTGTTAGTCGATTGGAGGATCACTTTTCCGGGGTTAATAATTCCTTCAAAAAAAGTATAAGAAGAATTTTGTCACTCAGTCCACGGCTGTTTGTGGGACGCTGCTGTGCGCAATTGGCTGCCACGTTTCACCCACAAAATATACAGTCAATTCACTTTACAGTGTATCCTGTGAAGCGCTTTGAGACGTCTCGAAGACATGATAAGATGCCGTATCAAACGCAAGGATTAATATTTATTATTGTCTGAATATACAAGTTATGAGTGTAGCCATTTTCTTTAAGTTAAGTCATCGATGGTATAATAAACAAACAAAGGGTTGAGCTACTTGACTTGTCTCCAAGGACATTAGCGCAAAATGGTCAATCCAGCTGGTAACTAAGTCAACCAGAATGATGCTTGTTCGCAAAAAGTTTAAGCGTAGTCCATTAACCTTCAATTGGTTAATTTGGGGGTTCATTTGCAGAATTTCTCCATATAATTCTGTAGGAAGGAATCCTGTTAGAATTCCAGGCAACTTGAGGGATCCTGTGGAAAGAAGACTTTGTCAAAGCAGATTTACTGTGGGTTGGCATGTGGCAATGGCTTGTGGCAGAGGTCAGCGGAGAGCAATCAGTGGCCTTGAATATTATCATAATAATAATAGTAATCCTTGCATTCAATACAGCGCCTAATCATGTCTTCGACACATCTCAAACGCTTTCAGAATGTACTCTAAAGTGAATTGACTGTATATTTTGTGGGCAAAACGTGGCAGCCAATTGTGCACAGCTGCGTCCCATAAACAGTGGTGGATTGAGTGACCAAATTCTTCCTATACATTTTTTTGAAGGCATTATTACCCCCCGGAAAAGTGATTCGACAATCGACTAACAACCAACTGACTGCTGGCTGGGTAAACAGAGGTGTGCGGAGTAAGGAAACTTGCCCAACATTTCACCCTGCCATGAGTCAAACCCAGATCGTCTCGCTTGTGAGGCGAGTGCTCTAACCACTGAGCTACACCTTCGTCAGTGTACTGAAGCCACAACATTGCTTGTTTCCATTGTTGCCCCGACTGACATCACAGCAGAAGGATCAAAGCTCGGATACTCCAAATCTGTATGGGGCACTTTCAAAATGGCAGTGGCTTTTAAAATCGCGCATGTGTGTGGGCATCGGGCAAGACCACAACAACAACAACTTGAATTTATATAGCGCCCTTCACACGGGGTAGCACCCCAGAGCACTTGATGGTGGCGAAGTCTGACAATGAGCCAAGGCACCCTTTCTCCCCATGCGATGGTACTTGGCATAAAAGCAATTGATTATTGGTTTCAAAGCCATTGCTCAGTCAATAGAAGCAAATCAGGGCAATAATGGACTGTTAAAATAACTCGCAACTTCCCCCCCTACGAACCTGGAGGATTAATCAGAGTGAAATATGAAAATACAAGGCTCTCAGTTAAGCTGTAAAGACAAAAGGAAAACGATTGAAGTTTAGGAAATCTTAGGAGATAAAACCCCTCAGCTTGTCATGTCCGACAAGACCTGCAAAATAAAGATTGCTATGGCATCGATATTCTTGTTGGGCTTTTTTTTTTGGAGCACCAAATATAATTTCCAAACACCAGGCCAAGCGTGCTGTGTCTCTCATTTGTTAGCAGTGAAACTTTGTGTCTGACAAAACCACTGAGAGAAACGATAATGACGCTGAGCAGTTCCATTCAAGCCAGGCTTTGTGGTCAGCCCGAGGCCTGTCAGATCACTGCTGTGGTTCCTGTATATCCAGTGGTGCGGCCTGACATCAAGCAACATTGCTGTAAAGCACGTCCCTGGCTGCGCTGTAGAGAACGCACAGCTCAGCACTTTCTGGGAGAGAGAGAGAGCGAGGGGGTGGGTGGGGAAACAATCACATGGTCGATTAATCAAAAGCCGATTTCTGTGTAAACCTCGTATGTGTCAGAACTTACGATCCACTGATAGTCCCAATCGTTCCATTGCAGCACCGAGTCAAGAGTGTACTTTTCATTAGACTCAAGCCCTGATCAGCAACATCGGGTACATTTTTTTGCGGTATTTTCTGATGGACTTTTAATTTGAATGCGGACTCCTTCAGGTGACTGAAATGGAAGCAGATTCAATGAGAACTTTCACGAGAGAAGTGGATATTTGGGGAGGACAAATTTGCAGGGCTATAGGGAGAGCGTGGGGGAGTGGAATTCATTTGGACAGCTGTTTCAAAGAGCCGGCACGGACATGATGGGCTTAATGGCCTCTTTCTGTGCTGTAGGATTCTACATCACTCCAACTCGAGGGAACCCTGCCCTGAAATAGATCGTACAAGTGAGAAGCTCATACATATCCGGATTGAATTAAATAATCTCAGGAATTACCGCAAACTTAACTTGATTGCCTAATATTTACTTATGAAATGCTATCAAGACCCCTCCTTCTATCCAATCAATAATAGTCTGAGCTGGGAGAAAATGCTCACCAGAGTTCCCAGAACTTCCTCAATCCACGATTGTTTGTGGGGACGCTGCTGTGCGCAATTGGCTGCTGAGTTTCACTCACAAAACATACAGTCGATTCATTTCACAGTATATTCTGTGAAGCACTTTGAGACATCTCGAAGACGCGATAAGGCACTGTATCAAATGCAAGGATTATTATTATTCACAATTATAAAGTAATTACGTCTAAACTGTTTGTTCATCTTCCTTTTGAATTCCATGTAAACTTGTAGGTTTTTAGCCCATGTCAAACATGGGTTCAGTTCATCTATACTCCCTGGGATCTTGAATAATTCACTTTTTAAGGGCATGTTTTCGATAATAATATAATAATAATAGTAATAATAATAATAATAATCGCTTATTAATAATTCAATTATTAAGGGCAGAAATTCTCAACAATAATAATCCTTGCATTTAATACAGCACCTTTTCACACGATTGAAACATCTCAAAGTGCTTCACAGGGTTCACTGAAGATCGCAGTGACCTTATTTGTAGGCTTACGTGGATAGAAGACAACCAAAGAAAAGTTTTAGAATCGCAACGAGGATAAATCATTTGTCTTCTTCATCGCAGCACAATTTGAATTCATTCCTTAAATACTTTTCAAAGAAGAGTATTGTCGGAGTAAAAACAAGTGGACATTTCATGACAGATTTCATGGGTTTTAACTCAAATCTTGCTGGGTTGAGGGTGTGTATTCCACATTTACTCTGGATTACCGTGGACCTTCAATCCTGTCCCATGAAGACTCCCTCCATCTCCACAAAAGTTGTGGAGTCCCATAGCTCAGTGGTTAGAGCCATCGACTCACAAGCGAAAGACCTGGGTTCAATTTCCAGCATGGCAAAGCATTGGGTAAGTTTCCTTACTCCACACATACCTGCTTACCAGCAGTAGGTAGGAACCTGGTTGTTAGTTGATTGGCAGATCGCTTTTCTGGGTGTAATAATTCCTTGAAAAAAAATAAGAATAATTTGGTCGCTCAATCCACAAGTGATTGTAGGACACTGCTATGCGCAATTGGCTGCCGCATTTCACCCACAAAATTCACTTTACACTATATCATCAATTCAGTATACAGTATATTCTGTGGAGGGCTTCTCGAAGACATGATAAGGCGCTGTATATCTAATGCGAGGGTTATTATTATCTCCCCAAAGATTTAATTCATCCCCAACAGAGTGGACTACCAGTCTCGAAACCCAGAATCTTTTAGCCTCTTGTCCCAAGCGCATTGTTCATCCAACTAAGTTACTCTGGACATTACCTAACATAGTAGTGATCCAACAAGTATGGTGATGGGTATCCACATGTGCTAGACACACGGCTGACCAAAAAAACACACTGTATGAACACTGCAGGGAGTTTGACCTATCTCCAGCGCCACTACATTCACCAGAGTTTAATCAAAATAAGCACAAGGCCACTTGACCTTTTGTTCCTTTTGTGGGCTGGAAGAGGTTAGCTACCAAGAAACTGTGTCATCAGAAGAAATAGTACACCATGTTACATGAACTTACAGCACAAAACAAGGGTGACTCACTGTGATTCATATTAAAATACAGACATTTTGCATTCACTCTGACACAGAAAAAGCACTCTGTTCCTCACATCCTTCCACAACACTCTAAGTACCCATTTGTCATAGTTTTGCCACAAGCAACCACAATAATTTTATTTTTCCCTTACTTCTATTAAAACGATCAATACATAGGTTTCCAAAGAGTCTCGAGTTATTATAAGACAGAGCTGCTGTTTAATCACACATGAAAGTATCGGTTGTCATTAGCTGTATAATTGATCTGAAAAGACAGCAGACGAACTGAAAGTAGTTATAAATTTCTATCTGACCATCATTGACCAGACACTGTCCACTGGCCTTTAACCTCAAAGATAATTAGGTATGGATAACAGATTACTGCAGCAGAAAAGAAAATGTTGGAACAGAGATATTCAATAATGTGGGGGGGTCTCATAAATCAGTAATAAACTTTTAGCGTAATAATTTTGTATTGAACACATTCTAATATAGTTACCGAAAGCAGGCCAAAATTCTTTCAGCTTTATTAGTATTTTTTTAATACATTAAAAACAGAAAAAAGAAAAGTGAATCTCGAACAATAATCTCGGATGCCTAGGTATGGTTTTTGCTACAAGAGCACAAATCATCTCCTTTTGAATCCGGATCCAAACCTACCTGCTGAAATGTTCTAGTCTAATGGGAATTATATATGGAGTCATGTAGCTCAGTGGGTAGAGCACTCGCCTTGCAAGCGAGAGGACCTGGGTTTGAAGACTGTTGGTTTTAAAGGCTGTTCTGGTTTTGCATTCGGCAGAACATTTTTTGAGCTGATAAATTGGAAATTTCTAAAATGTAAATAAGCCAATCATTTTCCACTTCCTTCTGTAGTTTATCATATTGAAGCATTAATAATTAAGGTGGTTGAGGTTTTTCAATGTATTTTGATCAACAGGAAAGCAAACCTCAGAACTCAAAGCATAATTCCACCTTCCTGTATCCATTAATAATTTTATTCCCCAAGTATCTATTCATCACTCCTTCAACTGATTCCTTATCAATGGCTTTCTGGGGTTGTGCATTCCAGCTTCTTATTATTCTCTGCAGGATGGAATTCTTTCTTGTCTCAACCTAATTCTAAACTTATGTCCTCTTTGCTAATTTTCAAACTGACTCCAGACACATCAATAAAACTGAAGCCTTTAATGTTCAATCTGATTTGCCAAGTTAAGCATGCGCTGGATCAGAAGTTGGATCCATTGAGAATTTTTAACAGGGATTTCAATGAAATGAAAAAAGCATGATCCATATTCTACAAGAACCATATTCTAAACCGAATTTGCTGCAGCCAATTGCGCACAGCAGCGTCCCACAAACAGTCGAGGATTGAAGTGACCAATTTTTTATTATTTTTTTGAAGGAATTATTACCAAGGAGGTAAAGGTAATAATCCCTTCAATAATAATTCCTTCGCCCTGGAAAAGTGATCCGCCAATCGACTAACAACAAGGCTCCTACTTACTGCTAGGTAAACAAAGCCGGGTGGAGGATGGAAACTTGCCCAACTTTTCGCTCTGGCCGGGAATCGAACCTAGGTCTCTTGCTTGCGAGGTGAGTGCTCTAACCACTGAGCTACAGGACTCCACTTGTGTGGGATTGTTGACCAGGACACTGAGAGAAACTCCCTTCTCTTTTCAAACAGAATCTCGAACATACACCTGAACTAGTCGATGGGAGCTCAGTGTAAACATCTCAGATTATGCAACAATACTGGGCCAATAGTAGAGTCAGTTAACTAACTTTCCAATAAAGCAAAAAACAGGCACGACTGTATCTGCTGTTCAACCTCAACAATTTGGTTAAATAAATGTCTGCCATTTAGACATCTGTTTCTTAATCCACTCCTTTTAATTTGGTGTTGAATTGTATTACAGTTGTCAATAGCAGTTGGTGGATGGCATGACCTTGAGAACAAACCAATAGTGATAATGTAAAATATCTCACGTAAAGATCTCATTGTTGAGTTACCCGTAGTAATTCTCTTGTCAATATATAAGGATATTGAAACTGACAAACTGGATGACAAAAAGCAGAGTAATTGTAAAGGGTATTCACTTCTGACAAGCAAACATCAAGGGGAAAATCAGTTCAATTGGCAGAGCTGCAGGGTAGGTAAATCTAGAACTCTCTCCCCCAAAAGGCTGTGGATGCTGGATCCATTCAAATTTTCAAGACTGAAGGGGATAGATATTTGTTAGGTCAGGGAATTAAGGGATATGGGGAAAAGGTGGGTATTTGGAGTTGAGGTACAAATCAGCCATAGTCTAATAGAATGGCAGAACAGGCTCGAGGGGCTGAATGGCCTAACTCTTGTTCCTATGTTCCTAGAGTATGGATATCAAACATTGTTTTTTTTAGTGGGAATGAAACAAAACATAACAATTAATCATTTTAGTACAATTTGTACTTGAATTGTCGAACTACCTGACAAGACGTTTTTATTGCCACTTCATAGAATCGCACAATGCTACAGTACAGACATCAATGTTATAGTCATTCAAGTGAGCCAATTAATCTCATTTTACTTTCCTGCTCATTCCCAATACCCATTCAGATTCCTTTTTTTCCAGCATCTATTTAATTGCCTCTGTTAAACAAATAAATGAATGCTATGTTTACAGGTATCATATCAAATTCAAAGATTTTCCTGATTAAACACATTAAAACCATTCAAAATGTGCTTGCAGAAAGCTTTGGTGCTGAATTGTAATAATAATAATAATCCTTGCATTCGATATAGCCTAATCATGTCTTCGAAATGTCTCAAACACTTCACAGAATACATTGTAAAGCGGATTGACTGTAAATATTGTGGGCAAAATCCGGCAGCTAATTATGCACAGCAGCGTCCCACAAACAGCCGTGGATTGAGTGACCAAATTCCTCTTCTTATTTTTTTGAAGGGATTATTACCCTTGGAAAGTGATCTGCCAATCGACTAACAACCGGATTGCTACTTACTGCTAGGTAAACAGGGGCGTGTTGAGTAAGAAAACTTCCCTAAGGTTTTGCCCAACCTGGGAATCAAACCTAGGTTCTCTCACTTGCGAGGCGAGTGCTCTAACCACTACACTACAGGACTCCACTTTTACCTGTTAGTGTGACTGTAATGCTATGACATTGTGGGTTGACACAGTATTGAAGCTGGAGAGTGTTACTGTTACTCCTGACTCTAGAGGGTGAGTGCCAGCCAACTATTAACCATAACTGAGAACTGAGAACCAGATGTTGAATAAGGTTTTTTTGAGAACACCTAAAACTCCCAGTCTGGCTCACTTTCACATTGCTAAGTGCCTTTTCCTACATCCTGGTCCAGGAAGGACGTATTTGCGGTTTATTGTACAGGTCGTACCACACTGATTGATTGATTGATTGATTGATTGATTGATTGATTGATTGATTGATTGATTGATTGATTGATTGATTGATTGATTGATTGATTGATTGATTGATTGATTGATTGATTGATTGATCATGGAGCACAAACAGGGGAACAATCTAAAATTTCATGAGCACAGCAGATACAACAACAGCTTCCATGTACACAGCATCCCTCATGCAGGGTAGCGTCCAAGAGCGCTTGACAGTGGTGGAGAACGATGCCAAGCCGGGAGGAGGTGACCATAGCCACAGTCAAAGAGGAAGGTCTTCAGGCGTGATCTGAAGATGAGGAAGGAGGGAAGGGCAAGGCGGAGGGATAGAGGAAGACCGTCCCAAACAGTGAACCTGTGGAACGGTCTGCCGAGGGAGCAAGTGTTGAATCCTTCAAATGCAGGTTAGAAAATTTTCTTTTAGGAAATAACATTATGGGATACAGTACATAGGTACTTTGGGACATATTTGCACGTGACTTCCAGGAAGGTGGAAGGCGAACTACAACAACAACAACTTCATGTGAGATAGACTTTGGTCTACTTTTTCATTCAGCATTTCTTATGTTCTTTCGCTCCAGAGTTTCAGGGCTTAGTGGCTGAAAGCGCGGCCACCGATGGTGGAACGGAGGGCACGAGGGACTTGCAAGAGGAATAATACAATAATAATACTAGAAGAGAAAAAATATATATTTTTTTAAAAGTTGACCCATCTCGCAGGCAGTGCGCAGGAATTTTTTTTTAAAAATGGTGAGAATTCTCTTTATTTTGTTCACGATAACGACCTTGCTTGTGAAATGACTTTGAACAAAGCAGACAGATTTTCAAATTAGAAGCAGTGATAAGATTGCAAGATGTCAGCCCTTTTTTTGGTGTGATTTAATACACCCTATTTGAGATGTGAAACAGGAAATCCATGTGAACAGTTTCAGCCTGTCATTTCTAATTTGCTCCGAGGGCCTGTGACTGGTCCGACGCAGCACATTATTGAGTAGTTTTGACTGTGTCAACAGAGGTTGCCTCGAGTTTGCCACGTCTGTCTCTCTCATTTCACTGGATACCAATGATACTCTCAGAGCTTGATTCAATCACCCCCCAAGCTGCCCGCAACCGAAAAGTTTCTCTGGGTTTTTTTTTGTTGCCAATCGTTGGGTTTTTTTGCCTTGAATTGCATTTCAGTAACGACGACATCTACAACGAAGACTCGTTTCTCATTAGCCCGAAGACTTGACTCATCGAACTGCGAAAAGGTCAGGTGGCGTGTGAGACGGCACGTAAAGTGCAGGTTCCATTAGACCAGAGGATAAACATCCATGATTTCATTAAATTCTGCTTAGCCATAATATTTCACTGTAAGAGGAGCTGCATTATACCCTGAAACAGCTTAACCTGTCAGGGTAGAAGCTCAAAAGGTCCTCAGCTGCCCTGAGAGTTCAAGTTAGTAAAGTTACGGCTTCAGCCATAATAACTAGGAAAGCCAATGGTTTAAATGGTTCCATTTCTGCTCTGTGTTGATCACAGTGTATCAGGGTGGAGAGGTCTACAATTTGCTTCAATTCTCCTGGGTTTATGGGCTGGTGGTGGGGGGGGGGGGGTGGGGGGGGATTGGGGGGCAGGTAAATCAGGCTATCTCTGATCCCAATATAAAGGTTACCTATGTGATAATAATAATAATCATCCTTTCAAGATCCTCTCACTGATTTTCAAGATCCTCTCACTGATTTTCAGGCCGTCGCACCTCCCTACCTCTCCGACCAGCTCACCGCCACACTCCGTCACCCGCTGCCTACGCTCGGCTGGCTCCGGCCTCCTGTTCATCCCTCGTCCCCTCCGCTTCACCATTAGCGACCGTGCCTTCAGCCACTACGTCCCGAAACTCTGGAACTCTCCCCCTCATTCCCTCCGCCACGTCCCCTCCCTCCCCAAATTCAAGTCCCACCTAAAGACCTTCCTGTTTGATCGTGCTTACGGTCACCTCTCCTCTCCCTCTCCTCCTGGCTCAGGGTCAAACTCCGCCACTGTTAAGTACTCTGGGACGCTACCCCACATGAGGGGCGCTGTGTAAATGCAAGTTGTTGTTGTTGTCGCCTCACTGGTGAAATGAGAAGCTGTGGGCATCACATGGGCTGCTCAGTGCGTTTTTGGTAAATGCACTAGGATTCCAGCAAAGTCTATACGCAGCCCGTGGAAATGAATAATAATAATAATCCTTGCATGTGATATTGTGCCTTATCACATCTTCAAGGCATCTCAAAGTGCTTCACACAATATATTATAAAGTGAATTGACTGTATGTTTTGCGGGCACAACGCGGCAGCCAATTGCGCACAGCAACGTCCCACAAAACATACAGTCGTGGATTAAGTGATCAAATTATGATAATTTTTGGAGGGACGGATTATCATAAGAAAGGCCAATCGACTAACAAGCGGATTCCTACTTACTGCTGGGTAAACAGAGGTGTGTGGAGTAAGGAAACTTGCCTACGGTTTTGTCCCTGTCCGGGAATCAAACCCTGGTCCTCTCACTTGTGAGGTGAATGCTCTAACCAATACGATACAGGAATCCTCTGGTATTATTGGTAAATTCACTTGAATACACTTAGAACTGGCTGCTGAAACGGGTGTCGGTGGCTAAAAAAAAGAGTAGCCACTGGTTGTGTTGGACAGGTAGTTGCTGAGTAGATATAACAATAATCCTTGCATTTAACACAGCGTCTTATCACGTCTTCAAGACGTCTCAAAGCGCTTCACAGAATATACTGTAAACTGATTGGTCTGTATATTTTGTGGGCGAAGGTTTATTCTTGAAAATCAGTCGGGACTATTCTAGGGATGACTATTGACAGGTGGGGGGAGTTGCTGAATAGAGAGGTGGTTGCTTTAACAGGTTTGACTCAAAGTTCAAACCAGAACAAGTGAGTGTGACTGCTAATTAGGATCACTCCCCAGGTTCGTCACATTTCTCATTTTTTACTTGCTGAAGCGGCCAAGCCTTGCTGCAGAATTTGAGAACATGCTGTTAGCCCCAGATGAAGGATCGTACATTCTTGGTGATGGCTTCTCGGGAACAAACGTGGCAAAGTGGTCCACTTCTATTTACTGATGACAAATGGAACGCTTGCTGTGGAATTCAATGACATTACCTGTCCAGTTGAAGTATCACACCCTTAGGACTAGCTTTTCTGGGAACAAATACAATAAAGTGACCATTCTATTCACTGACGACAAATGCTAGCTGGCCCCTTCATTGAAATTGATTGTTCAGCAGTTGGCTTGAATGCAGATTACCAGAGTTAAATTATTTTATTATTATTTTTATTTATTTAAGGGGGTACACGCATCATCAGGCAGTGCCAAAAAATTATGATTGTTTGCCATTCTTTTTTACTTCCTAAAATAAAAATAATAATAATAGTCCTTGCATTTGATGTCACGCCTCATCACGATGTCTCAGTGCTTCAAAGAAGAATGATAAACAATCCTAATATATCTATTTCTGTTATTTGAAGAAAAACTAATCAATACAGTCATTGAGGAAACTGGCTTTTATTATTGAGCATAACTGTGGCAGCAACTGAATCAAGATGGACAGTGGAAATGATAAGCTTGCTGGTGCAAGTAGGAGTTAATGATTAACACCGCTGGTCATTTCAAACCGAGCAATCTTGCCCTGTAAGCTCCCACCAACACCGAAAAGAAAATCAGAAACGCTTAACTTTATTCAAACCGTTTTTAGGAAATAGCTGCATAGTTTATAAAGGAATAGCTGCATAGTTTATAAAGGAATCCTGACAGTGAGTCTCTGACAGTGGCATCTCTTTTACAATCCTTCAGTTCAGCAACACATTGCAAAACCAACATGTCCCGCACCTGTTAGATTCAAGAAAAAACACGGGAACTTATCGAGAAGGATAAACGTGTGAAAAATAAAATCCGATTCGGAGATTTCTTTTGGTCTGGGAAGGCTTACCACAAAGTTCAAGGACAGAATCAGGGCTGGGCTGTGAGTAAAAATCACTCAGGATCATTTTTTTTGACTGATTAAAAATTTACTAACAAGAGAGAATCTTGCCTGAGTGTGATAATGGTGGATCACATAAAGAGAGTGCAGTTGTTAGCACTAAAATGCAATATCCTGTTACTCTCTTATCGATGTGACACCATTAGTGTCTGATAATAGTAACCAATGAGTTGTTCTGCCTTTCTCAATTTCCTTGAAGAAAATTCTCTCCCCCCATCAGTGGGGCTCGGAGAAGAGAATGCGCTAAATAATAGATGCAATTAAAGCCTTTCTCATTGTCATACAACATTGATGTCACTTCCTGCAAGAGGCAGGTAGTGTTTAAGAGATGTTTCAACCGAATACAATCACAAGTCACTTTTCTATCACAGATCACACTGAACAGGCGCAATTCATGTGTCACTTAGAAACTCACACTACAGGTGAAAATTGCCGCCGATAATAATCCTAACCTTTGCATTTGGTGTAATGCCTGATGGAATATTCATTGTCAAATGCACTAACTATATATTTGATCCCCCACCCTCCTCACCCGCCACCCCTCCTGATCCCAACCACCAGCTCGGGTGAGGATCCCTGACTGTCCCTGACTTGGGACGTCCTCCAGACGTGAAAGGCGCGGTGTAAATGTCATTTGTTGCTGTTGTTGTTGTTGTAGGCAGACACTGCCACCAAAATACTCTCAGCAATTTCCCACAATCAACCATGACGTGAATGAATCTGCAGGACTGTTGCTCGCGACACTGGGAGAAACTTCCTTCACTTGCCAAACACTGCAGTGCCATGAGATCCTTAACGACCACCTTAACTGGCAGATACATTCAAAGATATGCTGGTTAGCAAGTGTCCCCGTGTGTGAGGATGTCAGAGTGCTACCAAGAAACCACTTGTAATACCCAAGAACTGTAATCACTGTTTAAATTGCTTACTGAGATATCAAAATCGTAGGTGAAATTTGTCGTTCCATCATCCACTTGTATTTATAATTCACTTTTCTCATGAATGAAACCTTTGAAGCTCTTTATCAAATAAAATTAATTAACAATAAATAATAATAATACTTGAATTTGATATTGCACCTTATCACGTCGTTGAGACATCTTAAAGCGCTTAACAGAATATATTATAAATTAGATTGTCTGTATTTTGTCCAACAGCACAGAAGGAGGCCATTCGGCCCATCGTGCCTGTGCTGGCTCTTTGAAGGAGCTGTGCAATTAACCCCACTTCCCCGATCTTACTCCAATAGCCCTGCACATTTTTCCTTTTCAAATACCTAACCAATTCTCTTTTGAAAGTTATTATTGAATCTGCTTCCACTACTCTTTCAGGCAGTGCATTCCAGATTGTAACAACTCTGTGGGTAAAAAAAAAATTCTCCTCATCTCCCCCCTGCTTCTTTTGCAAATTATCTTAAATCTGTGGCCTCTGGTTACTGACCAGAGGAAGCAGTTTATCTTTATTTACTCTGTCAAAACCCCTCATAATTTTGAAAGCCTCTATTAAATCTCCCCTTAATCTTCTCTGCTCTAAGGAGAATAATCCCAGTCTCTCTAGTCTCTCCACATAACTGAAGATCCTCACCCCTGGTATCATTTTGGTCACAATAATAAGTACATTTGATTCAGCGCCTTATCATGTCTTCGAGACATCTCAAAGCACTTCACTAAATATACTGCAGAGTGAATTGACTGTATACTTTGTGGGTATATCTTCTAAGCACCCTCTCAAGCCCCTGACATCCTTCCTAAAAGTATGGTGCCTTAACACAATACTCCAGCTGAGGCCTAACCATTAAACAAAAAAATGCTTTTTGTAACTTCAGTTTGTGGTTAAATTAAGGAAAGAGTTATCAGTTCATGGCAATTGATTAAACAAACAGTCGGGTGGCAACAGGTTACGATGAGAGCAAGGGGCAAATAAAGGCTTTAAATAAATCTATTAAGATGATTTTGAAGGAAGGGTGTCGTTTTTTTTCCAAACAATGAAAAACGTTGATAGATGCCATCTTCGCACAATTACTGAAATAATAACTTGTGCAAATTTTGGAGTATCTATTTCATTTGTGGCAGAAACAATTCAAGTTACATTTTCATTGAAAGTCGTTCCGAACTCTTTTCGAGTTTGTTTCATGTTGGGTTTTGGATTGAATAGCACCCGTGTTGGTGCTTTTAATGCATTTCGTTTTACTGAGTAATTAGTTTTTTTCTGCTGAGAATCATTTGCATCAGCAACTTTCGAAAGCGCTTCATAACTTCCTCTGCTGCTTCGTGTCCAATTTCCAACACGGTCCCCTGAAAATAAATGACATCCTCCTATGGCCCATCCTGATGGGAGCCTGTGAGGGTCTGTGACATATTGGTTCAGGCGCTATTTTTTTTGCAGTAAGCCATCTAAACGAGCAGAAATAAAGCGCGGATAAAATCTCTTGGTCTTCAATTATTAAGTGAAGGGTAATACAAGCAGATCTGCGATTAAACTCCCCTTGCCTCGCCTGCCTCCATTACGAGCCATCTCTGATGAATGGAATAGTGAGCATGTTGAGTGATTATTGATCCTTAAAATAGCAGCAAAGACTTACACCATTAACCCTTAGCTTCGGGAGCCCGTGCAGCTCATTCACAGTTTTGTTTCTCCCTCGAGGTCGTGCCCTTCTTTCATTTCACAGGTCAAGTTTCGAGCAGACAAGTAGTAATTGATCCTACTTCTGGTTGGGCTGGTGGTAAGTGGGAGATATTGTTACCGTGAAAACAAATAGCACTTCCCCAGATCTGACCTTTTCCACTGTTAGCTTTTGTTGTGGTTAGTGAGGGCTTGCATTTGGAGGAGCGAAGAACAAGGCTTTCAGTATGTTGCAGCTTAAATAAATCAACACTGCACATTGCTTCCTTTGCGATTAATATTAATATGAAATTAGAAATTGATGCTTGCTCCAGTTAAAGCTAATCCTCCGCAGATAAAAACTGCCGGTCGTAGCAATTAGTATTTTAATGATTCAAATTGCCGTGATTAATTTATTATAAGCCACTAGTAACAGAGATTACTTTATTGTTCAAGCACTTATGTAAAGAGGGCAGATACTAGTGTTATTTCCCTTCCCTCCCCTCACCCTGACCATTTCCCCCCTCCTCTCTCCCTCCCTTCCCTCCCCTCACCCTGACCATTTCCCCCCTGCTCGGGTCATGACCCAACTGTGCAGCGCCTTGGGACGTCCTCCTGACGTGAAAGGCGCTCTATAAATGGAATCTTGTTGTTGTTGTTGTTATTTGTGGATAAATAAATAAATAGATAAATGTGCTTTTTCCGATGCTTGTCCAGCTAGGACCTGTTAGGGCCTCGGCTGCAGGGTTAACAGGAGCTGAGTGGGAGGACTCCCGGCCACCAGTAACTGGTCGGCGCTTCCAGGTCCTGCCAATGAGCCAGGCCGGGCTGTGCTGTCATCAGTAGTGAGTGCCCTGGAATACTGCGGACCTGTCTGGCATTCCAACAATCTATCTCCGGGATTTCCATGTGTAAGTGGGATGACATGGGATTCTCAGTTTGGTTTGGAGACTCTTAAGCAACAGTGATAGGTTTCCGCACGTGTCAGACACCCGGCTGATCAAAAAAAAATTGTTGCTTGCAAAAAAACTGTACATGCTTAAAAAGGAAAATACATTGCTCAGCTCTACCTAGAAACTACCTGGAGACTTACTTTAGCGAACGCTCACCATGAGTGGCGACAACAACAGCAACTTGCATTTATGTCGCACAGAGTCTGACCCCGAGCCAGCGAGGGAGTGGGGAGCTGAAAGTAAGCTCGATCAAAAAGGAAGGTCTTCAGGTGGGAGTTGAAAGTGGTTGCACCAGAGCATTGGGAAAGAGTCGAATGGAGGACTAGGAGAGACAAAATTCATTTGGGTCTAGTCTTAGATTTTTTCTCAGCATTGATTTTGAAGCCGGTTTCCTGCTTGTTCTTTTAAGAATCGTTTTTTTACAGAAAAGACTTCAAAGTTTAATAGTGAACTTAAGAATTGTCCAAAAACCTTGTAATCTCTGATTAAACGCTAAAAAAAAAATCCAGGTTAGATTACTCAATCCTAATTCCTGATTCCTGGGACTTTCTCAGAGGGAGAATCATCTAAAGGTTACACACGCACATCTCGTGGAGATGTAGCTCAGTGGTTAGAGCACTTGCCTTGCAAGCGAAAGACCTGGGTTAGATTCTGGGCAGGGCGAAACATTGGGCACGTTTCCTTGCTCCACACGCCTCAGTTCACCTAGCAGTAAGTAGGAACCCGGTTGTCGATTGGCGGATCGCTTTTCCGGGGTAATAATGCCTTCAAAAATATGTAAAATAATAATAATTTGGTCACTTCAATCCACGACTGTTTGTGGGACACTGCTGTGCACAATTGGCTGCCATGTTTCACACACAAAACATACAGTCAAGTCACTTTACAGTATATTCTGTGAAGCGCTTTGAGATGTCTAGAAGATGTGATAAGGCGCTATATCAACTGTAAGGATTATTATTATTAAAATTAAAAGGGAATCCTTGCTTCATATCTCTGGTCTCCATTCTCTCTTTCTCTTGATACAACTTTCCTATCTCTATCTTTTCTCAATACTACGATGATACAACATAATACAAAATTACATTTGTACAGCTCCTTGCACGTCGGGAGGATGTCCCAAGGGGCTGGACAGTCAGGGATTTGGATCTGAGTTGGGGGCCGGGATTGGGGAGGGTGCGGGTAGGGAGGGTAGAAGGGTGGCCAAAAGGTCAGTTAAAGAGGAGCTTTTGAGATCCGCCTTGAAAGAGGCAAGGGAGGGAGCAAGGCGAAGGGAATGTGGGATGGAGATCCATAAGATGGGGGCAGAAAAGCTGAAGGCCCGACCACTGATGGCGGGGCAGGCAGGGTGGGGGTCATGGAGCAGGCTAAAGCCTGCTAAGCGGAGGGAGTGGACAGGTTAAAATCAAAACAGCAACAACAACAAGATTACATCTGTATAGCGCCTTTCACGTCGGGAGGACATCTCAAGGCGCTGGACAGAGTACCACATTTCAGTCCCGAGCTGGGGTCAGGGGGGAAAAGGGAGGGGAGGGGAAGGGGGTGAGGCCGATGGCATGGTTGAAGAGGAGGGTCTTGAGGTGGGACTTGAAGGAGGCTAAGGAGGGGGCGAGGCAAAGTGACTAGGGGATGGAATTCCAGAGGTTGGTGGCAGAGTGGCTGAAGGCTCTCCCACCAATGGTGGGACGGGTGGATCGGTGAACGTGGAGCAGACTGCATCCAGCTGAGCAGATGGAGCGGGTGGATTGATAGGTGGTTAGGAGGTCGCGGAGGTAGGGTGGGGCGAGGCCATGGAGGGCTTTGTAGGTGAGGACCACGATCTTGAACTGGATCCTCTGAAGGATAGAGAGCCAATGGAGTTGGGTGAGAATGGGGGAGATGGGGTCCTGGAGTTTGGTGCGGGAGAGCACACGGGCTGCAGAGTTCTGGATTATCTGCAGCCTGTGGAGGGAGGAGTTGGGAAGGTTGACAAGCAGGGGTTTGCATAGTCAAGCCTGGAGGTAATGAAGGCATGAACAAGAGTTTCAGCGCCTGAGGAGTGAGGTAGTGGCGGAGTCGACGGTGTTACGGAGGTGAGGGAAGGCAGAGCGGGTCATGGCTTGAATGTGTAGGAGAAAAGACAGTTGAGGGTCGAACAAGACACTTAGGTTCCTGACTGGCGGTGAGTTGAAGTGTGCAGCCATGGAGGTTGATGTTGCCGGAGCCTGAGGTGCTGAGGCGCTGGCGCGAACCAATCAGGAGGGCCTCAGTTTTGTTCACATTCAACTGTAGGAAATTTGCCCTCATCCAGAACTTGATGTCCAACAGACAGTCTATCAGGACAGCAGTGGTCCTGGAGTTGAGGGTGGAGGCAGAAAGATAAGAGTTGTGTGTCATCCGCATACATATGGAAGTTCTCCTGCTCTAACTCATTTCTTCCTACAACATCAGTCCAGTCTTTCTGATACTTGCTCTAGTTTTTTTAAAGCTCAACTTGTGTACAAAGTTATGAGGGGTTTTGATAAAATAATAAATATAATAATCCTTGCACTTGATATAGTGCTTTTCACGTCTTCTAGACGTCTCAAAGCGCTTCACGGAATATACTGTAAAGTGAATACTTCTCAGAGTTTACTGCAAAATATAGTGACTATATTTGTAGATGAACAAAGCTGGTGATATTCGCATAGAAATGTCCCACAGTGTCGCACTTCATTTACATGAAGTAAATTACCTTTTTTTTCACTTGGGGGTTGTTGGTCAGGACACTGGGAGGAACTCCCTTCTCTTTTGAAAAGGGATCTTGATTTATTGTCTCATTTGAAGGGTGTTATGTCTGACAATGCTGGAATGTCAATCTCGACTGCTCAAAATCTGCACCTCCAATTGGAAGAACCATCGCTCAAAGGAGAGCAATGTGTGTCCTTGTCAGCCTCCCCAGCTTTTCCCTCCACAAGCTGCAGATCATCTAGAACTCTGCAGATCATCTAGAACTCTGTAGCTTGTGTCCTCTACTGTACCAGGCTCAGTCACCCCCACCCTCACCCGGCTCCACTGGCTCCCCATCCCTCAGAGGATAGAATTCAAAATCCTCACTTGCAAGGTCCTCCAGGGCCTTGCCCCTTCCTACATTTCTGACCTCCTGAACCCCTATTAACCTGTCCACTCACACCGCTCAGCAGGCTACCAGCCGGGCTTTCAGCTTCTCTGCCCCCACTCTTTGGAACAATCCCTGCGCCTCGCTCCCTCTCTTGCCTCCTTCAAGGCACGACTCCTTTTCAACCGTGCCTTCAGCCGCCTTCCTACCCCCTCTGCCCTCCTTCATCCCAACAGGTCATAATCTCTGACTGTTAAGCACCTTGAGACATCCTCCTGACGTGAAAGGCGCTTTACAAATGTAATTATGTTGTTGTTTTTGTTGTGTCCCAGCTGTGGGCTAGATTTTCAGAGCAGTCACTGGCCAGGGAATTTTCCCATTTAGCTCTTATTAACCATGAATAGCTGGCATACATGAAACTCTCAGCCTGGTTTGGATATTCTTAAGTACGATGATGAGTTTCTGTATGTGTCGGACACCCAGCTGACCCCAAAAATTGTTCACTTACAAATAATAACAATAATAATCCTTGCATTTGATATAACCTTATCATGTTTTTGAGACGTCTCAAAACGCTTTACAGAATATACTGTAAAGTGGATTGGCTGTGTATTTTGTGGGCGAAACTATTACAGCTAATCCTGTGAAGCGCTTTGAGATGTCTCGATGACTTAATAAAGCGCCATATTAAATGTAAGAATTATCATTATTCATTTAAAAAAAAGGTAATATCTTACATAGTCAATGTGGCAAGACCCAACTGTTAGCTGTAATTTGTCTCTTAAATGATTGCTTGGGCTTGATCCTAATATAATGCATCTCTTAAAGTGACAGCTACAAAATAGTCTGTTGTGAACGCGCTTTGCCTCATTTATTTAGCATGAATGATGTTGTGTTTTAGTATTGATCAAATATTTAAATATCCGTAGCACCCCTGACATCCATCACCACATCCTTTTAAAGGCACACTGATGAAGAGGGATCTCAGAATAGCTGTGCTTAATACATAACATCTGGCAGCAAGGCAGAGAGCAAGACAGATAACAGCACATAAGAGTTCTAAATCGTTGGCATGAAAATTGCACTTTCAAAATTACTTCCAAAAAATATTTGCATAATGTTACGTAAAGATAAACATTTGCAATAATGCAATTAAGTGTTAAAGTGGATAGGCTTAGTTTCTCCCAACGGCAGAGTTGATAAAGCCCCTGCACTGTCTCAAGCGCAAGGAGTCCTGTATCGTATTGGTTAGAGTGCTCGCCTCACAAGCGAGAGGACCTGGGTTTGAATCCCGGGCAGGGCAAAACTTTGGGTAATTTTCCTTACTCCACACATAACAGTAAGCAGGAACCTGATTGTTACGATTGGCGGATCAGTTTTCCGGAGGTAAAAAATCCTAAAAAATAATTTAAAAAATAGCAATAACATTCAATCCACGACTGTTTGTGGGACGCTGCTGTGTGCAATTTTACAGTATATTCTGTGAAGCGCTTTGAAGTGTCTCGAAGATGTGATAACACACTATATCAAATGCAAGGAATATTATTATTATTATAAACTAAGCAGTATTCCAAATGCGCCTGTTCTAACCCAGCTAAGGCCATGTTGTGAAGGAGGTAAGTTTGAGTTAGAAGTATTTCTTTACACAGTAAGTATTCAATGGCTGGAATGGATGACAAGGAATAGTGGTTAAGGCTATAATAATAATAATAATAATAATAATAATAATAATAATAATCCTTGCATTTCATATAGCGCTTTTCACGTCGGGAGGACGTCCCAAAGCGCTTCACAGAACACACTGTAAAGTGAATTGACTGTATATTTGTGGGCGAACGCGGCAGCCAATTGCGCACAGCAATGTCCCACAAACAGTCGTAGATCGAAAATGACCAATTTATTATTGTTTTTTTTAGTTTTTGGAGGGATTATTATTAGGCTCTGTGTGGAGTAAGGAAACTTGCTCAAGGTTTCGCCCTCTGCCTGAAATTGAACTCAGGTCTCTCGCTTGCAAAGCGAGTGCTCTAACCACTGAGCTACAGGACTCCACAAAGTATTATATTGGGAATATTCTATATTGGGAAGGTTAGAATCATAGAATCATAGAATTGTACAACACAAAAAGAGGCCATTCGGCCCATCAAGTCTGTGCCGGCTCTTTGAATAGAGCAATGTAATGTCAGCCCCACTCCCCGGCCCTTTCCCCATAACCTGCAAACCCGTCCTCCTCAAATATCCGTCCACCGCGGTTTTAAAAGTTGTTATTGAATCGGCCTCGACCGCCCTTTCAGGCGATGCATTCCAGATTCGAACAACTCGCTGCGTGAAGAAATTTCTTCTCCCCTCCCCTCGGTTTCTTTTAGATTTTATTTTGAATGTGTGACCTCGAGTCACCGACACATCCACCAGTGGAAACAGTTTTTCCCTTTCTAACCTATCAAATCCCCTCATGATTTTGAAGATCTCTATTAGGTCTCCTCGTAACCTTCTCTGCTCCAATGAGAATAATCCCGGCCTCTCCAGCCTTTCCTCATCATCACGGTCCCTCATTCCTGGTACCATCCTCGTAAATCTCCTCTGCGTCCTTTCCAATGCCTTAACATCCTTCCTATAGTGTGGTGCCCAGAACTGGGCGCAGTATTCTAAATGAGGCCTAACCAGTGTTTATATGGGTTAATCATAACCTCCTGACTCTTGTACTCTATGCCCCTATTTATAAAGCCTCGTATCCCATATGCCCTTTTTACAGCTTTATCTACCTGTCCTGCCACCTTCAAGGATAAAGGATTTGTTGTACCTTTATCCACTTTCTCCATTACCTCATCGAAAAATTCTATTAGTTTGGTAGGTAGGTTGGTTTCATATCATGGAAGGATAAGACTACAACAGCAACAACAACAAGATTCCATTTATAGAGCGCATTTCACGTCGGGAAGACGTCCAAAGGCGCTGGACAGTTGGGTCAGGATCCAAGCAGGGGGGAAATGGTCAGGGTGAGAATAGGGAAGGGAGGGAGCGAGGAGGGGGGAAATGGTCAGAGTGAGGGGAGGGAAGGGAGGGATCGAGGAGGGGGTAGAGAGTCGAGAGGGGAGCTGAAGGCTCGGTCAAAGAGAAAGGTCTTGAGACCGGCCTTGAAGTAGGAAAGGGAGGAGGCGGCGAAGGCACTGGGGGATAGAGTTCCAGAGCCTCGGGGCTGAGAGGCTGAAGGTCCGGCCACCGATGGTAGAACGGTTGGGGCGGGGGATGTGGAGCAGACCGGAGCCAGAGGAACGGAGGGTACGGGCAGGTAGGTAGGGGGATAGTAGGTCGGAGAGGTAGGAGGGAGCGAGGCCATGAATGGCCTTGTAGGTGAGGATGAGGATCTTGAATTCGATCCTCTGAGGGATGGGGAGCCAGTGGAGGTGAGCGAGGGTGGGAGTGATGTGGTCCCGAAGTCTGGTGCGGGACAGTACACGAGCTGCAGAGTTCTGAATGACCTGCAGTGTGGAGGGAGGTGGCGGGAAGGCCGCGAGGAGAGAGTTCTCATAGTCCAGCCTTGAGGTGATAAATGTGTGGACCAGAGTTTCAGCCGCGTGAGGGGTGAGGTAGTGCCGTAGTCTGGCAATGTTTCGGAGGTGATGGAAGGCGGTGCCAGTTGTGGTGCGGATATGAGGAAGAAAGGACAGCTCAGGGTCGAACAGAACACCAAGGTTCCTGATGGCTTTGAGAGGTGGAGAGTGCAGCCTTGGATGCTGATGCTGTCAGCGCCTGAGGTGCGGAGGCGCTGACGTGAGACAATCAGGAGGGCCTCAGTTTTGTGCACGTTGAGCTGAAGAAAGTTGTCTCTCGTCCGGGACTCGATGTCAGACAGACAGCTGTCAGGACATCGGGGGCCGTGGAGTTGAGGGTAGAGGAGGAAAGGTAGAGTTGGGTGTCATCCGCATACATGTGGAAGTTAACCCCATGTCTAAATGGGTCGAGGGGCCTTTCTGTCATCCATACATCCCTTGGAATCAGGCCTTGTAATCCTGGAACAGTAGGGCACAACTTCCATCATAAGAACATAAGAATTTGTTGGCCAAAGAAGACCAAGATCCATCCAGTTCGCCTTCCACCATCCTGGCAGTTGCATGACATTTCCTCACAGAAATCTACCTAAATTAATAATTTGGTCACTCCATCTGCCTCTGTTTGTGGGACACTGCTGTGCGCAACTGGCTGCGCATTTTGCCCACAAATTATAGGGTCAATTCACTTGAAATAATAATAATAAAAACTCCCCCCTATGCCTGTCAGGAAGAAAGCTGCATAGTCCCGGGCAATGAAAGACCTGTCCCATTCCACAACATTGAACTTAAAGAAGACAGATTGTAAATCTACCGCAAAGGGTACTTTAGACGTATGAGACAGAAGCATTAATGTTAATAATATTAATGTTAATAATAGGGAAGCAAACTCCTTGAGCTTCCACATCGCAAAGGGTGCTGGCTCATAAAGAAAGTTAGCAAGTCAAAAATAAGGAACTAGATGGTATAACTGAGACACTCAAATTTTCTGCATATGAGATAAATATACACAGAATGGAGACCAGAATCATAAAGGTCAGTCTCATGGGGAAGTTCTGTTCTCATATTTCCGTGGGAATTGTAGCCAACAATCTCCTGGAAATACCCTGCGAATGTCAAATTTAATTTTATGCCTAAGCCTCTTCTCAATATGGTTGGAAAACTGACATCAGCTGAAAGAATTCAAGAGTTGTCCAGCATTACATGGAATGGATTACCTTGAATCTGCAACACCAAAACAGGTCATTCAGCCCAACTAGTCTGTGCTAGAATGAACGTCCTCATTTCCCTAGCTCCCTCTATCTCCTTCTATTCCCCCTTCCATTCCCTTCTCTCTCATGTATGCAAATTTTGAATGATCTTACATTTTAATACAATACCTAAGATTATAAAATATATCATTATATAAGAAATGAAAGGAGAGCTAAATAATTGCCGTATAGCTAGCAATCATCATTGTGATCTGTTTGGAAAAATGTAAACTGATGTTCAAAACATAGATGATTCTGTAGGGTCAGATTGTGATACTTTTTTTAGGTTTCTTTAAACAGGATAGATATTGTTCTTGCCTGTAGCTTACATATGGCCCTCACATCCCTGCAAAAATGCTTGCACACTCAGCCCTCTGTAGCTCATCTTCGAATCAGGAGCTGTTCTGATCTTCTAGCTCAGCGGTTAGAGCACTTGAATCGTTTGATTCCTGGCAGGTTGAAACATTGGGCAAGTTTTCTTACTCCACACCCCTCTGTTTACCTGGCAGGAAGCAGGAACCTGTTTATCAGTCAATTGGCGGATCCCTCAAAAAAAAGATAATAATTTGGTCACTCAATCCACGACTGTTTGTGGGACACTGCTGATCGCAATTGGCTGCCACCTTTCACCCATAAATATACAGTTAATTCACTTTACAGTATATTCTGTGAAGTGCTTTGAGATGTTTCGAAGATGTGATAAGGCACTGTATCAAATGCAAGAATCATTATGATTATTCAGTGTGTTGGTGTACAGACCTGCTGGAGACCTGGTTAATGTCACATCAATTGTGTTCCTTTAACAGCACATCATAGAAATGACAGGCAGTCATTATGTCTTATAAATAGGTTACAAGAGAGGCCTGATCTTCCTAGACAGATATCAGCCTTAAAAGAATCAGGTTGTTTTTGTGAATGGACTGTACACCTTTACCCCGTCATTACATGAAGTATTTTGATTGGGAGGAGGTACTCGATGTTTATCTGTTGCATCTCCTATTGAAATATATTACGCAGGTGAAGAGGGGGATTGTTTCTTTGATCAGCAGTAAATTTACAGATTCTCTGTTGATTGGTAAATGTATCAAGCCCGCCGGTATGCATTTATAATGGATTTTGTTTCCCAATATAGTACAACTACAGGAACAACAACAACTTGCATTTATATAATGCTCCTCCAGCGTCACAGAGCGCTTGTCAGTGGCGGAGCATGCCTTCGAGCTGGAGAAAGCGGGGAGGTGACGGTAGGCACAGTCAAAGAGGAAGGTCTTAAGTGCATCCTGAAGATGGGGAAGAAAGTGACAAGGTGGAGGGATAGAGGGAGAGTGTTCCAGACTTTCAGGGCATAGTGGCTGAAAGCACAGCCACCGATGGTGGAACGAAGGGCAACGAGGGATAAACCTACCGCTAACGTTGGTGATTTCATTTTAAAGTTCAGTACTGTTTACAGTACTGCCGTTTATGAACTATTCCATTAAGGTTGGTAAGTCCACCGTCAATTGAAAAATGTTATTCTAGATCTTGGGAGGATGAGGGAAAATAATCGTTACCTGTGATATACATCCTATAGTGTTGAAACATCAAAAGGTTCTGCGGGTAATTGCTGTCAAGTGTATATTTGTGGGCAAAGGCAAACATGACAGCCAATTTGCACACTGGTGTGTCAGCGTGGATCACAGACTGGAGCTTGAGGCTATGACTTTCTGACCGAGACCCAAGAATGCTACCATTCAGCCAAACTGGTCTTTACTAAGAGATGGATCAATTCTCATTTCATAACGACAGCAGAAAGCACCCTTGATCTGACAGCCATACTGTGACTCTTGTTATATAGCATTGGTTGTGGAGGTGAACCACAAAAGAAACTTGAAAAGGATAAATTTGCAGGTGGGTGGGGAGAGAGCAGGGGGAAGTGGGACTGATTGGGTAGCCACAGGAAAGGGTAACTCAGTGGCTAGTGCACTTGCCCCGCAAGCAAGAGACCTGGGTTCGATTCCCGTCAGGGCGAAACCTTGGGCAAATTTCCTTGCTCCACATGCCTGATAATAATCCATCAAGAAAAAAACACAATAATAAATTGGTCACTTCAATCCACGACTGTTTGTGGGACGCTGCTGTGCGCAATTGGCTGCCACATTTCTCCCGCAAATATAAAGTCAATTCGCTTTACAGTATATTCTGTGAAGCGCTTTGAGACGTCTAGAAGATGTGAAAAGCACTATTTCAAATGCAAGCATTATTATAGTTCTTCCAAAGATGGGCCGAATGGCCTCCCTATGATTCTATAATAACAATAAAAACAATAATAATTCTTGCATTTGATATACAACCTTATCACATCTTCGAGGCATCTCAAAGCGCTTCACAGAACATAATGTAAAGTCTAGTCACTGTATATTTTGTGGGTGAAATCAATGAATCTGGGTCAGATTCACAATTGTTTGTGTTGCGATGTACCTACTGGGAGGTGGACAGTGACTACTGAGGCTCATCTTAACAAGGGTCAGAAACTTGAAAATTTCACCCCTTCTTTCTGAAATCAAACCTGGATCATGGGACTGCAAAGCACAGTGATTTTTGTTGCATTCTACATTGCCATCTACTTCCCATTCAAAGAACAGCAAAAAAAATCCTGTTTTTGCTTCAAAGGCCAAGAAGCAGCATAATAGTCTCAAATCGTTTATTATTGATAATACAGAGTTCTGCTAATCAGGTCGACTCAAGCAGGAACATAGGAACATGAGGAGGCCATTCAGCCCTTCAAGCTGTTTAATTAGATTTAAGTAGCTCCAAGATATGAAGTAATGAACGCCATCTGAGTCATATAAATTTCCACCCAATTCAATCACTCAAAGAGAAGTTCAATTTACAGTTTGATTCACAAGACCTGACCAATTCATCTGCAGTTCCAAGAAACTTTGGTACACAAAGATTTGTAGAAAAGGACAGCTCATCTCTAAACAGCTCTCTTCAAGACTGGTCCTTCAATAAAAGTTTCTCCAACAAATAATCGTTTTACTTCAATTAAATAAAGAAAGCTCTTCAGCCCATTTGATTCCACCCTTTGTTTTCCCTTTTTGACGATGTGATAAGGAGCTAGATCATATGCATTATTACTATTTTTCACCTGCAAAATATACAGTCAATTCACTTTGCAGTATATCCTATGAAGCGCTTTTAGACGTCTCAAAGACGTGATAAAGCGTTATATCAAATGCAACAGTTATTATTAATATTATTTGTTGATGAAGGATCAAAGAAATGATCTTGCTATTGTCCAAGCTTTAATAAGTTATTAGATTTGAAGGAATACTGACGTTTGTGTGGGTTGAGCAAAAGAGACGGTAGGTATCATGGTAAATATTCAAATAATTATTCAATGGGATAACATGACTACTCAGAATTTGTATGAATTTTCCCAATATTAAGCAATATTTCAGACTGGAGCCAAATGGAGAAGCCTGAGAATAACGTGGGTGTGTAGACAGCATTACTCATTACTCTGTGAACAGGATTTTTCATGTCTCTTTGTGGAACAGATTAATGTGGAGCTGCAGTTACTGATCTCACAATGTGCCCATCCTTTCCTTGACGTTTATTCATTAGTTGCTGCTGCTGGCAGTATATTCTGTGAAGCACTTTGAGACGCCTTGAAGATGTGATAAGGCACTATATCAAATGCAAGGATTATTATTATTATTATAAAGGCATGGGTTTTTCCACAGAAACAAATTATTCGATCTAGTCAAGCAAGTTTTCCCCATGTGAGCAGTTGTATCCCTTCTTTCACTTCTATCTATCTATCTTTTATTATTACCAGAAAACCTCTTCATCCACATCTACATTAAATGCGGAGCCCTGTAGTGTACAACAACAACTTACACTTACACAGCGCCATTCATGCAGGGTAGCATCCCAGAGCGCTTGACAGTGGTGCAGTCTGACAACGAGCCGGGAGGAGAGGGAGGGGGAGGTGACTGTAAGCACGATCAAAAAGGAAAGTTTTTAGGCGGGATTTGAAGGTGAGGAGGGAGAGGCAAAGCGGAGGGATTGAGGGAATGATTGAGGGAGTGATTGAGGGTTCCTGAGTTTCGGGGCATAATGGCTGAAGGTACGGCTGCTGATGGTGGAGAAGAGGGGGCGAGGGACTAAAAGGAGGTAGGAGCCAGCCGAGCGGAGGCAGTGGGTGGAGGAGTGGGGTTGGGGGTGAGTAGGTCGGAGAGCCAGGGAGGCGCGAGGGCATGACGTGATTTGAAAACCAGTGAGAGGATCTTGAAGTCGATCTGTTTGGTGATTGGGAGCCAGTGGAGGCTGGCGAGGGCTGGTGTGATGGGGGACTGAGGTTCATGAGGGTCAGTATCCGGGCGGCGGAGTTTTGAACTGATTGGATTTTGTGTCTGGTGGAGCTGGGGAGACCAGCGAGGAGAGCATTGGAATAGTCCAGCCGGCAAGTGACCAAGGGTGGGCGAGGGTTTCGGCTGCTGTAGGTGTGAGGTACGGACGGAGGCGGACAATGTGCCGGAGGTGGGAAAAAGAGTTCCTGGTCTTGGGTAGAAACAGATTTGGGGGAGAAGAAAATCTCAGAATCAAACTTGACGCCTAAGTTGCACGCGGCTTCGGAGAGTCTAAGGAAAAGCCCGGGCAGGTTAAGGAATTCAGACCTGCAGGAGAGAAGACATTGACGAGAGCCAAAGAATATGGCTTCCGTCTTGCTGACATTCAGCTGCAGGAAATTTGCGCTCATCCAGGTCTTGATGTCCGTCAAACAAGCTGACAGGACTGAGAGTAGCAGCTGCAGGAGAGGTAAATTTTAGTGTCATTCGAATGCATGTGAGAGTTGACCATTATTGGTTAGAGCACTCGCTTCACAAGCAAGAGGACCTGGGTTCGATTCCCGGTAGGGTGAAACCTTACGCAAGTTTCCTTATTCCACATGCCTCTGTTTAGCTAGCAGTAAATAGGAATGCTTTTGTTAGTTGTTTGGCGGGTCACTTTTCTAGAGGTAATAATCCCTTAAAAAAAAACATAAAAAATAATAATTTGTTCACTCAATTCTCGACTGTGAGATACTGCTGTGTGTAATTGGTTGCCGTATTTTGCCCACAAGTATACAGTAAATTCACTTTACAATACATTCTGTGAAGCGCTTTGCGATGTCTCGAAGACGTGATAAGGCACTATATCAAGTGCAAGGATTATTAATATCATTATATTCTGTGAAGTGCTTTGAGACGTCTCAAAGGCATGATAAGGCGCTATATCAAGTGCAAGGATTATTATTTTATTAATAATATCGTGATCTGTCGCTTAACCTTGCAAAATCAAGCCATGACCCAGTGCCTCACAGTTGAATCTTATGTGCTTATAGCAGTATGTCCTTGGGACCTCCTTCCGACATGAAAGGCGCTATACAGATGCAATCTTGTTGTTGTTGTTGTTGTATGTGGTGTCACAAGTCACCAATAGATTAGTCTAATACCAGTGAGAATACTTGGAAAGTATTTAGATTATTTGTGGTTAGAAATAACTGAAAGGTTAATTTGATCACTTTCTCACAGACAGCGCACATTGTTAAAGTCAGTACACTAAACAGACTAAAGTATTATACCCAAATCAGATCTTGATTGGATATAAGATTCACAAGAGAGGCTCAGATAAAGGAGTGCCTTTGGTGCCTTTGATCTCATCGTTCTCCAGGATACCAACCTGTCTTTCCATTATACCATTTCGCCCACAAAATATACAGTCAATTCATTTTACAGCGTATTCTGTGAAGCACTTTGAGACGTCTTGAGACGTGATGAGGCCCTATATCAACTGCAAGGCTTATTATTATCAATATCAAACCATTTCTTAATCAAGTCCAGCGTCCTGGCCTCAACCACGTTTCCTGATATCCCATTCCAGCTGTTGAATAGCCTCTACGTAAAGAAATACTTCCTGGTGTACACCAAACAACTCTGAACCTCTGCTTGATGTTAGAGGCACTCTCCACAGCCTCTGCTTTACCTCGGTGAGCAAAAACAACTCTTTCCCATAACTGCTTCAAGTATTTTTACTAGTAAACACTCACATAGGCAGTGAAACAATATTCTTATTAACACTCTGAAACGTCATTTGTCATGGTCATCTGACATTGTGCTGAATCATTTGGATCCAATATGTGCATATTTCTAACAGAATTGCTCAATAAGCAACCCAGAGCTAAATCATGCCAACTCATGCAAAATCTTGTTCTGACACAGTCTACTTTCAGAGCAGAGTTCTTGGAATAGGTTTCTAGTTAACACACAGGATCTCCATTCTGTTTTCTTGTTAAAGAATCTCTTAATTAGAAATTACTGCATGTTAGACCTCCATGTTTATGAATTAAGGGAATTGGTTTTGAAATTTTCACCATGTGCAATATTGCTGTAGAGACGTGCAGTAACTAGACTGGCACAGCAAGATAAACTCAAATGGAAAACACCGTTATGCAAGAGGAAATCAATTCCTGACTTTCACAACTTACTAATATTCTCCACGATAGCAAACTGCTGTGAAAATGGAAACAGAAGCTACGTGCCCAAGAAGAAGTTTACTCTAAAAGCTGCTCCGCTGCAATTAATAGTGTTTTTTTCCCCCCCGACATTCATATTAATAGCATTATATACCAATTAAGAGCTAGACGTTTTAAACAAGCTTCCTGCAGACACCAATCTTGTCCCACTGTGCTATTTGCACAGTTTTTTGTGCTATTTGTCTGATAAAGTTTGTTCTTTTGATTATATACCACACTGTGATGCATTCCACTTATTTTTAAAAAAGGGCTTGCGTTCCTCTCTCAGGGCATGTAAACTCCTGACCACTATGTTAAGAGTCTGCAGACACAGTACTGTAAAACTCACATACTTATGCCCGAGTCCCATTCAGTTTCCTATCAAAACCACTTAGATTTCTTTGCACAACTCGTATTAATCACTTCCTAACTCCTAACGCCCACTGTTTGTGGAACGCTGCTGTGTGCAATTGACTTCCCATGATTCACCCACAAAATATCAATTTACTTTACAGTATATTCAGTGAAGCGCTTTGAGACGTCTCAACGACTTGATAAGGTGCTGTATCAAGTGCAAGGATAATTATTATTAGGTTGGCAGTCTCCTTCAATGCCACCTGATGGGCAATATGAGAAATGGAATCAGCATGCTGTCAAAGTGGAAACCTACCATTCAGCGATCGAGAATGATCGCTGGGGAAACTTCAAGTTGCATCTGACTTGTGCTCGGTAATGAACTCAAAGATAAGGATAAGTGTTACGTTTCTTATTTTAACTTTCATGAACAAAAATTTCTAAAGAGTGTGTTTTTCTGTGTATGTGTGCGTGCTTGGGTGCGTGTGAGGGCAGAAAAAGGCAAGGAATTTTGATCTGTTTTGTATAACATCCAAATCTCTGTGTCAATTGCTCTTAATATTTAATGTACGGCAGCAAAATATGGACACGTGTACACAAATGGTGTTATCCTTTTATGTGTACATATTTCAAATTTATAAAGGAGGTATTATGTAGAAGCCCACCCACAGGTGAACAAAGGGGTTACTTCATCTTGTGTTGGCTTTGAAGGTGCACATTCCTGGAAAAAGGAATTTGAATGCCAAAAAAGCATGTGAAAGTCATGTCTCAAATTAATTAATTCACAAATGGTGTGGGTTTCACCTTCTGGTAACCAGCTTTCTCGTTTCAAGTTCAGTTTCAGTACTGAAATTATTGAAATATTTTCTTTTGTGTGGAACGACAGTAAACTTCTGATAACTCATCTCTTCCAGGGAAAAGGACTCAATGATGAATTAATTGGAGCAGTGAGTTAGGCATATGTATAAAAACGTGAACAAATGTGGCCGGGATATTGATAGCGTGATGATTTAAGTGGTAGTGACAAGTTTAGCCAGGGTTATCAGGAGTTTCCTGTACAGTAAATGTGTCAGTTAATAGCCAGGCTGACACATTCATACACTAACACCTCTGAACCTCTGTGGTTCGAGCCCCACATTGAGACTTTGAATTCATATAGTCTAGGCTGACACTCCAATGCATTTGAGACATGCTCCTGGTGTGATAAGGAACTATGTCAATTGCAAGGAACATTCATTTTCGAGCATTAGAAACACCGTATTCATCTATATTTTGCCTTCCTCTAATCACTTTCTACTGCTTCTACTGTAACAACAACTTGCATTTATATAGCGCCCCTTGCACAGAGGGGCGCTATATAAATGAGCGTTTGACCGTGGCAGAGCACAACACTGAACCAGGGATGGGGGGGGGGGGGGGGTCGATGACCATTGGCACGGTTGAAGAGGAAGGTCTTCAGGCACGAGCTGAAAATGGGGAAGGAAGGGGCAAGATGGAGTGATAGAGGAAGAGTGTTCCAGAGTTTCAGGAAATAGTAGCTGAAAGCACGGCCACTAATGGTGGAACGAAGGGTACAGATACCTGCAGGAGGCCAGAGCCAGTCGAGCGGAGACAATGAGTAGTGGGTGTAGATAAGCAGGTCGGAGAGGTAGGGAGGTGCCAGGGAATGAAGGGATTTGAAGACGCGTTGAGGATCCTGAAATTGATGGTACCCTTCAGGAGAAAGGGGAACACACAAACAGAGGCTATATTCCCTTCCCACAGAACTCTGGGCCTTGCTTGCAAAACATCATACTGCCCAGTAGGTTATGGTTTTTCCCCTTAGAATTTCGCTCAAAGGGAATCGTGATGTAAAACACAAGCTTCTCGCCTCTTCCCATCATGTTGCTGGGTAAAGACTGGCATTGATTCAGGTCGGAGAGTAGGTTGACTTCCGGAAATCTCCACCTGGAAATCTTGAAGATTGTGAGGATTTAAAAAGATAAAGAAAAGGGTTTTTAAGGGGCCGCTCTTAACAGCTAAAACGGCTGGAAGAAATGACTGAGATTGTGAATTAATAGGGGCTGGGACTAAAGCCTAAGACACTTAGAAAGGAATCACAAGACCACAAAATTTGTTCAGAAGGTTGATCTGATCTGATCTCAACCTTCCAGAACACCCAACCTCCTGTTCTCCCATCACAGCATCAAGCTGTTTTGTAAATAAGTACACTATCCTGGCCTCAACCGCTCTACTTGACAACCTGTTCCAGTCATTAATTACCCTCCGAGTAAAGAGAAACTTCCTGCTGATGAAGTTGTGTATTTAATGGTGTATTTAACTTCTCTTGCTATCACTCCAGCACAGGCTTTTGTGGTGTAGTATTGCATACTCATACCGTCTATGATTAATACACTAGCAGTTTAAAAAGAGACACAGATCAAATTTTATTCAAGGCCTGTCACTTAATGCTGGAGAGTTTATTGGTGCATTGTGTGCGCATGTGTGTGTGTGTTGGTGGGGAGAAAGGGGGGATTTCAATAACAGGATGTTTGTAACAGGAGTTGCAAAAAGACAATCATCAAAAAACCATCACCCGGCTCATGGGAAACTCCTCTCTTACACAATCTGTGATGTTCATGTTGATTAGTGTAAGCCATGTCTGGTTACTAGCAGAATGCTTTATGTGTGACTCATGTTATCGATAGACATTTTAGACTTGAATATTTATTCAGATTCGCCTAAGCACGTCAACAGCTTCTATGCTGGCAAATGAGTGCCTTCCAAAGCTTAGGCTTTGACTGTATGGGGTAAAAATCGCAGGATTCCTAGACACATTTTGTTGCTTAATTTTTTATGGAGATATTGAAGGAATATTATAATAATAATAATAATAATAATAATAATCCTTGCATTTCATATAGCGCGTAATCACGTCTTCGAGACATCTCAAAGCGCTTCACAGACTATACTGTAATGTGAATTGTAGTAGTACTTCTTGAGGGGAAGCAAGCCATCAAGGGGTGAGAGAGGTTTTGGCTCATTTTCCTGGAAGTGCCAGATACAAATAGCTCGGTTGCAGCACCAAATTTTTAAAACTGTGTATTTTTCTGTGGGTGAAACACGGCAACTAATTCCTCACAGCAGTGTCTCACAAACGGTTGTGGATTGAGTGACCAAATAATCATTATTTTTTATAATTTATAAATTATCATTANTTTTTATAATTTATTTTTTGAAGGGATTATTACCTCCCTGAAATGTGATCTGCCAATCGACTAACAATCCTACTGACTGCTGGGTAAACAGAGGCGCGTGGAGTAAGGAAACTTGCCTGCCCAGGAATCGAACCCAGGTCCTCTCGCTTGTGAGGCGAGTGCTCAAACCAATACCCTCCAGGACTTCACAGTGAAAAGAGTTTAGAATTGCTGTAATTATGCCCCCATTTATTCAAATGAAAATGCCAATGCAGAAACAAAATCAGTCATTTATAATTAATTTCTAACATTTGTTTGGATTTTTTTCAATGTTCCAATCATCGACGCTCAGAGAAGCACAATGTATAACCGCTGCTTGTCTCCTTGCAATCTATAGCAACATCCAACTGACCCCCACAAGCAATTTATCAGATATAGGGGAAAGGTGAGTGGATTCTCCGTGGGAACTGAGCTGCCTTTAAAGAAGTCTAGATGGATCCATAGCAATCCAAGACATTCTTTACTGTCAGTGTCTGTTTCATTTATAAAGCTTGAAGGTGTAAGCTTAAAGCCCTAACGGGTAGGGCATTCCTAGATGTGAACGAGCAATGTGAAATGTACGAATGTTTAATGCTGTGTTAGAATTAAAAATCAGCTTACGAATAGCAATAACCTGTCCAAACTCCGAGAGCAAACTTCATTGTCTTCAGGCACATTTGTTAAGTCCCATCAGGTGATAATAAGAATCTTTGTATTTGATATAGCGCCTTATCATGTCTTTGAGATCTCCTGATTGGGAATGTTGGTGAGGATTGATTGATAATTTCCATTGTGGGCAATACACTCTTTTTCTACTATCTGACCTTCAAGTCAAATAAACAGAAGACAAATACCAAAGCATGGAAACAAAAACAAGGCGTGCATCTGTTTCCAGCACACGGTGGAGAAAATGAAAACCTCAATCTCATAGTATTTTTAGACGTGGCACACAATGCCGCAGTGCTGCTCACTGGCCCTGCCAAACCACAATTAAATGATATGATGGTCCAAAAGCCCACCGCCACTCCGTCTGTGAGCTGCAGTTTTCTCTGGAAGCTGCTGCCTGTAGAGGTGAGCACTTCTTAAAGGGAAGCAAGCCATCAAGATGTGAGAGAGGTTTTGGCTCATTTTTCTGGAAGTGCCAGATACAAATAGCTCGGTTGCAGCACCAAATTTTTACAAAATCGCATGATTGATTCAGACATCATCCTGTGGAGTCCTGCAGCTCAGTGGTTAGAGCACTCGCCTCGTAAGCGAGAGGATCTGGGTTCAATTCCCGGCAGGGCGAAATGTTAGGCAAGTTTCCTTACTCCACACACACACACACCTGTTTACTTAGCAGTAAATAGGAACCCGGTTGTTAGTCGATTGGCGGATCGCTTTTCCAGGGGTTATAATTCCTTAAATAAAAAAAAGTCATTCAATCCCCGACTGTTTGTGGGATGCTGCTGTGCGCAATTGGCTGCCGCGTTTCGCCCACAAATTATATAGTCAAATCTATCTAATTTGTTCTTGAATAAATCAACACTTTCTCCTTCCACCGTTTACTACTCGTTCACTGAAGTAGTGTCTCCGTAGATTTGTTATGAATTTATCCCCGCTTCAATCGCAGGCCGTGTCCTCTGGTTCTCCCGGTTAGTACAAGATAAAATAGCTTATTATTGTGTACATTATTTCGTCACTTCAGAACCTTAAAGACCCTAATCACATCACCCCTAAACCTTTTCTTCTCCAGCGTATTTAGTTTTCCAATCCCATTTAAAATTTGATATACCTCTAGAATTCAAGGAACTTTTGAGCTACAACCTGAAATATTTTGCTTAAGGTATAATATTTTGCACTGTCAAATTAGATCCCTTTTTAATAGAAGTTCATCACAGCTGTTACCTTCAAGCTTCATGGTTTAAAAAAAAAGCCCTGATACAACAGTATTGTCTGCGCACTTTCTTGTGATTGATACGGTGACATTGCAACCAGATAAACAACTGCTTAGATCTTCCAGTTAAATGCTAGGATGCAGTTAAATGCCAGTGAAATTCAAATTGGCTTTAGAAATAATCCTCTTCATCAAAATATATTTTACTCACCCCTCAACGTTACTGTCACTGGGGGTGAAAAATGTGATGTTTTGTATCCGACTCAGTGTTATCACATTGCGCGTTCTTCCGAATATATCTATAACAACAACAACAAATTACATTTACACGGCGCCTTTCACGTCAGGACGACGTCCCAAGGCGCTGGACAGTCAGGGATCAGCACCTGAGCTGGTGGTTGGGATCAGGTGGGGTAGAGGGCGGGGAGAGTAGGGGTAGGAGGGTGACCAATGGTGTGGTGGACAAGGTGGGGGACATGAAGTAGGCCAGAGCGGAGAGATCAGACATGTTGGTAGTGGGATAGAAGGTCACAGAGGTAGGGAGGAGCAAGGCGTTGGAGGGCTTTGAAGGTGAGGATCAGGATCATGAACAGTATCCTCTGTGTAATGGGAAGTTAGTAGAGCCGGTCGAGGGTGGAGGGTGATGGGGTCGCGGAGCCTGGTGCGGGAGAGGACACTGGCTGCAGAGTTCTGGATGATCTACAGCCTGTGGAGAGAGGAGTCGAGGAGACCGACAAGCCGTCTATACTATCCTAGTCCAAAGTCAGTCTTCCAATTGAGTTAGACATTAACGGAGTGGGCCATGAATTTCCATGCATGCATCACTCAAATGAATCCCATCCCTTCAGCTCTATTTAATCTATCTGGTAGTTAACATATCTTTTTTTTCCTGAAGCTCTGTCTGCGCACCGTGATTCACGGCTGCTTTTCCCTGAATATATTAAGTTGACCTGAAATTGACAAGGAATGACTGGCTAAGTGATAGAGATTTGAAACATAAATTACAGGTAAAAGCACAGGTTTATTATCTCAAGAGATTCCCACCCTTCCACTCAGCTTACCACAAAGTGGTCAGTCAACTGACAAGAACCATAACCATCATGACTTAGACCTAAGAAGTTGAGTTAACAGCGCTTCTCATTGTCAGTCTATGTCCTCCTCTTTGGACATATAATCCACTCAGGCTGTTCTTTACTTGTTCTAATGAGACAGCTGCAAAGGAGGAAACACCCTGCATTGTGGTCTGAGTGCACATTAATCATACTTAACCCAGGACTATGGAATCCTATAGCATATTGGATAGAGAACTCGCCTCGCAAACAAGAGGACCTGGATTCGATTTCCGAGAGGGCAAAATGTTGGGCAAAACGAATCGAACCCACATCTCCTAGTTGCAAGGCGAGTGCTCTAACCACTGAGCTACAGGACTCAACTACATCCAGTCAACCCCCTCTCTGCAACATAATTTGCATTCATAATATTGTATGTCATACACTGGGTTTACTTTCTTACTGATTTTCAGATCATCATCCCCCTTTTTAAATTGTGTTATTAATTCAGGATCAGTCTGCTTTGTGATTCAGCTGGTCATTAAAGGAATCTTCTCCCTTTTCTGTTGCCTCTGTTTGTAAAGTGAATTGACTGTATATTTCGTGGGCGAAACATGGCAGCCAACTGCGCACAGCAGTGTCCCACAAACAGTCGTGGATTGAGTGACCAATTTTTTTTTAAAAAGCGAATTATCTATTACTCCCGGAAAATCAATCCGACAATCGACTAACAACCAGGTTGTTAGTCGAGCGCTCCAACCACTGAGCTACAGGACTCCAGAATAGACTGAATGACCATTTCTTACTGATATCTGGTTATGCTTTTATGTTTGAATTAGAATTTTTGGAACATCTGACTACTCTTGAGGAAGCCCAATGTCTCATTGTAGTTAACAATTCCGTTGCTCTGCTGAAGTGCATCAAGCTTACATGAGACTAATATTTTCAAGCTAAAACACAGCTTCCCCAGCTGACTACTTGTCAATGTCAGAAAAGTCAGAACGAGCTGAAAAAAGGATCCTGAGTCTTTGAAGAAAGGTAGTACAAGTCTCAAGTTTCATTAGCTTTGTAAAAGGCCTACAGAATAATCTGCAACTAATCAAACGTCTATTATTCAAGTGAATATAAATTTAATTATTTCATCCTGAACATTTTTCTTACAAATGTTCTGTAGCTTTTATTGTAATATCTTATTATAATAATAATCCTTGGATTTGATATAGCGCTTTTCACGTCTTCTAGACGTCTCAAAGCGCTTCACATAATATACTGTAAAATGAATTGACTGTACATTTGTGGGCAAAATGTGGCAGCCAATTGCGCACAGCGGGGTCCCACAAACAGTCATGGATTGAGTAACCAAATTATTATTGTTTTTTGTTTTTTATGGAAGGATTATTATCCAAGGAAAAGCGATCCACCAATGAACTAACAACCAGGTTCCTATTTACTGCTGGGTAAATAGAGGCGTATGGAGTGAGGAAACTTGCCCAACATTTCGCCCTGCTGGGAATCGAACCCAAATCTCTCGCTTGAGAGGCGAGCACTCTAACCACTGAGCTACAGGACTCCACATTGCTTCCTGGTGGCTCTCTCTGAATTGCCCACACAGCCCGAGATTATTGATTTACAGAGTTACAAACCTATGAAATTGACAAACCATCCGAGGATTACTGAAAAAGATACACGTCCTTAGCCTCCTCCGTGCACCTCCTCCCTTCTCTATTAGAACTTCGCTGTTGGCACCCCAACATGTGTGGCCATTGCTAAGCTGTATTGGAACCAGATTATTTCCACCCCTCGAGTTGAAAAACTTGATTCCCAGGAAAAATTGTGTTCAGCAGAATGGCTGACACCGAAAACTCATTCATTCAAGGGAATCAAAGTTGAATAATAATAATAATGATGATGATAATAATCCTTCCATTTGATATAGCACCTTATTGCGTCTTGAGACGTCTCAAAGCGCTTCACAGAATATACTGCAAAATGAATTGACTGTATATTATGTGGAGAAAACACGCCAGCCAATTGCGCACAGCAGTGTCCCACAAACAGTCATGGATTGAGTGACAAAATTATTATTTTTTGGGAAGGGTTTATTACCGCCATGAAAGCGATATACCAAACAACTAGCAACCAGGTTCCTACTTACTCCTAGGTAAACAGAAGCGTGTGAAGTAAGGAAACTTGCCTAAGCTTTCGCCCTGCCCGGGAATCCAACCCAGGTCCTCTCGTTTGCGAGGTGAGAGCTCTACCAATATGTTTCAGGACTCCATAATAGGATTGGAACTGCGACCTATTGACTTCAGACCTTGTCTTAGTCAGTGAGGGGCTCCACTTGGATAACTACAGATTCCAATGAAGGACAATTCAAACAATTTTTTTTCAGACTTAACAATAGACCTAATGTTTTTTGTTGGAAAGACAATTTCACATTATATTGCAGTCCTAACAACCTGCTACTAATAAAGAGGCTCAGCCAATATTTGACAATGACGTTTACTGCACTGGTGAGAGGTAAGGGTGAGTGCAGCCTGCACCAGGCAAGCAAGGTCTCTGAGCAAAGCTTCTGTCACCACTAAAATACAATATGCCATTCATTTTTGTTCAGTATTATTACTCAACAGGCAGCGTTCAGGAAATCTGGAACAGCTGGGACAGGCAATGTTTTTGATATGCATGAAATAAGGTCCATTCAGTTTTGAAATAAGATACTACTACTAATAATAATAATACTTGCATTTGATATGGCATCTTATCGCGTCTTCGAGACATATCAAAGCACTTCACAGGATACACTGTAAAGTGAATTGACTGCATTGATACTAAAATAGTGATACCAGTGACTGTTAAAAGCGAACATTAGTCCCACTGTTTTATCAGATCACCGTCGCTGAAATTTACATAAAAACAGAATTGTTCGATTGTCTGCGCAATTGCTTCCTGTTTTTTTCAATACGCCCTTTTTTAATTAATTTCATTTTCCAGCTATTTCACAACATCCCTTAATATTTTTCCTTCTCAGATGTTTATCTAGATGGATGGTGAATGATTCTCATTATCCAATCTCGATAGCCACTTGTAGAAATGTATTTCACCTCCTAACCAATCCTCTGTGCGATGTATTTCTCTCTAACCTCTCCCTTGATTCTGCTGCTAACAACCCTGAGCCAATGTCCCTTTGTCACTAAGTCTCCCACTGAAGATGTTCCCATACATACCTTGTTGTACCCCGTCAGGCTAAAGTGTTTGAAAAATGAATGATGACCCGAGCCGAGCCTCCCCCTCCATTCTAAATGTCTCTCCTCCCACCCCCCTCTATCCGCTACTCCCCCTCTGTTCTTCTCTCCCACCGCCCTCCCCGCCTTCTCTCTCTCCTCAACTCCATCACCGCTTCCCTCTGCTCCAGCCTGGGCATCCTCATCGTGTCTCCCGGCACTGGCTGTCCCAGAGCAGCAACCCCACTTGTCCAATTATTCACTCCCTCCGCTCAAACCACCTCCTTAAGGCAAACCCAACTTTTCCCTCCCTCGTATGTACCCTCCCCAACTCTCAACTCACACCACTCTCCACAACCATCTCTCCTGTACACCCCAAAATCCTCTCCACATCACTCTCTCCTCCCTCTCCTCCCTTCCCTCCCTCCAGCAAACCCACCCGCATTTCCCTCCAAAATATCTGTTCCCTCTCAAATAAAGCTCTCACCATCCATGACCTCATCCTGGACGAGCACCTTCACATTCTTGGGCTCACAGAAACCTGTCTCCCCCCCAATAACCCTGCACCCTCCAGGCTACACCTTCCACCACATCCCCCATCCAAACCAGAGTGGCAGTGGGGTGGCCTTGATCTCCAAAACCTCCCTTGATCTTAACCCCTACTCCTCTGGTTGCTTCCCCTCCTTCGAGGACCTCACCCTCTTCCACCCCTTTCTCCCATTGAAAATCCTTCTTGTCTACCGCCCCCCCTAAGCCCCCCGGCTCCTTCCACACTGACATCTCTACTCTCCTCTGTTCCCTGTCCCTCTGCTCCGAGCGCTACTCATAATGGGCGATTTCAACCTCCACATAAACTCCCCTTGCGCTACTTCTGCCGATTTCACTGACCTCCTCTCCTACCTAAACTTCACCCTTCATATAAATTCACCCACCCACAACCGTGGTCATGCCCTTGACCTCATTATCACCAATGGCCTTGACCTTTCTGACCTCAGCATAGGGGAAATGGCCATCTCGAACCACTTCCTCATCTTCTTCTCCTCTCGCATGCCTCTCTCCTCCACCAAGCCCTCAACCATCCTTTACCGCCCTTGGAAAAGGCTACGCCCAGAGACCCTCATAAAGGCCCTCGCATCATCAAACATCCTATCCCTCTGACATTCCACCCGCGGAAACCCTGAAGCAGCCGTCCAGCTGCTCCTCTCCTCCACCTTCAACTCTCTCGTCCCCCTGAAATCCAGGACCATCTCCAAACCCACCCGATCCCCCTGGTACAACAACCATCTTCACCACCTAAAAATCCAAACCCGGCTGCTCAAGCACAGATGGCAGAAAATTGGCCTGACAGTCCACCGCCAATTGTGGCTCGAGCAGCTCCACAGCAACCGCCGTTCTTTGACAAAACGGCCTTCTACTCCAACGTCATCTTGGAGGCTAAACACAATCCTAAAATCCTTTTTTCCACCACCCACTACCTCCTCCATGGCCCCCTCAGACCTCCTCAATCTTCATATCAAATGCCAAGTGCGAGGACTTCTTTCCATCTAAAATTCACAACATCCGCCAGACAGCCTCATCCACCTGCCTCAACCCCCTCCCCACCAATTTGCTGGTCACCCAGCTCGTCCTCCTCTGCCCACTACTGTTGACATCATCAACCAGTCCCTCTCCTCTGGATCAGTCCCTGCCCCCCTCAAAACTGCTGTCATCACACCCTCCTCAAAAGTACAGAGACTGCGCTTGTGAAAGTCACAAATGACATCCTCTCTATTTGTGACCAGGGCTCCCTCTGCCTCCTTGTCCTCCTAGACCTCTTCGCGGTTCAACACAGTTGATCACACCATCCTCCTCCATCGCCTTTCCTCCGTCATCCACCTCAGTGGGACTGCACTCGGGCCTGGTTCGAGTCCTACCTCACAAATTGCCAGCAGTACATCTGCACAAACGGCTTCTCCTCCCGCTCTCACCCAGTCACCTGCAGGATACCCCAAGGATCCATCCTTGGCCCCCTCCTCTTTCTGATCTACATGTTCCCTATTGGGGATGTCATCTGCAGACATGAGGTATGCTTCCACATGTACACGGATGAGACCCAACACTATTTTTCCACCTTCCTTTGCGTCCCCCAGTCCCTGATGTTCTGTCAGCTACCTGTCAGATCTCAGTGGCTGGATGAGCGTAAACTTCCTTCAGCTGAACGTTGACAAGACGGAAGCCATACTCTTTGGCTCTAGTCAACATCTAAAATCTCACGGCTCTCACCTCCTCCACCTACCCGACCTCCCCCTAAAACTCTCCGAACCCGTGTGTAACCTTGGTGTCAGGTTCGGCCTCCAATTATCCTTCCTCCCCCATATCTGGTCCCTCACCAGCACCGCCTTCTTCTACCTCCAACACAACGTCCGTCTTCGCCAATACATCTCTCCGAAAGCCGCTGAAACCCTGATCCATGCCTTTGTCACCTCTCGGCTGGACTATTCTAATGCCCTCCTTGCAGATCTCCCATCCATAAAAATCTAAATCATTCAAAACTCTACCGCCCGCATTCTCACCCGCACCGAACTCCGTTCCCCGATCACCCCAGCTCTTGCCAGACTGCACTGGCTGCCTATCCCAGAGAGGATCGACTTCAAGATCCTCATCCTTGTATTCAAATCCCTCCACTCCTCTGCACCCCCCGATCTCTCTGACCTCCTCTCTCCTCAAAACAGTACCCGTTGCCTCCGGTTCTGGCCTCCTCCTCGTCCCCCGAGTCCTCCGCTCCACCCTCGGTGGCTGTCCCTTCAGCTACTATGTCCTGAGGCTCTGGAATTCCCTTCCTCACTCCCTTCGCCTCGCGCCCTCTCTTCCTATTTTCAGGTCCCTGCTGAAGATCTTTCTCTTCGACCGAGCCTTTGGCCACCTTCCTCCCCATCCCCCCTGGCTCGGCCCCAGGATCCGTTATTGTGGAGTGCTCTGGGACGCCGTCCGGCGTGGAAGGCGCTATATAAATCCAAGCTATTGTTGGTGAAAGGATCATCAAACATCTGCCTTGAGAATGCATGTAAGAATGAAGCAACATGTCATAAAATCGTATCATTGCTTACGTCCTATGGCTTGTCAATGTCATCTCTTTCGAATGGTTATAATAGTTGCCCTAAGGGAGGGCATCATACCAACAGGAAAGCCCTACAAAAATCAGCTAAAAGAGTTATGGATGGTGACTCCATCCATAACTGTTTGTGGGACAATCCTGCGCGCAATTAGTTGCCACATTTTGCCCACGAAATACAGTCAATTCACTTTACAGTTTATTGTGTGAAGCGCTTTGAAACATCTCAAAGACGTGATAAGACGGTGTATCAAATGCAAGGATTATTATAATTACGAGAGGTAATGAGGAACATCAGAATTTAGAAACAAGTGATTGAGCCTATTGAGCCCATTCTGCCAGAGCACCCATGGCCTGAATAACTGGGACTGTAAAGCCTTGATCCAGTCCAAAAGATTGTGTGGCCATTTTCTGTGTGAAAAGTGGGTTGAGGACTGGGTGTGCAGCTCACATTCAGCCTTCCTCCTTCAAGAACCGTCTCAAGATCCTCCTCTTTGACCATGCCTTCAGTCACCCTCCTGCCCCCCACCCGCCCCGATCCCGACCCCCAGCTCAAGTCTGAAATACTGATTGTCTAGGGTCTTGGGACATCCTCCCGATGTGAAATTTTGTTGTTGTTGTTCCTCCCCACGGACTACTATCAATATGTAATTTACGTCAGGTCAATCATTCAACAAAATGTTAATTAGCACATCACACATCGCATTCACCCCTGAATTTGAGACGTTAGTTTATGTGCTTATGATATCTGGTTCTCAATATCTGTCTTGGTTGTATCACTTTGTGCCAATGCTGTAAAACTGCATAGCGTGATGATCTCAGACATTATAAACTTATAAAAGAACCTCACTGCTCTCTGAACCTGTCTGCCAAATGCAATAAGGATTTAGACATGTGGCTTGAATTCCCTGACTCTTGGAACAATGCATCTTTTTCTTATACTTTAAAATATTCTCAGCTTTGGATATCGAGCCACAGATGTCACAGACATTGTCAATTTATATAGGTAAAGTAATAATAATAATAATAATCCTTGCATTTGATATAGCGCTTTTCACGTCAGGAGGACGTCCCAAAGCGCTTTACAGAACACACTGTAAAGTGAATTGACTGTATATTTGTGGGCGAACGCGGCAGCCAATTGTGCACAGCGATGTCCCACAAACAGCCGTAGATTGAAAATGACCAATTTATTATTGTTTGTGGTTTTGGAGGGATTATTATTAGGCTCTGTGTGGAGTAAGGAAACTTGCCCAAGGTTTCGCCCTCTGCCTGGAATTGAACTCAGGTCTCTCACTTAGAAAGCGAGTGCTCTAACCACTGAGCTACAGGACTCCACTCCACTCCACTCCAAAGTGGTCCCTGAGGCACATTGCCTTTCTGATCAAGATACATTTGTCTTACCTTCACACCACTAACAACAACTTGCACTTATTTTTTTACCCTCCACACAGGGCAGCGCCTCAGAGCGCATAACAGTGGTGGAGCCTGACTTTGTGCCGGGGTGGGGGTGAGTGGAGGTGGCCGTAAGCACGGTCGAAGAGGAAGGTTTTCAGGCAGGACTTGAAAAAGGGGAGACAAGGGGCAAGGCAGAGAGATTGAGGGAGAGTGTTCCAGAGTTTCGGGGCGTAGTGGCTGGAAGCGCGACCTCCGATGGTGGGGCGGAGGGTGCAAAGGACGAGCAGGAGGCCGGTGCCAGTCGAGCAGAGACTCCTGGTGGTGGATTGGGGAGTGAGGAGGTTGGAGAGGTACAGAGGTGCCAGAGTGAATGGGAGTTTAGGGAAGCTTTTTCACCCCGGCACAGGAACAACATTCACTCAACTCATCTCTTAGAACTAAGAACATTATTGTGCTTTGTGGCGATTTGGTGGAATAAGGTGTGTCAAATTTAAGTTAAGTTGGAAGTTACTTTGCAAAGAGTAATGAGAATCTGGAATCCAATGCCAGAAAGCGATGGATAACTGATTTGTTGAGGGAATTAAGACACCGATACATAATAATAAAAAACCTTGCATTTGATATTGCACCTTTCACATTGAGTATTTACCTTCAATTGCTTCACAGGATTTACTGTAAAATGTAGTGTCTGTGTATTTAGTAAGCAAATGTGAAAGCCAATTTGAGCACAGTAATGCCCTGCATTCAGCAATGAATTGAATAATCAATTTTAACTGTTGGCCAGGATACTGGTAGAAATCCCTTCTCTTTTTTGGAATCTTTAACATCAGACGAGTTCTCAGTTTAACCAAACGATGGCACTCTCCACATTGTAGTGCTTCCCAATATGGCTTTGGAATGTCAGCCTACAACTGTGTGAATCCAAAGTCATATTTGACCCGATAATCTTCTGACTCAGATGAGAGCGCTACCAACTGAGCCAAGCTAACATACAACACTTGGGAGCGAAAAGCATCAAGGAATATGAGGGTGAAGGCACCGCTTAATAATAATCCCTCCAAAATAAAACAATAATAAATTGGTCATTTTCAATCCACTACTGTCTGTGGGACGCCGCTGTGCTCAATTGGCTGCCGCGCTTTGCCCACAAATATACAGTCAATTCACTTTACAGTCTATTCTGTGAAGCGCTTTGAGATGTCGAGAAGACGTGAAAAGCGCTACATCAAATGCAAGGATTGTTGTTGAGGGGAGGGTGGGATTGTGGCAGTTGTATGGTAGAGCAGGCTTATTGGGTCAAACTGTCTTCTCTTGTTGCTAATTTTCCGTTTCTAGTCATATGTTTTTAGTGTCACTGCAAACCTTTGTTTTGGATCAATGTGTTAACATCATTAGGTGGTTCATTGGAGAGACTTCACATGTGGATACAGACCTCTGACTTTACATCAAAATCTGAGGCCCACGTTCAATCTTGCAGCTGTTTTTTTCATATCACTTCCAACAATAAATCTGATCAAAGCATTCATTCTCTTTATCACCTACAACTAAAATGCTTTTGTATGTTCTATTTATATATAATTTATGGATGCCTTCTATCAACTGAAAATTACCTCTTATATCTGACAATATAATCTGTTATGCTTATTCTTTTACTACACACCTGTCTCATCTAATGGGTCCATTTTCTTTCTGGTAGCAGTCAGAAATACTTTAATAGTCTGTATAACCCTTTGACTGCCTCGACGAGGATATTTCTTTATAAGAACATAAAAATATGCAGAATCCAAAAAGGCCACTGCGGTCCATTTGGCCAATCTCAATGTAATAATAATAAAATAAACCTTGCATTTGATATGGCGCCTTATCATGTCTTCAAGATGTCTCAATGCACTTTACAGAATATACTGTAAAGGGAATTGACTGTATTTTTTTGTGTGGGTGAAATATGGCAGCCAACTGTGCACAGCAGTGTCCCACAAACTGTCGTGGATTGAAGTGACCAATCATTATTAATTTTTTTTAAAGGAATTATTAACCCCGGAAAAGCAATCCGCCAATCGACTACTGTTGGATAAACAGAGGCACGTGGAGTAAGGAAACTTGCCTAACATTTCGCCCTGCCCAGGTCTCTAGCTTGCGAGGCGAGTGTTCTAACTACTGAGCTACAGGACTATGCACTACTATTTTCTCGCACTCCTCAATTGATTTCTTCATCAATTCCCTCTTGGATTGGCTGACACAATACAGGTTGTTTCTGTTTAATGTGGGGTTTGAACCCACAAACATCTGAACCAACTAAGTCAACGTTGCTCCTAATACTCGTACATCAAAATAAAGTCAATATTTCTCAAGTTAATCAAACTGAAGCTTGATCCTTGGGCAAAAACATGCCATTCAGGGATAATGCATCAGTCAGAAATTCAGATTAGAAACTTTCTTCCTCATTAGTCTGACAATTTTGACCAGAACTGCTCTCAGCTTGAAAATCAAATCAGTGTGAGTTCCATTCTGAATTATATGACATTTTAGTTTATAGATGAAGGTGGCTGATCGCTGGTGCCCTTCTGAATTGATTAGCCTTCAAATGTGCTGCTGTTTGAACTTATTTTTGCGTGTGAATGCCTAAAATTGAGTTAAATCCCGAACCTCTTAGCTTCCATCTCATGACTCATATTTCTTGACATCTTCAGTCACATGAACGCAAAAACGAACAAAAGATTTTCTGTGCTGGTGCCAGTATCACTTCCGGTTGGCACTCTTCCTGGAGCACTGGCGTAAAACAGCGTGAAAGCATATCAGATATGCCAGGACGCAATCATGAAGTTGCAGAAAGACACCATAACCCCTCAGGTGGGAAGTGCAGGCTGTGTTGAGAAAAACAATTTGCGGGTGAATTAATTGGTCTTTATACTGGACTACAGACCAGTCCAGATATTACACAGGTTCAATGTCTTGATTGACACTTTAAACTTCACTTGATTTATGCACGTTCGAACAAGATATGGCAAAGCTTAGCATCTAGTTTACGGTTTAGGTTAGTGGGAGTGATGTATTAAAATAGAACTGCACTATAGTAGGGTGCTGGCTGGCACTCTGTATGCTATAAAATAATATACGAGCTTCAGAACATGAGGTAAGTCCCATTCTGTAACAGACCATTTCACAAACTCCTGTATTGCAGGCCCTAATCCTAACTCACATCCCTTAATACAATAATCTTTACATTTAATATTTGATATAGCATTTTAGCAAACCATCCAAATGTCTCAAAGTGCTTCACAGTATACACCTGCAAAGTGGTGTGACTATATAATAATAATCCCTCCAAAAAACAAAACAATAATAAATTGGTCATTTTCAATCTACGACTGTTCTGGGATATTGCTGTGCGCAATTGGCTGTCGCGGTTCGCCCACAAATATATGGTCAATTCACTTTACCGCATATTCTGTGACACTCTTTGAGACGTCTAGAAGATGTGAAAAGCGCTATATCAAATGCAAGGATTATTATTATTATTATTATTATTATTATTATTATTATTATTATGTGTCTTTTATTGGTGAACACAACAGACAATTTTGCACACAACAATGTCCCACAAATACCTTCCATGAAGATGAATGATCAATTTTATCTGGGGGATTGATGGCTTGGACACTGGGATAAACTTTCTCTTTCCGAATAGTGTTTTAGCATCCACTTGTAACAGGCAGATAGGATCTTGGTTTAACTTATCTTTACTTCCCAAGTATCTATAACAATGATAATAATAATAATGCTTTGATATTGCACCATATCAGGTCTTCGAGACATCTCAAAGCGCTTCACAAGATTTTACTTTAGAGGGTAGCGATTGTACATTTTTTGGCAGGTACAGCAGTCAATTTGGACACAGCAATGTCCTACAACAACAACTTGCACTTATATAGCGCCCTCCACACGAGTCTCAGAGCACTTAACAGTGGCTAAGCCTGACTCCAACCCCGGGAGTGAGGGGAGGTGGCCGTAAGGATGGTCGAAGAAGAAGGTTTTCAGGCACGACTTCAAAAAGGTGAGAGAGGGGGCAAGGCAGAGGGATTGAGGGAGAGTATTCCAGAGTTTCGGGGCGTAGTGGCTAAAGGTGCGACCTCCGATTGTGGGGCGGAGGGTGCGAGGGACAAGCAGGAGGCCGGTTCCAGTCGAGCGGAGGCGCCGTCTGAGGAGGGAGTGAGGAGGTCGTAGCGGTCGGGAGCTGCTGGAAAGTGAAGGGATTTGAACACGAGTGAGAGGATCTTGAAGTCGATCTGTTCGGTGACGGGGAACCAGTGGAGCCTGAGCCAGAACTGGTGAGATGTGGAAACACGTGAAATGTGGTACAAACAGCCATGAAGTAAATGACTAACTGTCCATCTATCCAGCACTCTCTTAAATCTTTCAAATAATTTCTCATCTATGGCCTTTGTGGGCTGTTCACTTTAGATTTTTATTTCGCCCACAAACCATACAGTCAATTCACTTTACAGTATATTCTGTGAAGCACTTTGAGGACATCTCAAAGGTGTGATAATGCGCTATGCCAAATGCAAGGTTTATTATTCCTATTATTATTACTCTCTATGAGAAAAAATTCTTCCTCATCTCGGTCCTAACGTGCTTTTTTTCTGTCATTCTGTCATTTTGTAACTGACAGTGTTGTTATGAATCAACCCACCATCAACTTAGTGAAACGCAAAACACATTGAACTCAAAATTACTCATGCCATGAGTCGTAATATAGTTCTAACTGATATATGATCCTTTCCTTGCATTTGAAATAGCGGCTTATCACGTCTTCGAGACGTCTCTCTGTTTTAAGGATATAGCACCTGTAATGTCTTCACCATTAACTACTGTCATATGTAAGCTCCCACTCCCCTTCTCTGGTCTTTACCCTCCAGCCCCTTTTAGTCACCAGTTCTTCTTTCTAGCAGGTGGTGGGCTGTACTCACTGGTCCAGCCCAACCCTGCCCTGTGGGCTGTCTGTAAGTGCAGCTCTGAGCTCTGGCCAGCGTTCACAGACAGCCCATCGATCAACAAACAGGAGTGGAGCAGACGAGCGCAAACTTTTGAATGGGAGGGGAGAGGGCTGCTGCATATTACTGCTATGTACGTGATCGGCTCAGTCAAACCACTTCTTGCCGATCAGCCTTTGTGGATCGAGCAAATACAACTCTCGGAACTCAGGGAGAGAGTCGGAAGGATTTTTAAAATATATCTAGTCATTGAACCTGTGCCGGGGCGATAATAGCAGGATGGCAACCCTTATGTGAAGCTGTATTGGCAAGGGTCCCAAAAGCAAGTGGCTGCACTTTATTTGCTGGGACTTGGGAAACACATCCTGTACTTTAAGGTGCAGGGCAAATTGAGATAAAAGTTAAGTCCTGCAGCTGAGTGGTTAGAGGATTCGCCTCGCAAGCGAGAGGACCTGGGTTTGATTCGCGGGCAGGGCGAAACTTTGGGCAAGCTTCCTTACTCCACATGCCTCTGTTTACCCAGCAGAAAGTAGGAACCCAGTTGTTAGTCAATTTTCCGGGGATAATAATTCCTTCCAAAAAGATAATAAATAGTCTGGTCACTTAATCTAATGTTTGTGGGACGCTGCTGTAGCAATTGACTGCCACATTTCACCCACACAAAAATATACAGTCAATTCACTTTACAGTATATTCTGTGAAGCGCTTGACACGTCTCAAAGACATGATAAGGCGCTATAACAAATGAAAGGATTATTAGTTTTGCTATTAAAAGGGGAGTTACTAGAGGCCAAATCTCCAGCCGAAGCCAATGATATCTAATTAGAATATTACTGAGTAATATCCCATACTTTGAAGTGACAGGGTCCAGGCTGACCTCCAATGCAGTGCTGGGGAGGTATGCTGGATTGTCAGCGGTCCCATCCTTCAGATGAGACCTTAAACCAAGATCCTGACTGCCTGTTCAGGTGGATGTTAAAGATCCTATGGCCAGTGCCCTGGCCAACAAAAATTGGCCATTTACTTCATGGTTGTATGTGGGACACTGCTGTATGCAAACTTGCAGCCTTGTTTGCCTACAAAATACACAGTCACTGCACAGGATATACTGTGAAGCATTTTGACAGGTCCTCACTTCATGAAAGGTGTGGTATTACATACAAAGATTATTATTATTATAGTAATAAAGGAGAAATGTGCATCATGTGCATACTTGTTCTCTGTGCATCAAAGCTTTTTAACCAATTATCTAACCCTGCTCAATTATTAGAAATAATTTCATTTGAAATAAATTTCTTCCACAAAGCAAGCACTTGTACATCCTCAAAGCCATCTGTGAATTCAGTTTTCAAATTAAATCAGCCTTTATACTGGCCTATTACCAAAGTTTAACTCTGTAAACATACAATTAAAGATGCAACGTTCAATGCGCTTAATTATAAACGTTGTGGGAACTTCTACTCCTGCCAATGTCTCAGTCAATGAAATTCTCTCCTTTGCCAACTCCATCAAAGACGTAATTCAGCAAGCTGACTGCATCATTGACCTGCAGTGCCATTTCAATGCTAGTGTATGGAATACCAGCTCAACACAATCATTTTGACAAAGTGTGTGTGTGGGGCAGGAGTGGAATTTTCCACAACGTGATACAATAAAAACCCTTGCATTTAATTTAGTTTCTTATTCAGCGCCTTGGGAAGTCCTCCCGACATGAAAGCTATTATATACATCTAATTTTGTTTGTTGTTGTTAACATGTTGTTTAAGCATCTCGAAGCTCTTCAGAGGATTTATGAGAAAGATAATACTAACGATGTACTTTGTAGGCAAACGTGGGTAAATGATGAAAGTGGCATCAGCTTTCAGCATTTAGCTTGATACACGGCAATTTACCCACAGCAATGACCCACAAACAGCCGTGAAATGAATGACCAATTTTAATCTGGGGGTATGTTGGTCAGGTCGTCACAGGTGATAATAAAATCATAGAAACATAGAAACAGGAGGAGGCCATTCAGCCCCTCGAGCCTGTTCCGCCATTCTATAAGATCATGGTTGATCTATACCTCAACTCCAATTACCGCATTATCGCATTATAGCATTTTATCCCATTTAATGTAGCATTTTCTCCCCCAATGTTTTCCAACAACAACAACAACTTGAATTTATATACTCATTCTCGCAGGGTAGCATCCCGGAGCGCTTCACAGTGGCGGAGTTTGACTAGGGGGAGAGGGAGAGGGAGGGGCAGAGGTGCCTAAATCCCGCCTAAAAGGAAGTATTTTACCAGAGGAAGTCTGACCATTCCATGTGAGTTCTGTTACTCTCCATGTCGCCACCTCCTAACAGCACTGGCCTCTTGGTTGGTGTCAAGGGGGAATTTAAATAACAATGAGAAAAAGAAACTTTCAAATGGTGAAATAAATCAGACCATCCCAAATTCTCTCAGCCACTTATCAGCTAACCCTTTGCCCTTCAAGTAAGATCATGAACCCTTTGTTCATATGTTACTTATATGGTTTTCAACTTAGCGACTTGACTAAACCCGTGCATCAAGCCAAATGCTGAAAGCTGATGCCACTTTCATCATTTACTTTAATTTATTTCTGATCCTGTACTAAACAGCTTAGTTTTCTTTGATCCTGGAATCTGTCGTATTCAAAGCCTGACAGATAACATTCATTCATGTACTTTGGCACAAGGCATCTGTAATCGATAGCACAAGTCCTCCTCCAGGCTCTCCTAGTTCATGCCAAAAGGTAGGCATCCGGGTTGATTTGTGTGCCTTTATATATTTGGTTTGCATTTTGAAAAGGTTTTCAGGCAGCACCAAACTGCTTCAGAGAATTTTCAGAAAGAGCTTGAATTATTGTACAACAAGGAACCTGATCCGTATATCTGCAAACTTCTTGTCAGACTATAAAACCAACTTCATTGTTGCCTGTGGGAGGTATCCGTTTGTCAGTGTCCCCAACACAGATGACTGTAGAATAGAATAAAAACAATGGAGTTTTGTTTCAAAGACACGGTCACCCCTTTAATGTCTGCCAACAGAAGCTACAGTTTCAAGCTAATAAACAATCAGGGCACATAAATAACATCTTAAAAAAGGTCCAACCTTGGTTATCAGTATTAATGTACACTTATTAAACATCTCATTGTTCTAATCTAACAGATTAGTGTCAAAACCTACTGAACAATTATGTAGTGTTACCTTTTGTGGTATATTCACAAAGGTGAGTTCTTCTGAAGGGCAGAATGATTTTTTTCACCCTTACTCGACACGACTGGATTAAACCCTTCTGTGATGAGTATCAGGCAGAAGCAAAGTACAGCCAGCCGGCCTGCTTTGCCCTTGCTCAACAATGCAACCTGCAGAGCAGAAATGTCACTATATAAGGATGACATTCGTTTTTATCAAAATCTCAACATCTACTGAACAAATTTGTACCGTTAACTTTTGCAAATATTCGCAAATGCGAAGTTTTCTGAAGGAAAAGTACATACTCTCACTCACACTGTAAATACATGACCATTTGTATATAGTTTAGCATAATAGTATGAAGCCTGAAGTACTAAACTTATAATCATGACATATTATATTAAAGGAAACTTACAAGCAAGCAGTACCACTCCAACAGAATATTCAGGTGCCAGCTGGGTAAAAAATCCATTCTCAGTACACTTAACACAATTCGAAATCAGTCACGTACCGCTAAACACAGAGGAACAGGCCGGTATGAGCTCTACAAGATAAGAAATAAACATAGTTACAAACACCTAAGTCACCTTTGTCTAAAACACACCTCAAGGTCTGGGAAAATGGATAAGGTACAAGGAGGTGCGAACAGATAACAAAGTCAGTTCGTTTGAAAGAGGATGCTGAGCAAAAAGCAATGAGTTAATTGAATTAAGAGAGCAATGGAGAACATTTCTTATCTCCTGATAAGAGATGCAGGACAATGACCAGATCCGATTAGGAAGAATCTGGATATTGTCCTGATGCTGGAACAGTATAAAGATAGGAAGCTTAAAAAGGAAAGGTATCGAAGAGAGGAGGAGCACCCAAGACAGGAGGGCAGTTGGCTCAATGGACTTGGGGGTCGAGCAAACTGCCAACACAGAGAACTCTGGCTATCAGAACTCAGAGCAGGAAAAGAGCGAGCGACTACCATGCTTACTGCCGATATTGGGGATTCGGAACAAGACACCAAAGAGGAAGTTTTCGGAGAAGAGTACGGAAGACAGGAGGAGCGAACCGACGAGGAGGGACAGTTTAGTTCTACTGACCCGGAGGTCGTGCAAGCTGCCGACACTGTCAGACTGTCAGGAATCAGTGTTACCCAGGGGCCAGCTGCCATGCATACAACCAGCGGCCAGCTGCCGTGCGTACAACTGGAACTTAGGTAACCAAACAACAGGAGATTGAACCAGTGTAAGCGTAGTACCAGAGAGGAGTGGAGGGAAGGGATATAGCCAGTCTGTAGCAGAGACAGTTCAGATCATCAGCTCAAAAAGGGACATCGACACATCTGACCATCGAACCCAAAGTGCAGCCAGACAGATGGGACTGAAGGACAGAGAGATGAGAGAGAGAGAGAAAGAAAGAGAGAAGAAGAGAGCCAGGAAAAAAGACCAGACATTGAAGTGATCTCCAGGCAAACGCCCAGAAAACCCAGTAGTATAATTACACCTCCACTCATTCCAGGCACTGTTCCAACTCGGCAATACAAACCCTGAAATGTGTATGTATTTGTTAATTTGTTGTAAGATTTATGGAAACTGCTGATATCCAACCAGTGTATAACCACGCTATTTAATCTGTGCCTGCTAATTTGTATCAAATAATAAAACCATCATTTTAACGCCTACCCTGACTACATGACGTCCTTGTCGACCCGTGCACTGAAAATTTACAGCACTATGTGACTGGAATAAGCATTTGCTATCTTTACAAACTCCTATAGAAAGAGAGAAAGATATCAGATTACTGAGAGAGTTGGATGTGAAGGCAGTTATGTGTTGTTGGGTCCGATAATGTGAAAAGTTAAGCAACTTGAAATGCTTTCCAATCCTCCACTGTTATTGTATTTTTTTACCATACCAAGTGTTATGAATTCAGTTTTTTATACGCTCCTCTTTCAAGATGGCTGTTATTGCACTTTGCCCTAGAAACAGGCACTAATTTGTTGTCCTGTTTGTCCAGTATTCGATTCAGATCTACTGGGAATTGGATGGCTGCTGAAACATATATAAAACCTTGATTTCCTGGACGTGGTGATACTATAGGGTCTAAAATGCAGAAATTTCTAACGGGAATTCTTTATAAGCAAACCTGTAGCTCAGTGGTTAGAGCGCTCGCCTCGCTAGTGAAAGACCTTGGTTCAATTCCCGGGCAGAGCAAAACATTGGGCAAGTTTCCTTACTCCACACGCTTCTGTTTATCCAGCAGTAAACAGGAACCGGTTTGTTAGTCGATTGGCGGATTGCCTTCTGGGGGTAATAATCCCTTCAAAGAATAAATAAATAAATAAATAAATAAATAAATAAATAAATAAATAAATAAATAAATAAATAAATAAATAAATAAATGAATGAATGAATGAATGAATGAATGAATGAATGAATGAAAAGTTAAAAAAAAAAATTTGGTCACTCAATCCACAACTGTTTGTGGGCGCTGCTGTGCGCAATTGGCTGCCGCTTTTCGCCCACAAAGTATACAGTCAATTCATTTCACAATATATTCTGTGAAGCGCTTTGAGATGTCTCGAAGACGTGATAAGGCGCTATATCAAATGTGAGGGTTATTATAAACCAAAAGCACATCAGGCTGCCCTGCAAAAGTCACTCCACAATGACCTAATTTAGAGTGAAGTTTCCTTATGTTCCTGTAACGTGTGTGATATACTTCTGGCAACTGTAAAGTAATATTGACTAGGATTGTTTATTGAGGGACTCAACTAAAAATCGCCACATATTAGACCCCATCGTATGTGATTTAACTTAATGAGTGTAACCTCAGCAGACAAAAATAGTGCATTTCGCCCACAAAATACATAGTCAATTCATTTTACAGTATATTCTGTGAAGCGCTTTGAGACGTCTCAACAACAATGTAATAAGGCGCTATATCAAATGCAAGGATTATTATTATTATTATAGTGATGGTGTCCATCCTTGTTAATTTAGCTCAGGAAAGCAGCTGCTATTGATCACAGTGTGTTAGAGGATGCACTAAGGAAAGCTGTCAGCATCATTCAAGTCCTGAAAGATTCCAGAGGACTATTCAGCATTATTCAGCCCTGTAGTATAGGTTTAGGAAAGCAGTCATCATTGACCAAAGGTTGTAAATCCATCCTGCAGAAGTAATTGGCATCTTGAGAATTAGCAATTTTTCTGGATTGAGATTGGGGACAGCAACAGAACCAGGAGGACCTTAAGAAGACCTATATTGAAGGCACCTGGAATCAACATCAATACATAGCCTCATGAGCAGTTCAAGCTTATTTTCGCTCCGACAAATGCTCAATACAAGTCCTTGCCGGCTGGACTCAGAGGCTCAGGAGCCCTCACACTTATGAAAGAGCTGTCACAATTCACCATTACTGGTCAGACATCCTTCACTGCACAGATGAGGAGTGGTCTTTCAGTCGCGGATAGAATAGAAAAGCTGAATAGTTTGTATTTGTTTCATTTGGTTTGATGGAATTATAACAAAAATAATAATCCTTGCATTATATATAGCACCTTATCACGTCTTCAAGACGTTTCAAATCGCTTCACAGAATATACTGTAAATTGAATTGACTGCATATTTTGTAGGTGAAACTCAGCAGCCAGTTACGCACAGCAGCGTGTTACAAACAGTCGGGATTGAGTGATCACATTATTTTTAAGGGATTATTACCCCCGGAAAAGCGATCCACCCAATCGACTTAACAACTGGGTTACTACTTACTGCTAGGTAAACAGAGGCGTGTGAAGTAAGGAAACTTGCCCAACGCTTCATTTCACCCTGCCTGGGAATTGAACCCAGATTCTTTTGTTTGCGAGGCGAGTGCTCTAACCACTAAGCTACAGGACTATTTATAAATCATGTGATCCAAGTAACATAACCATAGCAATTTATAAAGGCAGGCAGATAGTGTGGGCAATTCTAAAGAGGAAATTGGCCCCTCACTCCACCCAGATCGAGAGATATCTTCTTGACATGAAATTTAAGGTCACGCGGAATAACAACAGCAAATTGCATTTGCATTTATTTAGCAGCTTTCGCGTCATGAGCGATTGCTGAGGGAACTCTCAATCCACGACTGTTTGTGGGACGCTGCTGTGCTGCTTCCGCGTTTCGCCCACAAATATACAGTCAATTCACTTTACAGTATATTCTGTGAAGTGCTTTGAGACGTCTCAACGACGTGATAATGCGCTGTATCAAATGCAAGGATTATTATTATTATTTTGATAGCGACCGGGAGAAAAAGACATGTAAAGTTTCTTGTTTGGAAACAAGACCGGCCAGATAGGCGAGAGTGGCTCGCTAAGTTACTTTATCCCTGTAACAAGCAAAGAAGAAGTTAAATGTTGCAGTTACTTTCAATGTTGAAAGTGTAGAGGAATTCAGACATGTGTAGTACATGCTGGGGAATACTAGAGGTATCATCCCTTGAGGTGTCCAACCTGCATGGTAAGAATTAAAGATTCCATTGCTGTGTGCAAATTGGTTGCCACGTTATTCAAAGTATTTAAATGAACTCCCTCCCCCCACCCAATTTTAAAGGAAAACAGAAGAGGAGAGGAGTTGATCTGTTCTGAGGCCTCTCCCCACTGACAACAACAATAATAATAATCCTTGGATTTGATATAGCACCTTATCACAAAATATATTTGAAAATGAACTGACTGTATATTTTGTGGGAGAAACGTGGCAGCCAATTGCGCACAGCAGTGTCCCACAAACGGTTGTGGATTGCACTGGTCAATTTATTATTTATTTTTCAAGGAATTATTACCCCCGGAAAAGCGATCCGCCAACCGACTTAAGAACCGTGTTCCTACTTACTGCTACATAAACAGAGGCACGTGGAGTAAGGAAACTTGACCAATGTTTCGTCCTGCCTAGAAATCGAACCCAGGACCTCTCGCTTGCCCACAATTTTGTGAGCGAAACGCGGCAGCCAATTGTGTACAGCAGTGTCACGCAAACAGCCGTGGTTTGAAGTGACCAATTTATTATTATCTTTTTTTTGAAGAAATTATGATGATGATTATTAAATTATATCCAATTATTGAACCTTGGGAGGGGGTTATTTCAGAGCTAAACCTATCTATCTCCTTGCCCAATGTTCCAGTCAGGGTCACTGAGGGTCATACGTGCTTCTGTTTTTTCCTCTCCCTCATCCCAGCAAGTTGAGGTCAGTTATATCACCTCCACTAATGTCCTGTCTGAGGTCAGCTCTGATCATAGGCTGGCGATTCCACCTTACTGGCCGTGTGGCTCAGCATTAGTATGTTTGCCCGCTGAGTGTCTGCGGCTGTCTGAAGCTAAATGGTTTGAAAATTGAAAACAAATGGAGCGAGTTGGCTCAGTCCTGCAACATGCTGCTGGGTTAATGTGCTGTGACATGGTATAGTAGGTACGTTTTAATGGCAGTAATTACCAACCCAAGATGTACTTGATCTTAGCTAGGCAGCCTCGGACAGCTGCCAAAGAACTGCAAATCATTTCACCGAGTGGTTAAAGTTTCACTGGCCAAGATGAGTGGATTAATTTCCAACCCTCCCTCCCTCAACTCCGAGAGTCCTGTAGCTCAGTGGTTAGAGCCCTAGCCTCACAAGCGAGAGGACCTGGGTTCGATTCCCAGGCAGGCTGAAACGTTGGTCAAGTTTCCTTACTCCACACGCCTCTATTTACCCAGCAGTATGTAGAAACACGGTTGTTAGTCGATTAGCAAATCGCTTTTCCAGGTGTAATAATTCCTTCAAAATAAATAAAAATAATTTGGTCACTTAATCCGCCACTGTGTGTGGAATGCTGCTGTGCACAATTGGCTACATGTGTCGCCCACAAAATATACTGTCAATTCGCTTTACAGTATATTCTGTGAAGCGCTTTGAGACGTCTCGAAGACGTGATAAGGCGCCATATCAAATGCAAGGATTATTATTATTGCATTGGGGTCAACCAACCGCAATTTTGGTTACTTAACCAACTACCTCCATTTCATCTCAGCAAATGGTTTCTCTTCCCACCCCCACCCGGTCAACTGCAGAGTACCCCAGGGATCCATCCTTGACCCTCTACTTTCCCTCATCTATATGCTCCCTCTGTCATCCGTAAACACAGGATAAATGTCCACATGTATGCGGATGACATACAAATCTACTTTACCTCCTCCAGTACCAACTCCAGGTCCACCGATGTTCTATCAGCTTGTCTGGCAGACATCAAGTTCTGGATGAGTGTAAACTTCCTGCAGCTGAATGTGGACAAGATGGAAGACATACTCCTTGGCTCCTTTAACGCCTTCACTCCTGCGCAGCTAAACTCCTCAACATCCTTGGGCTCTCCCTCACACTCACCAAACTAGTGCGCAACCTAGGGATCCGGTTAGACTCACAGTTGTCCTTCCTTCCATATATCAGGTCCTTGACCAGGACCGCCTTCGTCCACTTCCGCCACATTGCCCGCCTCCGAACATACTTTACCCCAACAACAGCTTGCATCCGAAACCCTTGTGCATGTGTTTGTTACCTCCCGCTTGGATTACTCCAACACGCTCCTCGCCCGTCTCCCCAGCTCCACCATTCACAAGATCCAGCTCATTCAGACTCTGCCGCCCGCATACTGACCCGACCAAACTCCGTACTCACGTACTCTGGCCCAGGCTCCACTGGCTCCCCATCACCGAACAGATCGACTTCAAGATCCTCACGCTCGTGTTCAACTCCCTTCACTCTCTGGCACCTCCCAACCTCTCCGACCTCCTCACTCCTCAGTCTTCGCTCGTCCCTTGCACCCTCTCTCCCACCATCGGAGGTCGCGCTTTCAGCCACTACGCCCCGAATCTGTGGAACACTCTCCCTCAATCCCTCCGCCTCAGCCCCTCTCTCCCCTTTTTCAAGTCCCGCCTGAAGACCTTCCTCTTCGACCGTGCTTACGGTCACCTCCCCCCTCCCCACCCCCTAGGTTAGAGTCCGGCTCCACCACTGTTAAGCGCTCTGAGACGCTACCCTTCGTCGGGGGCGCTATATAAATGCAAGCTGTTGTTGATGGGGTATCTGCCTAGACTGAATGAGTTCAACTGCGTTATAAACCCTGCAAATGGCAAAACAATTTCTATTTTCTTCCACTAACTTGTTGACATTATATATTGATGATTCAGACCAATCCACAATCATTTTCATGGTGAAAAATGCTACATCCCATAGGTATTCCATGTTTATAGAATGTGTTACAGAATCTGTGAATGAAATATCCCATTTTTCCATTTATTCCGGAAGAGTTAGTGCGTAACTCCCATAAATTATACAGTCAATTGACTTTCCAGTATATTCTGTGAAGCACGTTGAGACGTCTCAACGACCTGATATGGTGCTATATCAGATGCAAGAATTATTATTATTATAACTCATTCTCTCCTCCCCTCAACTTTGGGACATTGGTTGAATCTGAAAGTTGTTCCAAGACATGTAGGCCACCATTCTGTATTTGCACCAACAAGCCCAATTCTTGTTCCTGACCCAGAATCTGTCAATTCAGTGCATATAGCACCGATTGAATTAAGCCGGTATCCTCGGGGACCAGAGGGGACATTTTTTTACATAGAGTTGTTACGGTCTAGGATGCTTTCCCTGAAAGGGTGGTGAAAGCAGATTAAAAAATAACTTTTAAAAGAGAATGGGATATAAACCTGGAAAGAAAACATTCGCAAGGCTATGGGGAAAGAGCGGGTGAGTGGGACTGATTGGTAGTTTTTCCAAAGAGCCGGCACAGGCACGATGGGCCGAATGGCCTCTTTCTGTGCTGTAATACTCTATGATTCTTAGCAGTCACGAGAAGTAGATAAAAAAGTTACTGAGTGGTGTGTTGATGCTAGAGCTGCATTCTGTACCTCATCGCTCCACCAGTTTTTAAAACCATGAATTTAGGATGGAGCAGGAATTGCTACAGCCCTGTCTCAAATTAAAGTGCAGACAACTGACCTCTAATTCGTGCTTCTGATTCATACCTAAACATTCTTTGTATTATCCTTAAAATAATACACACACTTACGGGCCACTTTATTTTCCTGGTATCAAAATGTAAGGGACACTTGAGGCTAAACAGATAACTCTCACAGAAAATTGGCACAGGCACAATACGATGCTCCTTCTGCGCTGTACAATTCTATGATTCTGAATCTATTGGAGAATCCATTGCATTTTCACTTCTTAAACACGTCGAAACCTTGAAGTAAAACTAAGGGGCTGTTCCTGAGCTTTAAATCTTCGCTCTCCAACAAAGCACTTGTACCTGCTATAAATCAGAACTGTGATCTTTATGGCTGAGGCAATCACTGGTAAGTTAGCTACTGATTCTGGCACTTGGTAAGATCAAAGCACGGTGGCAATAATTACAAATGATTTACCACTCATTTATATTTACTACAGAAACCAGAAATAAAGAGATACTCAGAAATTAGTGTCTGGTTTATGATCAGTTCCAGAACCACTTAAACGGTAGGACAAATTATGACTGAAGCAAATTAGGTTGAGTAATAATTACTATGCTGTCTGTTTGATTAACCAGTGGAGGTCTGTGCAAATGCTATCTCGTTTGCAAGTCTGCTAGATAAGAGATTGAAACAAAACCGTTATTTCCTCTCCTCGTCTAATGAAGGTGGTGGTTCATGCTGGTTCCATGGGCACTGGGTGCCAATAGCAAAATGGTTGGGCCTGAAGAGTCTCTGGTCCCCTAGGATACCGGCTTAATTCAATCGGTGCTATATGCACTGAATTGACAGATTCTGGGTCAGGAACAAGAATCGGGCTTGCTGGTAAAAATACAGAATTGTGGGCTGCATGTCTCGGAACAACTTTCAGATTCAACCAATGTCCCAAAGTTGAGGGGAGGAGAGAATGAGTTATAATAATAATAATTCTTGCATCTGATATAGCACCATATCAGGTCGTTGAGACGTCTCAAAGGGCTTCACAGAATATACTGGAAAGTGAATTGATTTTATAATTTGTGTGAGTTACACAGTAACTCTTCCGGAATAAATGGCAAAATGGGATATTTCATTAACAGATTCTGTAACACATTCTATAAACATGGAATACTTATGGGATGTAGCATTTTTCATCCTGAAAATGATTGTGGATTGGTCTGAATCATCAATATATAATGTCAACAAGTTAGTGGAAGATCAGCCGGTAGCAAAGTAATAATAATAACAACCGTTGTATTTGATATAGCGCCTTATCACATCTTCGGGAGGTCTCAAAGCACTTCACAGAATATAACATATAGTGAATTAACGGTTTATTTTGTGGGCGAAACGCGGCAGCCAATTGTAAGAAAAAAATTGTAGCTATTTTAAATTTCTTGTGGCCTGTGCACTGCTGGTTGACTCCTCTTCTGTCTGCCAGCACTATAATACAGTTCAGACACTAAAATACCTGAATAACACTTGCAGCATGTTGAAATATTTTAACTAGTCCATTACCTCCCAATCCGGGAAGTAACTGCTGTGAATTTCTAACTGCTTTAGCCAATGGTTGGCCGTGTAACACAAATCTCTTTGGGTGTTTCCCAGACATCCATGTGTTATATTGACTACGAGGGTACCAAACATATTGACTTTATGGAAAGTTCGGACCAACTTATCAGGCTAAAATGTAGAGGCTATGAGCAATGCTAAGAAACACAGAATGAAGTTAAAGTGTCTAATCAGGATAAATGCATCTTGCCATGCTGTGAGGAACCTGGTGCCAATACTTTGATCTGTGCACATGAGCTGTATATAGACACGGCATCTGACTGAAGGAATTGGATAGGGTCCCAGTGGATATAATGAAGAACTTATTAATCAACGTCTAAACTGTACAGCAAATTAAACTGGTTCATTAATAATGAAGCTTTTCAATCCTATATGTGATGTGTTGTTGGATGAGCGATAGTTTAACACATCTGGAAGTCTTATTTGGATAATAATATTAATAATAATCCTTGCATTCATATAGCACCTTATCACATCTTCAAGACATCTCAAGGCACTTCACAGAATATACTGAATTGACTGTATACTTTGTGGGCGAAACGCGGCAGCCAATTGCACACAGTAGTGTCCCACAGACAGTTGTAGATTGAGTGACCAAATTATTTTTTTATTATTATTATTTTTGAAGGGATTATTACCCCTGGAAAAGTGATCCGGCGATCGACTAACAATTGGGTTCTTACTTACTGCTAGGTAAACAGAAGCGTGTGGAGTAAAGAAACTTGTCTAAGTTTAGCCCTGCCCTGGAATTGAACGCAGATTCTCTCGCTTGCGAGGCGAGTACTCTAACCACTGAGCTACAAGACTCCACTGTGATGATGAGTATTTCAGCTGAATCTGATCATAATAGTTATGCATGGTTATAAAATTCACACACTCATAAATTCCTTACCATGTGTCTAATTGAAACAGTAGAATGTCCTGCTTTTTATTCCAGGCCCTTTGCATTGGTGACTGAACCCTAATTCCTATAGAATTTCAATGGTGCCCTCGATCTGTGTGAAAAAAGAAAGTTATAACAAAATAAAAAATAATTACAATGAAAATCTATATGATATCCATATGGTCACATAGGATTAATTCAAGAAGCCTGCAAGAATCATATACTTTTCTTGTAGGCATCTCCTAATATGGCTAGGGTAGAGAAAGCGATATTCATCGTTTCATTTTGTTTGGTTCGGTTGTTCATAAAAATAGACAAACCTCTCTCACTTTTCAGATGTGTCGGCAGTTCCAGTGAAATCAATACAATGTGTTTGGCTGATGGCTTAGAAGCCCACGCAATGATTTCTCCCATTAAAAGCACAGATCAAAGGATTTGCTGCATTTAGTAAATGAAATAGAATAATGCTCATAGTCCCTATAATTTTATGACTAAAAGGTACAGCAACCCTTCTCCCTTCTTTTGAGAGTGATAAACTACAAGAGGCGCACATCATTTCCATATAGTATTTCCGCATCTAATTTTATATTTTACCGTAAATTGTTGACTGGGATATTGTTTTCAAATCCTTTTATGCCCTTGCACCTCCCTAACCTATCCGATTTGCTTACCCCTCAGTCTCAGGTCTCAGACTCCGCCACTGTCAAGTGCTCCGAGACACCAGCCCAAGTGAAGGCACTAAATAAATGTAAGTTGTTTTTTTCTTCTGCATGCTAATCTCCCAACCACTATAAAAGTTGGAAGACAGGAAGTAAATTATGATGTGGGGAAAAGCAGAAACCGCTGCTTCTGAATAACTTTGCAACTTTTGAATATTGAGCCCTTAAATTGCGACAAAGAAACTCCAACAAACTAGGGCGATGTGTTTCTACTCGCTAGACACCAGCATTGTAACATAAAGACACTTTATCACATCCATAGCTTGGGCTTTGCGACTTTAAAAGTGATCGTGACCTCTTTAATTTGAATAGTAAATTGCTGTGGGCAATTGGCTGCCGCTTTTCGCCCACAAATATACAGTCAGTTCACTTTACAGCATATTCTGTGAAGTGCTTTGAGATGTCTAGAAGACGTGAAAAGTGCTATATCAAATAAAATTATTATTATTATTATTAAATACATAGTGATGGAAGTAACAGTTTAAAATGTGTTCATTCAGTGGGCTAATCAACTGTATGTTCATCTCGGAGACCTTGGTTTGATCCCTTCAAAATGAGGAGGCTGACAAATTTTAGCTATAAACTTTAAATGCTCTATGCGACTTGAACATGCATAGACTCAACCAGGAACCAATAGGTGAGACAGAACAAAACTGTCTATAATTATTTTTTAACTAATACTTTGGTCACTCACTCCACGGCTGTTTGTGGGACGCTGCTGTGCGCAATTGGTTGCCATGTTTCCCCCACAAAACATACAGTCAATTCACTTTACAGGATATTCTTTGAAGTGCTTTGAGACGTCTCGAAGATTTGGTAGAATAGGAAATCGGCCTAAAAAATTCCACACATTTGGATTGAGAGTTTACAAAATATATGGCTTGTAATTGGAGGGTTCCTCTGATGCTACATTAAGCTGGGACTGTTCCACGCCTTGGGTCATCCTCCTGATGTGAAACTTGCTATACAAATGTAATGTTGTTGTTGTGGGTTGGGCTGCCAAATACCAGAAATGTGCCAGATAACTTGTATTTATTTACCGCCTCTCACACAGGGTAGCTTGACAACAATAACAACAACAACAACAACAACAAGATTACATTTGTATAGCGCCTTTCACGTCGGGAGGACGTCCCAAGGCGCTGGACAGAGTACAGCATTTCAGACCCGAGCTGGGATCTGGGGGGAAAGGGAGGGGAAGGGGGGTGAGGCCGATGGCATGGTCGAAGAGGAGTCTTGAGGCAGGACTTGAAGGAGGCTAAGGAGGGGGTGAGGCGGAGTGACTGGGGCATGGAATTCCAGAGGTTGGGGGTGGAGTGGCTGAAGGCTCTCCCGCCAATGGTGGAGCGTGTGGGTCGGGGGAAGTGGAGCAGGCCGAGCTGAGCGGAGAGAATGGGCAGGTTGATAGGATTAAGAGGTCGCAGAAGTAAGGTGAAGCGAGGCCATGGAGAGCTTTGTATGTGAGGACCAGGATCTTGAACTGGATCCTCTAAAGGATAGGGAGCCAATGGAGTCGGGCGAGAATGGGGGAGATGGGGTCACGGTTTGGTGCAGGAGAGGACACGGGCTGCAGATTTCTTGCCTTGCCCCCTCCTACCTCTCTGACCTGCTGACTACCTACCAACCTGCCCGCCCCCCTCCGTTCATCGGGCTCCGGTCTGCTCCATGTCTCCCGCCCGACCCGCCCTACCATTGATGGCCGGGTTTTCAGCCTCTTCACCCCACACTCTGGAACTCCATCCCACGGTCCCTTCGCCTCGCTTCCTCCCTCGCCTCCTTCAAGGCCGGTCTCAAGACCCTTCTCTTCGACCGTGCCTTTGGTCTCCCTATCTCCCTCTCTATCTTCCCTCACCCCTACACCACCCCTCCCCCATGCTCGGGCCCCGACCCCTGACTGTTCAGTGCTTTGGGACGTCCCAACGTGAAAGGCGCTCTATAAATGTCATTTTGCTGTTGTTTCTGTTGTTCTGGATTATCTGCAGCTGTGGAGGGAGGAGTTGGGAAGGCCGACAAGCAGGGCGTTTGCATAGTCGACCCTGGAGGTAATGAAGGCATGAACAAGAGTTTCAGCGCCTGAGGGGTGAGGTAGTGGCGGAGTCGGGCGATGTTACGGAGGTGAGGGAAGGCAGAGCGGGTCATGGCTTGAATGTGGAGGAGAAAAGACAGTTGAGGGTCGAACAAGACACCGAGGTTTCTGACTGGCGGTGAGTTGAAGTGTGCAGCCATGGAGGTTGATGCTGCCAGAGCCTGAGGTGCTGAGGCGCTGGCGCGAGCCAATCAGGAGGGCCTCAGTCTTGTTCACATTCAACTGTAGGAAATTTGCCCTTATCCAGAACTTGATGTCTAACAGGCTAACAGGACAGCAGTGGTCCTGGAGTTGAGGGTGGAAGCAGAAAGATAGAGTTGGGTGTCATCCGCATATACATGGAAGTTGACCCCATGTCTACGGATGATGTCACCAAGGGGGTGACAGTGACAGAGCATGATGCTGAGCCGAGAGGAGGGGGTGGTGACCGTAGGCACGATCAAAGACGAACGACCTGAAGACAGGGGAGGAAGGGGCGAGGCGGAGGGATAGAGGGAGTGTTCTAGAGTTTCGGGGCATTGTGGCTGAAAGTGAGGCCGCCAAAGGTGGAGTGAAGGGCACAAGGGACATGCAGGAGGCCAAAGCCAGTCGAGCGGAGGCTGCGGGTTATGGGGGTAAGCAGGTCGCAGAGGTAGGGAGGTGCTGGGGCATGAAGGGATTTGAAAATGAGTGTGAGGATCTCCGTTCTTAGTCATAAAAATTGAGGGTGAGTATTTTCAATACAACGTCCTCTAGGGCATCCAGGGAATATCGACAAATAGATAAACATACCCCAGGGAATTATTTGTTGTATTTTTGCCCTTCCCTGTCTGCTGCCAGAATTCAGTACAGACTAATGCTGACCCTTCCCAACTCAATCCAAATAGATTGGAGAAAGGATACTAATTTGGCGCGGTGACCAACAGAGTCACTTTATGATGGTTCCATTGCTGACATTAAATGAGAAGCTTCCTGCTGACAGAGAAGATCTGAGAGGAAGGATCTCTACCCGGAAGGGAGAAGTGTATTAAAACTACAAAGATCTCCTGAGGTAGGAGATTGTTAAATGTGTTTTATTATTACCCAGATGTATGGAGCATTCTATATTCAAAAGTATCCAATTTATACTTTATGTCCCTTAACATTTGCAGGTCACGAGCGTTTTTTCCTGTATGCCCAGATAATCTGTCCTGCAGTTACCGAAATCGTTTCATACTTTTTCCTACATTCTCAAAACTGTGGAAGGCATGCATGCCATTTTGATATTCTTTGGTATATAAAGGAATGCAACAGTCTCTGCTGCTTGAGACTGCACACCTCATTAATCCATGTCGCAATGGGTCCATGTATTGAAAATTGTTGCTTTGGTAATGCTTAGTTACGCTTCCACTGAGATTGTACATGTGCTGCCTGTTTTATTTCACACATCTTTTAAAAGTTTGAAAATCAGCACAACTTGTTAAAGGGACAGCATATTTTCTTCCATTAATTTATAGGAACAGGAGTAGGCAATTCAGGCCCTCCAGCTTGTTCTGCCATTCTACCAGATCATGGCTGATCTATACCTCAACTCCAATTACCCGCCTTTGCCCCGTATCCCTTGATACCCTGACCTAACAAGTATCTATCCACCTCAACCTGGACAATGTGAATGGATCCAGCCATAATCCACAGCCTTTTGGGGGAAAGAGTTCCAGATTCCCACTATCCTTTACGTGAAAATTTCTCTCAAGGTTATTCAATTACGCTATTTCCTTTTCAATCAGGTATAAGGCTCACTTTGTTTTCTACAAAGACATCGAAATGATCCAAACTGTCAAACAGTTCTAACTGTATGCATCCAACTGGCAACATTAGTCCATTAGTTGACATGAATATAGTATTTATTTTGGGTTTAGTGTCTTATCTTTAAGTGCTTCACGGGATTTCACTATAAAGTGCAGTGACTGTCTCTTTGCTTATTATCTCAGCAACCAAACTGCACGCAATTTCCCACAAACAGACATAAAGTGAATGATCAATTTGCAAATAGTTCTGTGGGATCTTTAATGTCCACCTGAGCAGGCAGAGGGGACCTCAATTTACGCCCCATGTGAAGGACGGTAACTTGAACTGTCCTAGTACTACATTGGAGTGTGTGTTGGTATATGGCTAGAGACAGGTAACCATGGAGGAACCAGCTCTGTCAGATCAGTACAACTTTTACCAGCATACAATATAGTTAGGCTGCTTCAGCTGCACATACATAGGTAACTGGTGACATCTACTGGAAAATAATAGCAATAACATTTAATTTTTATTCCCGTTTGACTAGATAAGACTGAATTACAACTACATCAATATGGAGATAGATAATACACATTACATTCAAAATACCATTGATTCAGATTAGCTCTTTAAAGATTCAAGATTGAAATTCCCTCCCTCCTCTATTCAGAATATTAATACACTTTTATTGCTCTCCACATACTTTGAACTAAAAATTGTGTCAAGTATTTCTTGTATTTGGAAGCTAAAATGGGATTGCAGTTATTTACAGGGCCAAATTCACAAAACTATTCAACAGAAAGGAATAGTGTTGAGCTCCCAGTAATAGATTTGCTGCGTGAGGTGTCTTAGCAGGATAATTGCCCAAAGTCATTGATAAAAGTAATTGCCCAAAGTTATTGATAAAAATTGGGCAATAAAAATATATAATAATCCTTGCATTATCACGTCTTTGAGACGTCTCAAAGCGCTTCACAGGATATACTGTAAAGTGAATTGACTGTATATTTTGTGGGCGAAACGCGGCAGCCAATTAAGTACAGCAGCGTCCCACAAACAGTGGTGGATTGAAGTGCCCAATTTATCATTTTTTGTGACCAAATTATTTTTTTTGGGGTAGAATTAATATCCACAGAAAAATGATCCACCAATCAACTAACAACCGGGTTCTTACTTACTGCCAGGTAAACAGAGGCGTGTGGAGGAAGGAAACTTGCCTAACGTTGCACCCTGTCCGGGAATCGAAGCCAGGTCTCTCGAGGCAAGCGCTCTAACCACTGAGCTGCCTCCAACGTACAAAATGATACAGACAAGAGCACAGTGTACAGCAACACAGACAACAGGTGGAATGCAGGACTGAACACATTAGACAGGTGGAACACAGTACAGGATACCAATGCCAACAGGCATGCAAAACAGGACAATTTTTACCCAACTTGTAAATAACTCTGATAAATTTAGAAGTGGTTTGAGATCTTCAGAACTTGGAAACAGTCAACAGGGATTAAGGCTTTTATGCAAATTTTAAAGAAATTATCAGGGAATTTTATCAGTATTGTAGAGAAAGATTTCAGGGTGATTTCTTAAAACTGTAAGATTATTATGGTTGCCAAATGTTTTCAAGAATTCTGTTAATTTTACCACTACCTGATGACAGTAAATCCAACAATCTCATTGAAAAAATAGTCTAGGCCACATCCGGCCCGGCTGGTGATTTTATGCAGCCCGAGATCAATTACAACATTACAACTTCCGCTCCCTCCCTCCCTCCCTCCCTCCCTGGTGAACGTTCTCTCAGGGCAGCGGCAGGAGCCAGCGGTTGGAAGGATGCAGTGCGCAGAGCCTTTAGAGCAGTCTGTCAGGAAGACAAGCGATTCTCTTACCAACTGCGTCCTTAGCAACCAAACGCCGGGGGGGGAGAGAGGAGAGACGGGGGGGAAGAGAGGAGAGAGAGGGGGAGGGTGGAGTGAGAGGGTGGAGGGGGCAGAGAGGAGACAGGAAGGGAGAGATGGGGGAAAGAATATAATAATAATAATAATAATAATAATCCTTGCATTTGATATAGCACTTTTCACGTCGGGAGGACGTCCCAAAGCGCTTCACAGAACACACTGTAAAGTGAATTGACTGTATATTTACGGGCGAACGCGGCAGCCAATTGCACACAGCAATGTCCCACAAACAGTCATAGATTAAAAATGACCAATTTATTTTATTTTGGTTTTGGAGAGATTATTATTAGGCTCTGTGTGGAGTAAGGAAACTTGCCCAAGGTTTCGCCCTCTGCCTGGAATTGAACTCAGGTCTCTCGCTTGCAAAGCGAGTGCTCTAACCACTGAGCTACAGGACTCCAATATGTTTGTGAGAGAGAGTTAAGAAAAGGGGAGTGAGAGAGGGAAGCTGTGAGAAAGTGATTGAGAGAGGGAGAGAGCTGAGTGAGATTGAGAGAGTGTGGGATAGTGGGAGAGGGGGAGAGCAAGCATTTGAGGGAGAGAGTGTGATGGGGAGAGAATGAATGTGAGGGAGAAGGGGGAGACATTGTGGAATCCACAAATTGGCTGCCACATTTGCCTTCAAATACAGAGTTGTGACACTTTACAGTAAAAACCACGTGAAGCACATTTGATATATTTTGAGGATATGATAAGATGCTGTATTTAAAAGCAAGGATTATTCATTTGGAAATATTAATATGCTGGTACGGTATTCCCTTCTCTATATTTGCAATCAGGATTAATTCCCAGATAGTGAAGGAAAAGGGCTCTTCAATATGTCTCAGATTCTGGGATTACGCCAAAATATTTTGGAGAAACCTAGGAGTTATAGATAAAATATTTAAATTGGATGGCTGCCTTGACTTGGCTAGTTCAACATCCTTCCCAGTCCAGTAAACACAATTGGTGTAAACGAACAAGGACATGGAAATGGGATCCTTAATTACACACAACTCCTTGTGCACCCCATTAAAAGATCATCCAAATAAGTCATTTTTTTGAACATTGCTGTACAATAAAAATAATCTTTGCTTTTGATACAGCGCCTTATCACGTTTTTGAGACGTCTCAAAGCGCTTCCCAGTGTATACTGTAAAGTAAATTGATTGTATATTTTGTGGGCAAAACCTGGTAGCCAATTGTGCCACAGCAGAGTACCATAAACTTCATGGATTAAATGACAAAATTACTATTTTTTTTGCATTGATTATTCCCTGAGGACAAGCAATCCACTAATTGACTAATAACCAGGTTCATAACCGCTGAACTACAGGAGCTATGCTCTCACCTCTAATGAGTACAAGTGACCAAATGCTGATGTTGGCAGCAAGTGCAGTCACAAAAAGCACCAGAAGTCCAAAACGGCCTTATGGTTTTAGCCTTAACACTGTTGCGTTATCTTAAAATTTAAGGCTGCAAACGATCCTAGAAAATTCTTAAATTCAGACTTAATTTGGATTCATGTTTCCCACAGCTGTTAACAAAACAACTTGAGGGATCCAGCTTCCGAAGGAAGGTTTCTCTCACAGTCAATTCAATTTACAGTATATACTGTGAAGCACTTTTAGACGTCTCAAAGATGTGATAACGTGCTATATCAAATGCAAGGATTATTATAATAATAATAATAATAATAATAATCCTTGCATTTGATATAGCGCTTTTCACGTCAGGAGGACGTCCCAAAGCGCTTCACAGAACACACTGTAAAGTGAATTGACTGTATATTTGTGGGCGAACGTGGCAGCCAATTGCGCACAATTACAATTACAATTACAATCTACAGTCGTAGATTGAAAATGACCAATTTATTATTGTTTTTGTTTTGGAGGGATTATTATTAGGCTCTGTGTGGAGTAAGGAAACTTGCCCAAGGTTTCGCCCTCTGCCTGGAATTGAACTCCGGTCTCTCGCTTGCAAAGCGAGTGCTCTAACCACTGAGCTACAGGACTCCTTGTTGTTATTAAGAATTATTCCAAACGTCTGCCTGGAACTTTAATTTTAAGATACTTGTCTTAAAGATAAAAAAAAGTGTATTTCCGGCCACAGGAGTTTTTTTAACCTTGTACCAATGAGCCATTTTTTTCCCCCGTTACCTAGAAAAGATGAGCATAGGATGTTACAGCACAGAAACAGGATGTTCAGCCTATCAAGTGTGTATTCAGTGTTTTCTTTTGCACATAAGTCAGTCTAACCCCATTTTCCTGCTTGCTCCCCATAACCCTGAATATCACTCATCTTCAAACATTTGTTCTGGTCAGCTGAATGTCTGTCAGGTGCAGAAAGCCATCACCATGTTTAAGAGTATCCAAATTGAACAGACTCCCATACAACCCACCAATATATGTAACTGGAAATTCCTGAGATATTAATTGGGATGGAATGCACACTCTCTCCCTAGAGGCATGTATCCTTCTTACCAAATTCCAGAGAGTATTAGGCACATATTGGCAAGAGCCAAGGCTCGTGGGCCTCAGTGTGCGTTCAGGTACTGATGGAATCTGATCAGCTAAAACTGCATAGATCATCATTTAAAGTATGGCCTGGCAAGCTTTCACGTTACGTGTCCAGGTAGGACCACCCTACCTGTTAGGTCTTTGGCTTGTGGGAACCTAGTGGGAAGAATTCCCCCGGTGACTGGTCTGCTTTTTCAAGCCCTGCCGATGAGGCAAGCTGGTAGAGGTGTCAACAGCAGCTCTCTGGAATCCTGTCTGGCTCAGGAAACAAACTATTGGAACTGTCAGGAGGGCTGACTCGACTCTGACACTCCAGTGCTAAACCTGCCACCTTGGAGCCAGTTCAGCTCCAAAGAGACCTTGCTTACCTCTCCTCCAAGGAGAATGGACACGAGATGTTCTTCAAACATCTGTCTAATTCCCTTTTAAACTAATTGATGGGCTTCGCTTTATGGTATTCCACAATCCAGCCACTGTCGGTGTAAAGATTATTTTCTAACCTTACCTTTAATTCTTTTTGTGCCCTCTTATTACCTCAAAATAATATGGTATAAGACATTTTAATGATCAAACCCTCAGTTTGATGCTTTAAATAACTGCCCTAATTGTTCTAAAATCTTCTTTACTAATAAAACGACACTATCTGTCTGTATGTCTGCGTTTGAAGAAGGATCTCAATAACCGATTGACGTAGCGACATGATTTATACCTCATCGGAAAGGTCTTGCACTGGGAGTGACATGGGCACATTTGTTTTCGGTTATCTTCTATTGTTCATGAGTTATGAGCTAAAATATATTTCAGTTTTGTGTTTTTCGCTGCAGTTACACCTGGTGGCTGCCAAGTCAAAGTGGCGCTGTGCCATTCGGCGTCACAGAGCATGCAAGTCGCCAAGCCTTGTCGGGAACAAAATAAAGAACACAGGTGAAGCTAAGCCGCGGTAACAACAGCAAAATTACATTTTTAAACCGCTTTTCATGTCGGGAGGACGTCCCAGTGATTATAATAAATTATATAATTTATACACCATTATAAAGATGCCCAAGTGAATATCAAACCTTTCAAGAATAAGTGTGTCTGTCTGTCAATCTACATTCCATATTGGATCCTTTGGTTGCAAGCGAAGCTGCAACAGGTACAGCTCTTTTGATACGTGCTTATGATTGAAAAAGGGAATGGAGCAGCTGATGATGGTGATGATGTGAACAAAATACCTTCAGGTACATGGAATCTTTTCCGGTTCTCTGAAGGCTATATTGGCATAGTTGACATTTGCATTTCATACAGCATCTTTTACGTCAGGAGGAAGTATCAAAACGCTTCACAACAACAACTTGCATTTTGATCGCACCTTTCATGCAGGGTCCAAAACCAAATACAAGAATATACTGCAAAGGGATTGACTGTACATTTTGCGGATGAAACTTGGAAGCCAATTGTGAACAGCAGTGTCCCACAAACAGTCGTGGATTGAGTGACCAAATTATTATTTTTTTTAAGGATTTATTATATTATTCAATGCAAGGATTATCATTAACAAAAGATGCATTTTGTGTCTCATAGGGGAGTTACCCTCACGACACCTTGAAGAAATATTATGTTATATGATTTGCATAAATTAACACTTTAAGGTCCTGGCTTTGATAAAGGCAGCATGTGGAAACAATAGGCACTATGAGCTGGATGAGGCTGCATTGAAAGTACCACTCCACCCACTGTAATGAATGCAAAACAGTACTGGTTCCTGAGACAAAGCACAAGTGCTGGCAAAATAAGTAACAGAAAAATAAATCTAACATTATGCAAATGCCTCAGTATAAATTGGTTTCCATTGGCTGCATGCACTAAATAAAACAAGGGCTAAATAAAATAAATAAAACAAACTAAATAAACATGGAGGAGTCCTGTAGCTCAGGGTTAGAGCACTCGCTTTGCAAGAGAGAGACCTGGGTTGAATTCCAGGCAGAGGGCGAAACCTTGGGCAAGTTTCCTTACTCCACACAGAGCCTAATAATAATCCCTCCAAAACCAAAAACAATAATAAATTGGTCATTTTCAATCTACGACTGTTTGTGGGACATTGCTGTGCGCAATTGGCTGCCGCGTTCGCCCACAAATATACAGTCAATTCACTTTACAGTGTGTTCTGTGAAGCACTTTGGGACATCCTCCCGACGTGAAAAGCACTATATCAAATGCAAGGATTATTATTATTATTATTATGCATGGGACACAACAAGGGCACTGACAGTTTCACATGTGGTAACGTCCCAAGGGTTTTTTGGCAAGTTCACACTGATATAAATTGTTTCCTTGCAGACATCTTGCTGTGGTTTGCAATTCTCGAAGTGACCTGACGTTACAATAATAATAATCCTTGCATTTGATATAGCACTTTTCACGTCTTCGAGACGTCTCAAAGCGCTTCACAGAATATATTGTAAAGTGAATTAACTGTATATGTGGGCAAAACATGCACAGCAGTGTCCGACAAAGAGTCGTGGATTGAAGTGACCAATTTATTATTGTTTTTTTCCTTGAAGGATTATTATTAGGCGTGTGGAGTAAAGAAACTTGCCCAAGGTTTCACCTGCACCTGATGTGCAAAGGGTCTGAGAAAAGCCCTTCAGATACTGAATTGTGTGAAAACTGCAAGGATCTTTGCTGCTTTTTGTTTTGCCCCTTTTGCATCTGTCGCAAATTTCAACTCTTTTAAAAGTGTACACAACAACAAATTGCATTTATATAGAGCCCTTCACACGGAGTAGCGTCCCGGATGCTTTAGATATATAATACTTGTATTTGATATCGCGCATTATCATGTCTTCGAGACGTCTCAAAGCGCTTCACAGAATATACTGTATAATGAATTGACTACATTTTGTGGCGAAACGCAGCAGCCAATTGCGCACAGCAGCGTCCCACAAACAGTCGTAGATTGAGTGTCCAAATTTTTTAAAGAGATTTTTACCCCCGTAAAAGCAGCCCGTCAATTGACTAATTGTCTGTAAGGGTTCCTACTTACAGAGGTGTGTGGAGTAAGCAAACTTGCCTAAACTTTCGCCCCACCCAGGAATCGAACCTGCCTCGCAATCCTCTTGCTTGCGAGGTGAGTGCTCTAACCAATACGCTACAGGACTCCAGTGTAGAAAGTGCAGTGGCTGTATATTTCACGAGCTCCTGTGAAGAATTCCACTGCCATAGCTCACTCAAAAGCGTGAGACGACAAACTCTACCTTGAATTCTCGTTTCTCCCTCTCTCTGACCATCATTTTAATCCGTAAACACCGTAAATTCCATCCTAACACAAGCTTTCATAAAAAAAACATTTTCAACACAAACATTTTCTGTTCTCCTGTTCTTTTTGTTGGGTTAATAATTGTGTCCCACTTTTCCAGATTCCTGAGCCAATACCAACGCTATGACAGAGAAAGACATACATTCCCACGGAGAAAACTCAAAAAACCTCTGCTCTAGTTGTGGGCTTCTGCTTTAAAATAAATGTGAGAGAAACTTGCATAATCAGAATATCATTACTTTGCATTTACTCATCAGACTCCCTGGCTCCAACCAGAACAAAACAGTAGCAAATCATTGGTGTCATTCATTGCTGCAGCAATAAAACTGCTGGTTGCAACATTTATTCCTTTTTTAGAAGTCTTTTTATGGAGAATCTTTATCACCCATGATGTCTGGTATGAGGAGAATCTACTTAAATGCAAGCGATATTGTTCTATTTTTCGGCAATTCATCTTAAAGGGAACCAGGCCTTCATGCCTGTCAGCATGTACACAGAGATTCACATGACTCTCTCCCAGTGCCAAAAGGGATATTTCTTGTTACTGTTATTTTGAGACAGTAAATAGAGACGTTTCAGGCTTTTATTACTAAACAGATTTTCATTTGTTTTGGGCTCAATCCCTTTTTTGTTGCTAATGGATTTTTGCTGTGGTGGGGATTTGTGCACAGGGCACAGCTCCATTCTTGGCTCCCGTACCGAAACCAAAGTAGTTTCAGCTAACCTCATTCACATACTGCTAGTTAAATTGTGCTCTGTCTTGCCACTTGAACATAAACACAGCTTCTGCATGAGAGTTGGTTTAAAGAGGAAAAAACAATATGACATCAGTTAACATCTTGCTTCTTTCATTAAGATTAAGCTTATGCTTTTGTTTGGCCAAGTTTTGTTTGACATTTTTGCATTTTTACTATGTGGAGTCCTGTAGCTCAGTGGTTAGAGCACCCGTCTCGCAAGCGAGAGACCTGGGTTCCATTCCCGGCAGAGTGAAACGTTGGGAAACTTCCATTACTCCACACACCTCTGTTTACCTAGCAGTAAGCAGGATCCCAGTTGTTAGCCGATTGGCGGATTGCTTTTCTGGGAATAATAACTCCTTCAAAAAAAAATGATAGATTGGGCACTTCAATCCATGGCTGTTTGTGGGACGCTGCTGCGCGCAATTGACTGCCGAGTTTCCCAAAGTATAGTCAATTTACTTTACAGCATATTCCATGAAGCGCTTTGAGACATCTCAAAGACTTGATCAGACGCAATATCAAATGCAAGGATTATTATTATATGCTTTAGGTGTCAGCTTGGCACACTTACCTCTCTGTCAGAAGGCTAAGGGATCAATGCCTGACCGAGTGAAGGATTGCAGGCCCAAATCAGGACCAAACCAACATGGGAGATCTGTCAAAGATGCCACCTTCAGAAGACATTAAAACGAGCTTCCGTCTGCCTGTCCTTAGGTGAACATCAGAAATCTCAAGATACTATTCGAAAAGAGAAGGGAGTTTCTCATCGTGTCCTGGCCACATCCTAATTTGTTCATTTACTTCATGGCTGATAGTAGGTCCTTGCTGTGTTCAAAATGTTTCCTAGCACGCAACAGTAGTTACTATAAAATGTTTTGAACATGATAAGGAGCTATGAAAATAAAGTTCTTTCTTCAGTGGGTTTTTAAAGAGAGCATTCAAAATAACATTGGCCCAGTGCTGAATTGCACAGGGGAAAAAGAAAACAAGATGACAAAAAAAGGCAAAAACAAATAAAGCAGATCTGTACCTCACAGTGAGGTCAATATAGTGCACTTTGAAAATGGTCTCAAATGTACTGACAATATGGCTTCAATGCCATTTTTGGATTCTGTTGCAATAGCCTAGAAATTTCCACCTTCATTGGTTTGATAGCTTATATGCTTTCCTCACCAGCCTCCCTGGCTTAACCCTCCATAAGCTGCTGTAACAGGCTCCACACACCCATAAATAATAATAATACTTGCATTTGATATTGCGCCTTATCACGTCTTTGAGACATCTCAAAGTACTTCACAGGATGTACTGTAAAGTGAATTAACTGTATATTTTTTAGGCAAACAAAGCAGCCAATTGCACACAGCAATTCCCTTATCCTCACCAGGTTCCACTTACTACTAGTATCCCAGTAGTTGATTGCAGGCCTGATTGACTTTGTGATCCTCATCCCATCGTCCAAATCCCTTTGTGATCTTGACCTATACCCCTACATCTCCTCTAGTCTTCCCACTTTCATTTCTTGCTCACTTCAACCAACCATCATTTTAGGAGATTTAGGGGGTGAAGACACAGTGAAGCTTCAGCAAACTGTCCCCCACCCCCAAAATCTCCCCAAATCCATTAGTAATGCTTCTTCTCTCCACTCTTTCAAAATCATCTCAAGATCTGGTCAACATCCTGAATCTCCTCTCCATCATCTTCAACACATTTACTCTACGTGAAAGGAGCTATTTTGCACTATCCCCAACTCCTTCCTCCACAGGCTGCAGATCATCCACCCCAAACCCCCGATTTATCACTTATTAAAAATGAATTCCCAGAAGACACACAACATTTTGGCTAAGAGGAGTTTTCACGGATAGATAACAGCTGTGTGCTGTGCTCAGGACATTAACGAAAGATTTCAGTTTGTTTGGAAGATGGAATCTATTTACTCCATGGAACATTCAAGGCCAGGTTTACTTATCTCAGAAACCCACACAGCTTTCTGTCTTGGCAGCTTGCATATGATAATGTGAATGCTTTGGCATCAGTGTGATATCACAAGGTTACGGGGCCCGATCTTGAAAGCACATGCGTTTGCCCCTTAAATGCCTGCAATCGCTTCCTTACGTGTTCGTTCCTTGTCAAACTGTCCAACAAACTGCTACTTTGGACAGATAGATATATATTCTCCTTTGCGCTGGTGTGAAGCAGAACCTGATCAATTAGGCACAATGCATAAGATTGTAATTTAATGGTGCATTTGGTACAAAAGACATTCATCCATGTCATTGAGCATGGGAGGAAAATTATGCTCAGGGTATGAACAACAGGAACATAGAAAAATGGGTGCAGTTATTAGATGTTCTAGCGAATAACAGATGGCTGAAACATGCTCAAAAGGGTTAAGGGGCTTGGGTGGTGTAAATTCAAGTGTTGTGCAGATGCCAATTTTACAGCGCTGGACAGGTTTACTACAATGCAGCGTCCTGTTGTGTATTGGTCAGAGCACTCGCCCAGGTTCAATTCCCGGGCAGGGCGAAACGTTAGGCAACTTTCCTTACTCCACATGCCTCTGTTTACCTAGTAGTAAATAGGAACCCAGTTGTTAGTCGATTGGCGGATCGCTTTTCCAGGGGTAATAAACCCTTCAAAAAACAATAATAATTTGATCACTCAATCCGCAACTGTTTGTGGGAAACTGCTGTGCGCAATTGGCTGTCGCGTTTTGCCCTCAAAATATACAGTCAATTCACTTTACATTATATTCTGTGAAGCGCTTTAAGACGTCTCAAAAATGTGACAAGGCGGTATATCAAATGTAAGGATTATTAATGCGTAGAATGCGTATTTTGTTGCTTTAGTTAATAGGCTTTCTTTTGCCTCGGTGTTTTGCTGTGGATGTTGCATTTTCCATGAACATTGCCAGCAAATCCTCAGCAACTGTTAACTGCTGCTATTCTTCCCATCGAGTTTTGCTACCAGTAGTCACATTCCATGACAGCAAGTGGGTATGAGTTTATGAGATTCTGATACTTTTACTGGAAAATAAAAATGTGTGGTCTTCTCATTTATTTTGCTGAGAATAACCTAGTGTCTGTAATAGGCTTACAGTAATCCTCTCTGCAGTATTAGATGAAGAATGCCAAATTCCCAGGAGTGATTATAAGGCAACAAATGGATCCTGGGTCCCCAAATTAAATTATAAACCCCAGAAAAGAGATTAAAACCTAGAAATAGCTCCCAAGTGGCTGTTTTTATAACACGTCTTGCAAGTTCCTGGGAGGCCTTTTGTGATTTGGGCTCATTGTCCTGTGAGCTCTGGATACGACAATGAATGTCAATAGCCAGTTTGTTCTGTCACCTCATTATAGTATGTACGTACACTAAAGGATTAAAACCTCTAGTGCTACAACTTCTAATTTATTGAGCAATAATCCAGCGTGGATTACTGGGACCAATTAGTATACACATGTGTTAACAACCACTGAGTCCTGTAGCTCAGTGGTTAGAGCACTCGCCTCGCAAGCGAGAGACCTGGGTTCTATTCCGGGTAGGGGGAAATGTTGGGCAAATTGCCTTACTCCACACACCTCGGTGTTTACCTAGTAGTAAATTAGTCAATTGGCGGATCACTTTTCGGGGGATAATAATCCTCAAGAAAAAACAATAATACTTTTGTCACTCAATCCACGACTGTTTGTGGGACGCTGCTGTGCAATTGGCTGCCGCGTTTCGGCCACAAATATACAGTCAATTCACTTTACAGTATATTCTGTGAAATGCTTCGAGACGTCTCGAAGATGTGATTGCTGCCACGTTTGTGGGCGAAATGCAGCAGCTAATTGCGCACAACAGTGTCCCACAAACAGTCGTGGATTGAAATGGCCAATTTATTAATTATTTTGAAGGAATTATTACCCTCAGAAAAGCGACCCACCAATCTACTTTCAGCCAGGTTCTTACTTACTGTTGGGTAAACAGAGGGATATGGAGTAAGGAATCTTGTCTAAGGTTTTTCCTCTGCCAGGAACCAGGTCCTCTCACTTCTGAGGCGAGTGCTCTAACCACTGAGCTACAGGACTACAACAACAACTACAACTACTTGGATTAACTACATGAGAACATGAGAACATGAATGAGAACATGAGCCAGCAGGAAAGGTGAACTGTAGAAGCTCAGAGGGAGTATTGAGGGGAATAGGAATGAAGATATATTGATATATTGGTATCTAATTTGCTGGCTGGTTAACATTTGCAAGAATTGTAGTTTGGGTTAATGGTGTGAAAGTGCATACTGGTGTCCTTAATTGCTATATATAAAACCAACAATCATTGCAAAGGATAAGAGAATGACCAATAGTCTTTTTCACTGGTTATTTATATAACCAAAGCGCCTGTACTTCTCTGTACACGTGTTTGCACTTAGTTAACCAACTTGCAATAGACCCCATTATACTGACTGCATTATGCAACTAAACCTCTCTGTGAGGTTGAGATGTTTTGATTTAAACAATTTTTTTCCTGAAGTACTAAGTGCAACTGTTGATTTGTTGGAGTAGTTTCCTTACTCCACACGCCTCTGTTTATGTAGCAGTAAGTAGGAACCCGGTTGTTAGTCAATTGGCAGATCGCTTTTCCTGGGGTAATAATTCCTTCAACAAAAAACAATAATAATAAATTGGGCACACAATCCAAGGCTGTTTGTGGAACGCTGCTGTGCACAATTGGCTGCCGCATTTCGCCCACAAAATATACAGACAGTCCACTTTACAGTATATTCTGTGAAACGCCTTGAGACGTCTCAAAGAGGTGATAAGGTGCTATATCAAATGCAAGGGTTATTATTAACCAACTGAAACCATGTTGTAAGATTCCTTGTTATGGACTGGGATCAGAGAGGATCATAACAACAATGTAGCCTGAGCACTAAGTTATGAAGCCTTCCCAACACGACATCTCAGATATACACCACAAAAGGAACAGGCGAAAACAGCTGCTGACATTTTTCACAGCTGGGGAGGGAGCGGGAGTTGCAGGGGGAGAAGAGGATGCATCAGCTTTAAGAAAAAACTGCTGGAAGTTTCACTAAAAGCAATATTCAACAGCAGTAAACAATTAATGACCAATTAATCTGCTGAATTGTTGGCTCGGACATCAGGAGAAATTCCCTTCTCTTTTGAATAATCCAATAGAGCAGCACTGCACTTGAGTTCAAAGTCCTGATGTGGGGCTTTGAACACACAACAACTTGGATTTATATAGCGCCCTCCTCGCCGGACAGCGTCTCAGAGCGCTTCACAGTAACGGATCCCAGGGCCGGGCCGGGGGGCGGGGAAGGGGGAGGAAGGTGACCAAAGGCACGGTCGAAAAGAAAGGTCTTCAGCCGAAACCTGAAAATAGGAAGAGAGGGGGCGAGGCAAAGGGAGGGAGGGAGTTGCATTTATATAGCGCACCTCACGCAGGGTAGCATCCCAGAGCACTGAGTCAGGCAACCTTCTGAATCAGAGATGAGGAGTGTGGTATTAGCAACTGAGCAAGGGTGACATCTTAAATTAATGTGGCAGGGAAACAAACTCTCTTGTGAAATGAGTCTGGCAAAGCAACAACAACAACAACAAGATTCCATTTACAGAGCGCCTTTCACGTCGGGAGGACGTCCCAAGGCGCTGTACAGTTGGGTCAGGACCCGAGCCGGGGGGAAATGGTCAGGGTGAGGGGAGGGGAGGGAGGGAGCGAGAAGGGGGTAGAGAGTCGAGAGGGGAGCTGAAGGTACGGTCAAAGAGAAAGGTCTTGAGACCGGCCTTGAAGGAGGAAAGGGAGGAAGCGGCGAAGGCACTGGGGATGGAGTTCCAGAGCCTCGGGGCTGAGAGGCTGAAGGCCCGACCACCGATTGTAGGGCGGTTGGGGCGGGGGATGTGGAGCAGACCGGAGCCGGAGGAACGGAAGGTACGGGCAGGTAGGTAGGGGGATAGTAGGTCGGAGAGGTAGGAGGGAGCGAGGCCGTGAATGGCCTTGTAGGTGAGGATCTTGAAATCGATCCTCTGGGGGATGGGGAGCCAGTGGAGGCGAGCGAGGGCGAGGGTGGGAGTGATGTGGTCGCGGTGTCTGGTGCGGGACAGTACACGAGCTGCAGAGTTCTGAATGACCTGCAGCTTGTGGAGGGAGGGCCGGGAAGGCCGGCGAGGAGAGAGTTCCCATAGTCAAGCAGTGGGGGCAGGACACATTGCCTACTTAAAGGAAAATATGAAACCAATCCAATGGGGCAGGTTTTATTCTGAGAAAAACTTGTGAGCTGAGTAGTTCTTATAAAGCAAATCCATTAGGTTTGGGTAAGTACAAGTGTGGATTTATATTTTGATTCTCCCCTACCACCCCTCAACCCCCTACCCTCCCCACCCCTGGCCAGGAATGATTGCACAGATAAACACATTACTCCGTTTAATACAGAAATGAATTTAGATTTTCAAGAAGGACATTTTTATGACAGTTTAATAGTGTGATAATATCCAGTCATAAAAAATGTTGGCAGTGTAACAGGAGCTCAGTAACTCTGCAATCTATGTGTTGAGAGAGAGATGCATCATCTATCAATGTGCAAGGAAGGAAGATTCGAGTTTATAAGGAAAGTAAGTGGACTGTCTGTAAGTTATTCACTCTCAACATTTTTGACAAGTGGAACCAAAAGGTCATCTCTCGCAGTTTCCCAGGTGTGCAGATACCAAAAATTCCTCAGCAGTTTTGCAAGGGTCTGCTAATAATTGGCTGCTGATAATTGTTTCAGATTTTATTATTTTATTATTATTAAAATAATAAAATGGAGTCCTGTAGCTCAGTGCAAGTGAGAGACCTGAGTTCAATCCCCGGCAGGTCAGGGCGAAACCTTGGGCAAGTTTCCTTACTCCACACAGAGCCTAATAATAATCCCTCCAAAACAAAAAACAATAATAAATTGGTCAATTTCAATTTCAATCTACGACTGTTTGTGGGACATTGCTGTGCGCAATTGGCTGCCGCGTTCGCCCACAAATATACAGTCAATTCACTTTACAGTGTGTTCTGTGAAGCACTTTGGGACGTCCTCCCGACGTGAAAAGCTCTATATCAAATGCAAGGATTATTATTATTATTTTCTGCTAATATTAATAATTGCTGCTAATAATTCTGCTCAAAATTTGGAGTTGAGATACAGATCAGCCATGATCTAATAAAATGGTGGTACTGGCTCGAGGGGCTGAATAGCCTACTACTGTCCTTGTATCTAAGGAGAGACAGCAGCTGTCGGTATCAGAGTTTGCATGAATCTAGAGTGAGTACATGAGTGTGTGAGGAGGTGGAGAGTGGGGAGGGAGGGTGGTGAAATACAACAGCTGAATACAGCACATGTTGTGCGGTCTCCAAGACTGGGTTCAACTCAGGCTGGGACATGTTAAACGTTTCTGTAGTCTACCCCATGCCAAATTAGCTGTTTTTATCTAGTTACAATTTTAGAAACCAACAATATCCATACCCATTCTGCATAAAATAAAATAAATCCTTCTTGACCAGATTCTGTAGTTTAGAACATCTAGTTCCCATTTCCAAAGTCCGTCCGCACCTAAAATCACTTTTGCAGTTATTTCTCATTACAGTGAGGACATTCTGACCTGATATCACACAGTGCTGCTGGTTAAAAGGGCAGTGTGGAAAAAACAACTTGTTTTAACAATGAGAAATAATAATATAATAACTTGCAATGATATAGCACCTTTCATGTCAGATAAATGTCAGTAAGTACTCTGCATAATTAAAATGATTAGAAATCTAAGTATTATATAATAATAATAATAATCCTTGCATTTTTTTCATATGGGTAAATGCCACAGCTTATCTGCATCAGTAATCATATAAACAAGATGACTTTTTCGAACAGTGTCACGGGATCTTTACCATTCAACTGAACAAAGAGACAGTACCTCTGTTAACATGTAACACTCTCCTAGTTCATTGGCCTACAGATACACAGTCACTAAACTTCACAGTAAATCCAATGAAGCACTCTGAGATAAACTGATCCATCAAATGCAAGGATTATTATTACCGCTGCACAAGACTTGACAGCCTGGGCTAGACTTTCAAAGTCCCCAAGTGGGGCTTAAACCTTCTGACCCAGAGGCAGGAATCTTATCGACTGTCCCCAAATTAGGGAGTGGACCGGGTGCAGTTGCTTAGGAAGATTTTCTACATTGCATCCTGCAAGTGAACTGCAGTCTGACATATCTCCCAGTGGGGTGGGGGGAAAGTTTTAATATGAATGGCAGTCAAAAGTAGATTTGAAGGAGCTGAGAATCCAGTGCCTTGGAATTGCAAGAAGCAGATTGCCTCTGCCTTGCATATTAAAATCCATTTTGCCTTCCTTCCCCCAAGTCACACAACTAAGAGGAAGAATTTAAGTTGTAAGCCAGACATCGGTATTCACTGAAAAAATATTATGAAGGAAAGAGAAGGAAGTTTCTCTGATAAATATTTGACATGTGGCAATATTAGTCAGCTATGTGTTTGTTTACATTAATATCCTTGAGGAACAAGTAGGCAGCAAAATGCAAAATCGTCAGATTGATACAGGCAGCTATTATATATTACAAGCCCAGACATGAATCCAGGAGCAACACACAGTTCTTAAAAAAACTCTGTCTACATCGACAGCCAAAACCGAGTGGGATATAAATGCTGTTGTGTACCTGCAGAACAGATGCTTTTCCAGCACCTGTTAAGAGTTCTTCCTTTCAATTTTACAGCCTTTTATGGGGCTAATACTTCACAAGCCAGACAATAATAAAAAAAATCCTTGCATTAGGTCTTCCAGATGTTTCAAAGATGCTTCACAGAATACACTATGAAATTAATTGACTGTATGTTTTGTAGGCGAAACAACAAGAACAACAACTTGCACCTCTATTGCGCACTCCACGCAGTGAAGCGTCTCAGAGCGCTTGACAATGGTAGAACCTCACTCCAAGCTGGGGGTGGGGGTGGAGGAGGTGGCCGTAGGCACGGTTGAAGAGGAAGGTCTTCAGGCGGGACTTGAAAAGGGGGAGAGGGGGGGCAAGGCGGAGGGATTGAGGAAGAGTGTTCCAGAGTTTCGGGGAGTAGTGGCTGAAAGCACGACCTCCGATGGTGGAGCAGAAGAGGGTGCGAGGGACGAGCGGAGGCCTGTGCCTGCTGAGCGGAGGCGCCAGGTGAGGAAGGAGTGAGGATTGGGGAGTGAGGAGGTCGGAGAGGTCGGGAGGTGCCAGAGAGTGAAGGGATTTGAACACGAGTCTGAGGATCTTGAAGTCGATCCGTTCGGTGATGGGGAGACAGTGGAGCCTGGGCCAGAACTGGTGACATATGGGTACGGAGTTTGTTCCAAGTCAGTATGTGGGCGGTAGAGTTCTGAATGAGCTGCATCTTTTGAATAGTTGGATCTTTGAATGTTTTGCAGAGTTAGTTAAAAACTGTAACCAATGCAAAGAAATGTGCTAAATTCAGTCGTAATTTGGAGTTCTTTTTTAAGAACTGGAGAAAACTGGCTTCCTAATAAAGAATGAGTTTAACAATTTTCCAGAGCTCTGTAGAATTTGAAGACAAAATGGCGCTAAAGGCTAGGACAAGCTGGTGTTTCAGTATTTTAAAGCTAGTATTAATAATAATAACATTCCACGTATTTGATATAGCACCTGAGTGACAAATCAAATTTTTTTTGGGGGGTAGAGATTATTACCCTCAGAAAGTGATCAGCCAACCCACTAAGTTTCTACTTAATGCTAGATAAACAGAGGAGTGTGGAGTAAGGAAACTTGCCGAAGGTTTCACCCTGCGGGAATCAAAGTCGAGTACTCGTGCTTGCAAATATGCCACCATTAACAATTACTTGCACTTATGTAGTGTATTTCCCATTCCCTCCACTCCCTCTCCGCTGCCCTGGAGTCATCCAAACTCCTGCCCCTCTGGGATTCCTCTCACAACAACTTACCCTCCTCGATCTCTCTTCTTCACAGCTCCCTCTCCTCCATCCTTGACTCCCTTGCCCCCCCACCTCCCGAACCGCCTCCTACTCCCGTAAATCCCCCTAGTATACCAGCCACCTCCGATCCCTCAAGGCACAAGTATGCGCCCCCGAACGCACCTGGATCAAATCACACCTCACAGTCCATCGGCAGGACTGGCTAGACAATACCAAGGCCTACCGCTCTGCCCTTGACTCTGACAAATCATCCTTCTACTCCAAGATAATCTTGGAGGCCAAGGCTAACCCTGCTCTTGTCCATCCCTAACTGCCTCCTCTGTCCACCTTCCCGTGCCTCACCCATCTTCTCCTCAAATTCCAACTGCAAGGAGATGTTGGACTTCCTCAAGTCCAAAATCATGGGGATTCGCTCGGCTACCTCTCCCACATCTACAGTGACCACCTCCCCACCTCACACCCTAGCCCCTACATACTCCTCCTTATACACCTTCAACCCTGTCTCTCCCTCTTTCATCACCTCTATCATCTCAAAAATGAAGCTCATCACTTGTTTACTCGACCCAATCCCCACCCCTCTCCTTATCTCCCAGCTCCACTTCGTGGCCCCTGTTTTAACTGACATCATCATCTCCTTATCCACTGGCACTGTTCCCATCCCCTAAAAACGGTTGTCATGACCCCCTCAAAAAACCTTCCCTGCACCTATCCCTACACTCCAGCTATCATCCCATCTCCAACCTCCCTTTCCTCTCCAAGGCCCTGGAATGAGTCGTCGAGTCCCAGCTTCGCTCTTTCCTCTCCTGCCATTCCTTCTCTGAACCACTCCAATCGGGTTTCCATACTGCCCACAGCTGAGAAACAGCCCTGGTCAAAGTCACTAACAACAATCTGTCCATCTGTGACCAGGGATCTCTCTGCCACCTTGTCCTCCTCGACCTCTCTGCTGCCTTCGACACTGTCGACCACTCTATCCTCCTCTACCGCCTCTCCTCCCAGCTCAACCTTCACGGACCTGGTTCGAAGACGTTGGGGAAATTAGAGCAGGGAGAAACGTTAAGGGTGTGTCCATCAAAGCCACAGTTAAATGATACACCCTTAAAAAGATTTTGAAGGCAGAGAGAGAAAACATGAGAGAATTTGGAGAGTTCTCGAGAGTGACAGCATAGCAGCTGAAGGCTTGGCAACAGATGGTGGAACTGAGGGATGAGCATCAGTGACACTGGTCGCAGCCTTTGTGCGTGTCTATGTGCTTATATGAAACATACTGAAGTGGTTCTGAATTGATCTAACTGAATATACTGGTAAAATTGTAAATGGAATTAAATCAGCCCCACTCAGATCAAATCAGATTCGGAAACCACTTACTTAACATTGATCTTTTTTCCTCTGACCGTTTTGATAACAAAACTGATCACCCCACGATATACTATTGGGGAGAAATTCCACCAGGGTCGAGATTCACTCTATCCTCTTAGCATTTCAGAGCATGAAAAATTTAGAAAGTTATCTTAAATTTGAAATAATCTGTTGTAGTCCTTGAAAGAAGTTATAGAAAACCAAATGAGGGATATATTTTAAAAATTGCCAAATTTTGGAAGCTCTGCGATACTATAATCTAGTTTTTTTCATTCTCACTTTCGGGCGCATTACAGGGGAATGTTTTATACCTCACCATAGCTAACACAGCATTGATCTTTGATCATCTGAAAATAGTAAAGCTTAGCTCAATCAATAGCACTCTTGCCTCTGGATCAAAACATTGTGGGGTTAGGATCCATGCTGGGACTTTAAGCTCGGCCACAGCCTTACTCTCCTGGGATACTGCTATATTGCTAGGGCTGTGATTATAATAATCCTTGTATTTGATATAAATAATAATAATAATAATAATCCTTGCATTTGGATTGCCTTATCACCTCTCTGAGATGTCTCAAAGCGCTTCACATGATTTGTAAAACGTAAAATGAACGTTTTGTATGTTTTGTGGGTGAAACACGGCAGTCAATTGCAGACAGCAATGTCCCACAAACAGTTGTGGATTGAGTGACCAATTTTTTTTACAAAGGGACTATTACCCCCTGGAAAGCAATCCACCGATCAACTAACAACCAAGTTCCCACTTACTGCTCGGTAAACAAAGGATGTGGAAACTTGGGAATCGAACTCTTCATCTTTTGCTTGCTACAGGTGCTCTAACCATTACACTACAGGATTCCAGGATTCTTTGCATGAGGTGAGAAGCCAAGGTTTCAGTGCAAGATGTTCAAACAGACCTTAAAGATACCATCACACTATTCAAGAAGAGAGGGATGTTTCTCTCCCAACGATCGTTCAGATAAATCGGTCATTCATTCCATGGGCTGTTTGTAGGATACATATTGTTGCGTGGATATTATCTGCAGTGTTTGCCTAAAAATACAGTCACTACACTACTTATGAAGCTCTTTTAAATATTTTGTTGTTACAGACGCTCTGTTAAATGGAAGAACTATTTATTATATAAAGTTTTATTGTATTTATTATATATTATATACACAAAATATATAGTCAATATATATCTAAGGGTAAGTAAAAGGAGATGGATAATGGTCTGGCAGGTGATGTGTGAGGAATGTGGTATGTGGGAGTTGATGAAGGGCAACCTGAGCCCAGGACTTCATCTGCAGCAAATGTCTGCAACTGAGCAAGCTCCAACTTAGAATAGCTGAGCTCGAGTCTCAGGTGCAGACACTGCACTCCATCAGGGACAGTGAGAGGTTCCTGGACAGCATGGTGGAGGAGACCCTCACTCCCCTAGGACTCAGTTATAGCAGCCCAGCGCTGTATAGGAGCCATGAGAGAGGGGTACTGGAGCTATCAGGAGGTCAGAGTTCAAGAAAAGGACCACTCCCAGAGGAGCCCAACACACAGCCACCCTTCATTCATGCTAAAAGTGATTGGGTGACAGTGCGACGGAGCAAGAAGAGGGCTTGTTCAAGGCAGAGCACTCCTAACAGAGTACCAGTCTCTAATCGGTACTCAACATTAGCTATCGAGAGCCTCTGTGAGGACAGCAGTGGACATTCTGTCCAACAGAACAAGGGCATGGATTATATGGGCAATACAGTTGTGATAGGGGATTCAACAGTAAGAGGCACTGACAGGATCTTCTGTAATCAGAATCGTGAGGCTAGGATTGTTTGCTGCCTTCCTGGTGCAAGGGTAGTGGACTTCACAGAGCGCATGGACAAGATTCTTCGGGGGGAGGGAGAATGTCCAGAAATCGTGGTCCATGTGGGGACCCACGATACTGGTAAGAAGAGGGCTCCAGGGCGAGTATCAAAAGCTGGGGAGCAAACTCAAGTCCAGAACATCCAAGGTGGTGATCTCTGGGTTACTCCCGGTACCTCGGGCAACAAGGCACCATAATGAAAGGATCAGGCGCATGAACGATTGGCTGGAGAAATGGTCCAGAAAATAAGGGTTCCGTTTTGTGGACATTTGGGACCACTACTGGGGGAGGTGGGATCTTTACCTTGCGGATGGGTGGCACTTAAGCAAGACAGGGGTGAGCTTCCTTGCCAAGAGATTATCAAATGCTGTAGGGGCGGATTTAAACTGGTGTCGAGGGGGGAATGGGTATCCAAGGATAAACAATGGATTAGAGATTAGAGGAAAAATACAAGTGGGAAGTGTAGAGCAGGTACAAGCGGACAATTTCCTCAAATGCACGTACCTAAATGCACGTAGCTTAGGGAATAAGGTTGATGAGCTGCAGGTTCAACTGGCCGTAGCGGGTTACGATGTGGTGGCAGTAACTGAGACATGGCTCAAGCCAGGACAGGAATGGGAGTTAAATATTCCAGGATATAATGTGTTCAGGAAGGATAGAGAAGGAAGAAAAGGAGGAGGGGTGGCAATATTAGTAAAGGATAAAATTAGAACTGTAGAAAGGAACGAGGCTCTGGAGGGCCCATCAATAGAATCCATCTGGTTAGAGATAAGAAATAAGAAATACTGATAGGGGTTTACTATAGACCACCAGACAGCGGGAAGGAGATAGAGGAGCAGATCTGCAATCAGATCGCGGATAGATGTAAGGCGAACAGAGTTGTGATAACGGGGGATTTCAATTATCCCAATAGAGACTGGCAAAATAGCAGCGCTAAGGGCAAGGCAGGAGAAAGATTCATAGACTGTGTACAGGAAAATTTTCTTGAGCAGTATGTCTCCAGTCCTACAAGGAAGGAAGCATTGCTGGATCTAGTCCTGGGGAATGAAATAGGTCAGGTTGAACAGGTTTCAGTAGGGGAGCATCAAGGTAACAGTGACCATAATATTATTAGATTTAGATTACTCATGAACAGGGACAAAGTACAGTCGAGGGTGAAAATACTTGACTGGAAAAGGGCTAATTTTGATGGGCTAAAAAGGGACCTAGATTTGGTGGACTGGCAAGTAAGACTAGCAGGTAAAATAACTCATGAGCAATGGGAGATCTTCAAAGATATGATAGCTCAAGGTCTAAATAGATATATTCCCACAAAAGGGAAATGTGCGACAACCAAGCCAGCCTGGATGGCCAAGGATATTCTGTCTAGGATGAAAAAGAAGAAGACGGCGTACAACAATTGGAAGACGCAAGATACTGAGGAGAGCAAAGCGCATTATAGAGAATGCAGGAGTGATCATAAAAGAGTGATAAGACAGGCTAAAAGATCGCATGAGAAGAGGTTAGCGGGTAACATAAAGGGGAATCCTAAAATATTTTACAAGCACATAAAGGAAAAAAGGTTAGTTAAAGGTAGGGTGGGGCCAATCAAGGGTAATGACGGCAATCTTGTTGTGGAGGCAGAGGCTGTGGCTGATGTACTGAACGAGTACTTTGCATCTGTCTTCACAACGGAAATGGATGCCCCAAATGCCGCAGTATTGGATGAGAGGGCAGAGGAAATAAATCAGATTACTATAGACAGAGAGGAAGTTCTGAAAAGATTGACTGGCCTCAAAATTGATAAGTCACCAGGACCAGGTGGGTTTCACCCAAGGTTGCTGTGGGAGATACGGGTTCAAATAGCGGAGGCTTTGGCCATTATATTTCAATCTTCATTGGACACAGGAGTGGTGCCAAGAGACTGGAGAGTGGCTAATGTTACCCCACTCTACAAAAAGGGGCAGAAAGACAAGCCCGGAAATTACAGGCCAGTCCGCCTACCTTCAGTAATAGGAAAACTACTGGAGACCATAATCCGGGACAGAATAAATCTCTACTTAAGGAACATGAGGTAATTAGAGACAGCCAACATGGATTGTTAAAGGCAAATCTTGCCTAACAAATCCAACAGAATTTTTTGAAGAGGTGACTGCGAGGGTTGATGAGGGAAATGCGGTGGACGTTATTTACATGGATTTCAAAAAGGCTTTTGACACAGTACCGCAAAAGAGATTAATACAAAAATTAGAGGCCCACGGTATTAAGGGGACAGTGGAAGTTTGGATTAAGAACTGGCTGAGTGACAGAAAGCAGAGGGTGGTGGTTAATGGGTGTTTCTCAAAATGGAAGGAGGTGTGCAGCGGTGTCCCCAGGGATCGGTATTGGGACCACTGTTCTTTCTAATATATATTAATGATCTGGACTTGGGCATAGAGAGCACTATTTCCAAGTTTGCAGATGATACAAAGTTAGGTAGGGTAGTAAATAGTGAGGAGGACTGTAACCAACTGCAAGCAGACATACACAGAATGGTGGAATGGGCTGACATTTGGCAGATGGGTTTCAATGTGGATAAGTGTGAAGTGATACACTTAGGGAGGAAAAATGATAGGAGGCAATATAGACTTGGTAGCTCAATCTTAAGGGGGTGAACGTACAAAGAGATCTGGGTGTTCAAGTAAGTGAATCATTAAAGGTAGCGGGGCAGGTAGATAAGGCAGTAAAAAAGGCATTTGGTGTACTGAGCTTTATTAGTAGGGGCATAGAGTATAAGAGTAAGGGTTATGGTTAGTCTATACAAAACACTGGTTAGGCCTCAGCTGGAATACTGCGTCCAGTTCTGGGCACCTTACCTCAGGAAGGATATTAGAGAATGATACGACAATGATACCAGGAATGGGGAACCTTAGCTATGAGGACAGGCTGGAGAAGTTAGGACTTTTCCCATTAGAGCAGAGAAGGTTACGCAGAGACCTGATAGAGGTCTTCAAGATCATGAAAGGTTTCGACAGGCAAGATAGGGAAAAGCTGTTTCCGCTGGTAGGTGTGTCTGTGACTCGTGGTCACAGTCTTAAGATATCTACCAAAAGAAGCAGAGGGGAGGTTAGAAGAAATTCTTTTCACTCAGCGAGTTGTTCAAATTTGGAATGATCTGCCCGAAAGGGCAGTGAAGTCCAATTCGATAACAGCTTTTAAGGGAGAACTGGATAGGTATCTGGGGAAGGCAGGTTTGCAGGGTTATGGGGAGAACGCTGGTGATTGGAGTTAGTGAAAGTGACTTACTCTGTCAAAGAGCCGCACAGACTCGATGGGTCGAATGGCCTCCTTTTGCGCCGTAACATTCTATGAATCTATGAATTCACTTCTGTGGAGCGCTTTGAGACGTCTAGAAGACGTGATAAGGCACTATATCAAATGCAAGGATTATTATTAGCTGTCAGAGCTGGATGTTTACGAAGGATATTTCAGGAATCTATACTCGTGTGAAGGATCTCTATTGCTTCTCTAAATTGGGTTAGATTGCAGACATGAATTCTTTTCATTCCAGCCTGTGATACTAACTTAAATTAGAAATGAAGAGTTTATTTTAAAATGATCTCAGTTCATATTACCAGTGACAGGTTCAACACAAGTATATGGCCTGCATTAATATTTTTATTCATCTTTACCAAATTGTTTATGCTGAACACACTTGTGGTATCTCCATTATTAAAATAGGTTCGCCAGCTCAATACACTTGCTGATCAAAGTATGAGCATTTGATGGGAGAATCTGCCTCCCATTGGAATCAATTATTTCTGATAAATCATTCTTTTCCACAGAAGTTCATTGGAGTTGTGGCATAAATCAGGGTGGTTCAACCTTTTAACTGCTGAGGACCAGATGCCCTATTTGAGTAAAGTCCCTGGGCCGCAGAAGCAATATTTTTTATGTTTCCCTCCCATAGACATTGCATTTAAGGGTTATGGAGGGAAAGGGTGGCACAGATGAAATGGAGGGAAGGAGTGGCCGCATCCAGCCATTGGCCGCCAGTTGGACCACCATAAATCAACTGAAGCTAAACCATTTTAAGGAGTGATGTGTTATTAAACAGCTGATAATTATCACATCACCCAAAACGCAGTCAAATAACTCAATAGGTATCATTGACCTTTGGAGGGTTAACAGAGCTAGTGATAAATACTGACCACTTTTGATTCCATTGCTTTAGTTGAACTGGTAATCATTGCTTGCGATAATATCAAATGCTGCATTTTTCTCCCCAATGACTGGAATTCTAATTTCAAATTTCACTTCGTCCGGAGTGAGGCAAGGCCAGAATGTGAGGGAATTTGGTGAGAGTGGGAATTGCTGCTGTGAGTGTCATGAAAACTGCTATCATGAGTACATAACCCAATTTGTTGTTGTTATTCAAGTCTTGTAGTAGTTGTTGTGGTTGTTTTAAGTCTTGTGTTATTTAAAATTGCTGATTACATTGGTCTTGTGGGGTAACTTTACAGGGAGCAGCTGTAGCCAATTAAGCCGAACCAATAACAAATAACTTATTGATTAAATTAACTTATTGATTAATCACTTGTTTAGGTGTTAATTCCGAATCACTGCTGAGCAAATCAGAAATGGGTTGCACCCAGAAAGTATAAATAGGAGATAGCTGCGAGAGCCTCACTTGAGCTGAGAGCGAGCTACGTCTGGAGTGAGGCCAGAGTGTGAGGGAATTTGGTGAGAGTGGGAATTGCTGCTGTGAGTGTCGTGAAAACTGCTATCGTGAGTACATAACCCAATTTGTTGTTGTTGTTATTCAAGTCTTGTAGTAGTTGTTGTAGTTGTTTTAAGTCTTGTGTTATTTAAAATTGCTGATACCATTGGTACATTGGTCTTGTGGGGTAACTTTACAGGGAGCAGCTGTAGCCAATTAAGCCGAACCAATAACAAATAACTTATTGATTAAATTAACTTATTGATTAATCACTTGTTTAGGTGTTAATTCCAAATCACTGCTGAGCAAATCAGAAATGGGTTGCACCCAGAAAGTATAAATAGGAGATAGCTGCGAGAGCCTCACTCGAGCTGAGAGCGAGTTATGTCTGGAGTGAGGTCAGAGTGTGAGGGAATTAGGTGCAGAGGGGGAAGTGGGGGCAGGCTATATATCTTTGTATCTATATAAAGTTTGTGAAGATGGTGTGGCAGGTAAACTGTGAGGTCTGTCACATGTGGGAGTCAATGGAGGGCGCCTTAAGTCCGGGCGACTTCGTCTGCCGCAAGTGTCTGGAAATCAGAGAGCTCCAGCTGAGAGTAGCTGAGCTGGAGTCTCAGGTGGAGATGCTGCGCAGCATTAGGGATGGAGAAAACTTCCTGGACAGCTTTATCCTGGAGCCGCACACTCCCCTGAGTCCCAAGGAAGAAGAATATAGCAGCGACGGACATGACTGGGTGACAGTCAGGCGGGCAGGCAAGTGTTCCCGAAAGAGAGGGGCTGAAGAATCCCAGACTTTAGCCTTGTCTGACAGGTAAGAAATATTGGCAACCTATGTGGACAAGGAAATCTGCGAGGAAGACGGGCAAACTGACCCCAACACCCCTGTGCAGGAGGTTAAAAATGTAATTCTTTTTGGGGATGAGACAGTCGGGAGGACTGATTTTCTGTAGTCGTAGCAGGGAGACAAGAAGACTGTTGTCTTCCTGGGGCCAGGGTGAAGGATGTCACCGCCGGGCTGGAGATAAATTTGAGGCATGAGGGAGAGGATTCAATCGTAATGGTACATTTAGGGACCAATGACATTGGTAGGACCAGTAGGGACGAGTTAAGGAGTGAGTTCCGGGAATTGGGAATTAAACTAAGCAATAGAACTTCCAAAGTGATGATATCGGGACTGTTACCTGAGCCAGGAGCTAATTGGTACAGGCAAAAGAAGATCATAGATCTGAATGCCGGGCTAAAAGAGTGGTGCGGAGAGCAGGAATTCCAATTCATGGGCCACTGGCACGAGTATTGGGGAAGATGGGAGCTTTTCCAAAGGAATGGGCTCCACCTAAATAGGGCTGGGACAAATGTCCTGGCTACGCGAATAAATAGGGAGGTAGAAAGGGCTTTAAACTACTAAGGGGGGGGGAGGTAAAAACATAGTAAAGTATAGTCCACCACAGTTAAACTTGAGATCAACAAAAGCAAGAGAGCAGATTAACAAGGGAGAAGAGCAAAGTGTGTCAAGCCGGGAAAGGAAGTACAGTGATAGAGTGCTGGTGAATAGGGTTAATAGCCGGAAGTCAGAATTAAGGCGCTATATCTGAATGCACGAAGCATTCGTAACAAGATAGATGAATTAGTTGCACAAATAGAGACAAACCGGTATGATCTAGTAGCCATCACCGAGACATGGTTACAGGGTGATCAGGGATGGGAACTGAATATTCCCGGCTACGTGGTATATAGGAAAGATAGGCGATGTGGTAAACGAGGAGGGGGAGTGGCCCTGCTAATAAAGGATGGGATAAAAACAGTAGAGAGGAAAGATTTTAAATCTGAAAAGCAAGATGTAGAGTCAGTATGGGTAGAGATACGTAACTTCAAGGGGCAGAAAACTATAGTGGGAGTAGTTTATAGACCCCCAAACAGTGGTCAAAGTATCGCTCAAGGTATAAATCAAGAGATTAGTGGAGCATGTAGCAAAGGAAAGACACTAATTGTGGGTGATTTTAACCTGCACATAGACTGGGACAACCAAATTGGGAAAGGTAACATAGAAGAGGAGTTTATAGAATGTATTAGAGATAATTTTCTAGATCAATATGCTGAGGAGCCGACCAGGGAACAAGCCATATTAGACCTTGTTTTGTGTAATGAAACAGGGCTGATCAGCAAACTGGAACTTAAGGCTCCTCGAGGGCAAAGCGATCATAATATGATGGAATTTAGCGTTAAGTTAGAGAGGGAAGTAGTTAAGTCTGAAGCAAAAGTCTTCAATTTAAATCGAGCCAACTTTGCTGGTATGAGAGAGGATTTAGCCAGAATAAACTGGGAGACTAAACTTAAAGATTTGACGGTAGACCAGCAATGGCAGACATTCAAGGAGATAGTGCAAAATTCCCAACGAGCACATATTCCTTTGAGGAATAAGAATGCCATGGGAAAGGTGGTGCAGCCATGGCTAACTAGAGCAGTTAGGGAAAGTATCAAATCAAAAGAAAAAGCCTATAAAACAGCGAAGATGAGTAGTAAACCCGAGGATTGGGAGAACTTTAGGGAACAACAGAGGAGGACCAAAAAATTGATCAAGAGGGAGAAAATAGATTACGAGGGCAAACTAGCAAAGAACATAAAAACAGACTCCAAGAGTTTTTACAAATATATAAAGAGGAAAAGGCTAGCGAGGGTGAATGTGGGTCCATTACAGGCAGAGACCGGAGGAATTATAATAGGGGACAAAGACATGGCAGAGTCATTAAACAAGTATTTTTCTACAGTCTTCACCGTAGAAGACACTGGAAACATACCAAAAATAGAGGACCAAGAAGACAATGTTAGCGAGCAACTTAGGGAGATTAACATTAGTAAAGAGATGGTTCAAGGTAAATTGTTGGGTCTTAAAACCGATAAATCCCCTGGACCGGATGGCCTGCATCCGAGAGTTTTAAAGGAGGTGGCTACTGAGATAGTGGATGGCATGTCTATAATCTTCCAAAAGTCTGTGGATACTGGAAAAGTTCCCATTGATTGGAAGATTGCAAACGTAACTCCACTATTTAAGAAGGGTGGGAGAGAAAATAGGGAAAACTATAGACCAGTTAGTTTGACGTCAGTTGTAGGGAAAATTCTTGAGTCCTTAATAAAAGACGTAGTTATGGGATACCTGGAAGACCATAAAAAGATTAGGCAGAGTCAACATGGCTTTACAAAAGGGAAGTCATGCTTGACTAACCTTTTAGAATTTTTTGAGGATGTATCTAGCAGGTTGGATAAGGGGGAACCAGTAGATGTGGTATATTTGGATTTTAGGAAGGCATTTGACAAGGTGCCACACAAAAGGCTGTTACTCAAGATCAAGGCCCACGGGATTAATGGGAAAATATTAACATGGATAGAAGAGTGGCTATCGGGTAGAAAGCAGAGAGTAGTGATAAACGGATCATTCTCGAATTGGCAGAATGTAACTAGTGGAGTGCCACAAGGATCAGTGCTTCGCCCTCAGCTATTTACCATTTACATCAATGATCTGGACGAGGACGTTGAATGTAATGTGTCTAAATTCGCGGATGATACTAAACTTGGTAGCAGAGTGAGCTCTCAGGATGATGCAAAAAGATTGTGACAAGATATAGATAGGCTCGGGGAGTGGGCGAGTAGGTGGCAGATGGAATTCAATGTTAGCAAGTGTGAAATTATTCACCTTGGTAGCAAGAATAAAAGAACAGATTATTTTCTGGAAGGGGAGAAGTTAGATAGAGTTAGTATTCAAAGGGATTTGGGTGTCCTTGTACACCAGTCCCAAAAAGTTAGTTTGCAGGTGCAGCAGCAACTAAGAAGGCGAACGTTAGCGTTCATCTCGAAAGGTTTAGAATATGAGTAGGGAAGTCTTGCTGCAACTGTATAGGGCTTTGGTGAGACCGCACCGAGAGTGTTGTGTGCAGTTTTGGTCCTTATTTAAAAAAGGACAGACTTGCCCTGGAGGGGGTGCAGCGTAGATTCACTCGGTTAGTTCCTGGGATGAGGGGACTGACCTATGAGGAGAGGCTGAATAAACTGGGGCTGTATTCTCTGGAGTGCAGAAGAATTAGGGGAGATCTTATTGAAACTTATAAGATTCTTAAAGGGCTGATAAAGTAGACACTGAGGGTCTGTTTCCCCGGGAGGAGAATCTATAACCAGGGGTCACAGTCTTAAAATTAAGGGTCAGCCTCTTAAAACAGAGTTGAGGAAACATTTCTTCACTCAGAGGGTAGTGAACTTATGGAATTCACTGCCCCAGAAGGCTGTAGATCTCAGTCCTTGAACATTTTCAAGGCTGAGACTGTAGATTCTTGAAAAATAGAGGGATTAGGGGATATGGGGATAGATAGGGCAGGTAATCAGAGTTAGGTGAGAAGATCAGCCATGATCTTATTGAATGGCGGAGCAGGCACGAAGGGCCAAACGGCCTGTTCCTAATTCTTATGTTCTTATGTTCTTAAATTGTCAGGTCAATCTGCTATCACAAGAGCCACAAGATGATGGCTCAATTTTGCATTTAGTTCCTTGGCCCCCAATCCATTCTGTTCTCTCCTGGATTTATAGTTGCCATTTATGGTTGCCATCATTCAACATTCACTGAAAAGCTAGTGTAGCCAGCCATTATCTCCAACATCAATGCTACAGTCTGTGGAGTCCTGTAGTGTAGATCAATCACCTCACAAGCGAGAGACCTGGGTTCGATTCCCGGGCAGGGTGAAATGTTGGGCAAGTTTCCTTACTTCACATGCCTCTGTCTTACAAGCTATAATGGGAACCCAGTTATTAGTTGATTGGCGGCTCGCTTTTCCGGGGGTAATAACCCCTTCAAAAAAATTAATGAAAAAAAAATTTGGTCACTCAGTCCATGACTGTTTGCGGGACACTGCTGTGTGCAATTGGCTGCCGCATTTCGCCTACAACATATGCAGTCAATTCACTTGACAGTATGTTTGTTCTGTGAAGCGCATTGAGGCGTCTCAAAGATGTGACAAAGTGCTATATCCAATACAAGGATTATTATTACATCTCAATTGGTTAAGAAGATGAGGTATTTTTACCAGGATATCAAAAAGGGCTAAGGTCAGAAGCTCGGAACAGCAAGATGGAAAGAGTAGGAGAGAAGATTCAATAATTCAAAAAGTAACACTAAATTTAGCTTTTAAAAGACTGTAGATGGGAAAGGAAAGACCCAAGAAGTCAAGGAGTTCACACTGTTAAAAGATTATGGGAAAGAGTTAAAGGTGGTGAAATGAGTATTATTTCAACACAGTGAAAGAATAGCTTGATGCTGCAATGGAAAGATGTTAAGGTAGGTATTCTGGAAGAATGAGATAAGATCAAACGTATGAAACAGGCTACCTAGGGGAGCTCCCAGAAAGTGTCAATTCATTCAAGCACAAATTAGATAGATTTCTGTTAGAAAATAATATCTCAGGATACAATATATAGTTTAAGACACGACATGTCATGTGACTGGAGTGGTGGAAGGCGAACTAGATGGACCTTGGGCTTCTTTCGCCGAGCAAATTCTTAGGTTCTTAACATATAGCAGGCTCAGTGAGGAAATGACTGAACCCAAAATAGCTCAAACTAGGCAGAAATTGTGAATTGGGCCCAAGGTACAAATAATTCAGTAGCTTAAGGGTTAATATCTATTTAACAGAACACATTTTGATATCTAATTTACAGCATCACAAAGTTCAAGTGAAAAAAAATCTGCCTTTTCTTTGATTAACCTTATCTTTGAACAATCAATGAAATGAGGTGGAAACTATGAGAAAGCCTAAATAGCCCTTCCCAGAAACTGTGCAAATAAGAAGCATTTAGATTAGTAAATTTATGATTTAAATAATAAATGGTTGAGCCATTGCAACATTCATCAATGTTGATATTTACATTATGCTTTGTTGGAAAAACTTTCCATTTAAATGATGAGTCAAAGTCCTTCAGGTGAGTGTATTTCACGTACGAATGCATTGCTGATAGTTCCAGCCTTCATTACTGTTTGAATCACTGTTTACTTTGAGTGTGTACTTGCTTAACTGTATTTGCTGCCATGACTCTTGGAAATGGATTGACGACTGTTTTAATAGCAAATTCATAACGTATCTCTGCAGTGGAATTCAGCTGGGTAAACAGAACCCGAGTAAACTGTGAACAAAGAAATACCGAGCACCCACATCAACAGAAAAATAGCTATTGTAACTGTAGAGTTATGCAAGCATGGATGGTCTCAACCACCAAAGGCAAATAGGTTACATTTGTGCGCTCTTCAAGTGCGCTTAATAGTTGTGCTTAATAAAAGTCTCCAAACTACTAATCTATGTCATAGAATAATAATTTGGTCGCTCAATCCACGACTATTTGCTGTGCGCAATTGGCTGCTGCGTTTTGCCCGCAAAATATACCGTCAATTCACTTTACAGTTGCTTAGCAACGTCTTGAAGACGTGATAAGGCGCTGTATCAAATGCAAGAATCAATATTGTTGTAAAATATTTAAAATACAGAAAAGTTGGGCGTGCTTTCCCCTCCCCACCCCCTTCAGTTTCCTCCTCCAATTCGGGGCCCAATCAACAGTGGAGATCATAGAATCATACAGCATAGAAGGAGGCAACTGGGCCCAACCAGCTCTTTGAAAAGAGATGTTCAATTAAATCCCACTCTCCCGCACTCTCCCCATAGCCCTGCAAACTTGTCCTCCCCAAATAATTACCTACTTCTCTCTTAAAAGTTGTTATCGAATCAACTTCCACTAGCCTTTCAGGCAATGTATTCCAGATCCCAACAACTCGCTGTGTGAAAAAATTTCTGCTCACCTCCCCTCTGTTTCTTTTAACAACTGTTTTAAATCGGTGTCCTCAGGTTACCGACCCACCCACCAGTGGAAATAGTTTCTCCTTCTTCACCCTATCAAACCCCATCATAATTTTGAAAATTTCTATGAAGTCTCCTCTTAACCTTCTCTGCCCCAAGGAGAACAATCCGAGCTTCTCCAGCCTCTCCTGATAACTGAAGTCCCTCATTCCTGGTACCATTCTGGTCAATCTCACTCTCTCTAATGCCTTGACATTCTTCCTAAAGTGTGGTGCCCAGAACTGAACACAGCTGAGGTCTAACCAGTGGTTTATAAGATGTCCTTGGAGATGTCCTACCAATGTAAAAGGCCTTATATAAATGTGAACTGCATTGTAAATTGTATTGTCCAAAACCAATTGATTTTAATTGACTTCATTGTGAATTGATTAAGGGCTAAACAAAGATATCTTTAACTCACAATAATTTTAACTTTCACCCACAGGATATATGATCGGTGCACTTTACATGATATTCTGTGAAACGCTTTGAGACGTCTCAAAGGTGTGATAAGGCGCTATATCAAATCAAGAATTGTTATTATATTATTATAATAACCACATTCTGTACTTATACAGCACCTTTCAAGTTGTGAGAATATCTCAAAATGCTTTACAAAGATTTAGTGAGAGCCCGAGCTGGGAGGGAAAGAGGAAGGATTGTGGGAAAGATGACTAAAGATAACAATAACATTATATTTGTAAAGCGCCTTTCACATCGGGAGGAAGTCCCAAGGACATAGTCAAAGAATTGCATCTTCAGACTGCGGATGACGGGGAGACTAGACTAAATGGAAAAATATTTCAGAGACTCAGCCTGGATTTACTGTTCCACATAGTAATTTTTCATATTTAATATTTGTGCATCCAAATCTTCAATCTGTTTAATAATTTAACAAACTGTTCCAAAGGGCTCTAAGTCACTTACCAGTTTTGACCATAAATAAAGAGACACAATACAAAGATAGTAGTTCGAAGTTCCCAAAACGTGATAGAATTTAAACATTCAATAAGAGGATGGCTTGGCAGCATCAATCGTTTCCGACTCCACTTTAATCCATAACTATCCTCAAAATATCCCCATTGACAAGCATCTGACCAGTGTTAGCAAACAGTAACCACAATGTAAATGTGTATCCTTTATACTGAGTATTCTTAAACCCAATCCCCAGTAAATCGCAGACACACATATAATTTTCTAAACTAATTTGGAGAAAATTACCCCCAACTCGCACTTGAAAGGACTGCAACCCTTCTGACTCTGATGTTAATGAAGCACAGAAGCCAAAGACATTCAGTCACGGCAAATTCAGCAAACCATACCAAATAGCTTTCACGTGGAGCAAAATTAAATTAGCATCTACCCATATAGATGGATGGCATCCTAGATAGCTGCATTACTGGTAACTTCTACCAGTAAATACATTGCAGCAAAGTTTCAAAGATGGCTCATTCAATAAGAATAACCTAATAATAATCCTTGCATTTGATATAGCACTTTATTACCTCATCAAAACATATCAAAGTGATTCATAGGTGCTTACTGGAGTATGTTGTGTACTTTTGGTAGTTAAACTGACAACTCTGACTCGGAGGCAAGACTGTTATGAACTGAGCCAGGCGGACATGTATGTATAAACTATTTATTGTTGTCTGCCCTAAAATTCCTTCAATAACCCTGAACTTGTGTCCCTCTTGTCCTGTTGCTTTGGCATATCTGAAAATATGGCTCTGTGTCTTACAGAATGCGACGGATTAGAAATGAGGGGAATATTGTTATGGAGGCAATCGTGGGAATCAGATGTGTGCCAGCAACGTGCTACTAAACCGATGAGATAAATAGCCAATTAATCACACTTTGTTGAGTGAATATGGCTGAGGAGGTAAATAAATAAAGCTAAGATTCAGCGGCACACAAGGCAATGCAATTATCTGCTAAGCTACCAAAGAAGATACTTTTCTTTTTAAAAGCAATACTGATATAAGCGACAACAACAAATTTGTATAGCGCCTTTCATTTCGGGAGGACACATAGATAAAATAGAAACATGACTTACACACATAGAAATATGACAAATATGAATTACACTTTGGATTTTATTCCGTGCTTCTAAAATACATAAATTTGAATGACCATACTTTTCTTAGTTTTGATTTCCTTTCTTTGGCATGCATGGCAAATTCTTTTAAATCCAGTAGTTGGGAGCTTTTCGATGATTTGTTGTGGTTCACTTAATCAGAGCATTCTGTTTGGAAACGAGCTTTTTTTTGTAGTCACTTCCTAGAGACAAGGATCTTCACTGCCAGGCCTGACTCGTATAGAGGCGTTGAGAGGCCAGCGGTTGCTTCTACCCGTTCTGCTTTTCGGACACCCTCCCCTCCACCCCCACCCTCCGTCTCTTTCAGGTCCGCTTCGCCCTCCCTTTCTTTTTAATAAGATAAATTGTATACTTATACAATTGGTATAATTATGAAAGTGTAATCATTTGTTGGATAAAAAGGAGGCAGTGGATCGTCGATGATATCTCTCCCTGGACTAAAGTAAATGGATTTGTAGTTATAACCTAACTACTGGCCCTGAGAGCTTCTATGTCTGTATCTCTCAGCTACTTGTTGGATAAACTGTGAACCATCCTAGAATCACAGAATTATCAAACACAGAAGGAGGCCATTTGGCCCATCGTGTCTGTGCTGCTCTTTGAAAAGAGCTTCCAAATCAATCCCACTCCCCCGCTCTCTCTCCCATAGCCCTGCAAACTTGTCCTCCACAAATAACCATCATGTGGAGTAGTGGTGGGGGGCTTGGAGGCAATTATTTAGTGAGTATTCCTAAGTGTAATTATTATGCAATTGCAAATAACTAAAAAAAAATTGGTCACCCAATCCATGGCATGTTTGTGGAACGCTGCTGTGCGCAATCGGCTGCCAGGTTTCAGCCACAAAATATACAGTCAATTCACTTTACAATAAATCCTGTGAAGCACTTTGAGACGTCTAGAAGACGTGATAAGGTGCTATATCAAATGCAAGGATTATATTCCCAGTTATTGTGCACTTTTCCTGATAGTCCTATCTTTTTCGTCAATTGCACATGGGAAGACCGATCACAACCATTTCCTGGATTTTCTTCAGAAACCTAGTTTTTCCATTTCAGCTGGTGTAAAGCATTTTGAGGGGTCTTGAAGACGTGATAAGGCATTATATCAAATGCAAGGATCATTATTATTATTACTCTTTCCACCATTCAAAACAAGTAGCCACCCGTGCACAATTGGTTCCAAATGACCTGTTTTGGCATTACTAGCTGACGGACATCATGACTGAAGAAATAATACCTACACTCTGCTTTGTGCTGCCAATTCAGCAAATTCCCAATTCCAATAATGCCATTTAAAAGCATATAAGTAGCACCACTACCATAGAAAGCAAGGAAAGTAAAGCCTCCAAATTCAGGTTACAACATCTTATTCTCAATAACTGTTCACTTCCTCACAAATAACGGGTGTGAAAACCAATGTGCAGCCAACTCCACATTTGTAAATACCAGATAAGTGAATACTTCAACTAACAGATGAACTATACATCACTGGATATTTCAACAGGCAACTGAGGAGATTTGAGAAGCACTATCAGATATTTTGAAGAGGCAGTGACATTTACACAGCGCCTTTCACGTCAGGATGTCCCAAGGTGCTGGACATTCAGGGATCTGCACCAGCTGATGGTTGAGATCTGGAGGGGTGGAGAGAAGGTAACAGTAGGAGAGTGACCAAGGTGCAGTCAAAGAGGAGGGTCTTGAGATGGGTCTTGAAGGAGGCTAGGGAGGGGGCAAGGCGGAGGATGGAGTTCCAGAGGGTGGGGACAGAGTGGCTGAAGGCCCATCCACCAATGGTGGGGCGGGCAGGACAGGGGGGGACGTGAAGCTGGCCTGAGCCCACTGAATGATTGGCCAGTGGGGAACTTGATTAAAAAGAGAGAGATAATGAGCCCTGTCTATCTTGTATTCATCAATGACCAAGCCAGAAGGATAATGTGGAATAAATAGCACAAGTTGGTGCAGATTCAGGCAACTTTAGACCATGTCAAGGACTCAGCAAGTGCAGAAGGTAATTGACAGTTGGAATAGTTTATCAGAAAGTGTAATGAAGACTCATTTAAGAAGCAGATTGGTGGTGTAATGAGAAGACGGTAAGGTTGCTATTCTAAAAGGATTTAGATCATATGCCCTGAAGGGTCTTCATCCATACAGCTCTTCTGATTTCACAAAATAAAGCGAATATAAAAAGCACAAATCATTTTCTATGGGAAGCTCAAGAAAGTTTAAGGGATTACTTTTAGTTCTAATAGAACCAATTGTGCAACTGGCACTTTAAGAACATGAGAAAACTGACATCCAGTTTCAAAGCTCTGTGCACGATTACATTGCCACTCAACACTAACTCAACAGTGGAAGGCACTAACACAAACTAATTCTAAACCACAATCAAATAACAAACAGAAGAGTCCCCAGTTGATAAGCTGAAGTATGTAAGTAAGGCAATTACATTCAGAAAACATACTGTATAAAGAGACGCTTTATAAAAAAGCAGAGCTGTCCAAGAAGTAAGCTTAACACAATCAGTTCCAATACTCCATCTCCCTCAATGCAGTAATCTGTTATTGGTACAACATATAGCGGCAGATACCGTAGTCTGATAAAGGTTTCTTATTATATGTCTTTCTTAAATGCATACAACAAACACTTAAAGTGCTTGAGTAGGTTTATTTTGACAGTCTCTAAAGATTTATGAGGGCTTTTAAGTATGACAGTGTCCTTGATCTTTGATACTTACTGCAAAATCCCAGTCCTGAAATGCAATTTAAGAACATGATAATTGCACTGTAAGTTTAAATATGTCATTGTGTCGCCACCTTGTGGGCAGCAGCCAATCTGTTGTTGGATGAAGCACAATGGATGGCTGTTGAATTGCTCAGTCAAGAAACAGATTTGCAGAGACTAACATGGGGAACGCACGAGTCTTCCTTTGATATTTTCGCAATGTGTAATACACCAGAAAAATGCACTTGAAATCATCTGTGAAAGGTCACCCAGTCTATCATTGAAAACTAGGCAATCCAAAGTCAACCGGCCTTTTGCACATTATCAAAGAACCAGCAGCTTCTTTGAATGTGAAGGGAAGCTATTACATGAAAAGAGTAGTTGTTTGTTGTGGAGCCACCCCCACAACATTCAAGTGACTGTTTGATGTTATTAAAGAGCTGGTTGTTTAACTGCCTATTTTGTCATATTAATAACGACAAACTCATCTTACTCTTTAGCTGAGCCTTATGCGTGTGCTTTGATACACGTGTAGAGCTCTCTTCAAGCTCTGGATTAGAAATATGAATCAGGCTTCCTACTCTGAATTACTTCCAGCTATATAGACTGGGCAAGAGCTCTAACTTAAGTTTTGAACCAGTTTAAAAGTCGTCCTATGGATCCTCTTCTTAATATGAAAGGTACTATACGAATGTAATTTGTTGTTGTTGCATAACATTCTTAACTATTATTAATAATCTTTGCATTTGATACAGCGCCTCATCACGTCTTCGAGACGTCTCAAAGCGCTTCACAGAATACACTGCAAAGTGTAATGGCTGTGTATTTAGTGGGCGACAGCCAATTGCGCACAGCAGTGTCCCACAAACAGCCGTGGATTGAGTGACCAAATTATTATTTTTTGGGGAGCGATTATTACCCCCGGAAATGTGATCTGACAATCGACTAACAAGTAGGTTCCTACTTACTGCTAGGTAAACAGAGGAGTGTGTGTGTGTTTGGAGAAGGAAACTTGCCTAAGGTTTCACCCTGTCCCACCCGGGACTCAAACCCAGTTCCTCTTGCTTGCAAGGCAAGCCCGCTAACCACTTTTACAGGAATCCGCCTCTTATATGTGGAAACTCTCCTCTCTACATTGCACACACCCTGGAAAAGAAGGGCTCTAGGAAAAGGTCCTATCCACAAATGTTAACCTGCTGTGTGATCCTGTCTTTACACAGAGTAATTCACAATGTGAGTTGGCTATGAGGAAGGGTGGTTGAGGCCAGGATCCTGGATTAATTTGAGAAACAATGTGATGCTGCTACAGGTGAATGGGGGGGGGGGGTGGTTTCGAAGGCTAAAAGTGAATGGACAAAAGGGCCTTCTTCATCTGTTATCTCTTGTAATCTTTTTCTGATGCTGATTGTTGACAGCATTTTATCTGATAATTGTCACTACGTATAAATCATGTGTAGATAGAGAATTACAGATGCCTTTAACTGTGTAGTGACTTACACCTGCTGTTTTTACATCTGGACACATTTTGTATGACATTTTGCTCATCCTTTTCTTCCACCTCCCTAATATCTAGCAAGTCGATGCCACGCAGTGGTTATTGCTTTTTGAAAATTACATTTAACAATGTAAGAGAAATTATGTGCTCAGGTATTGTCCCTCACCACCTACAGTGAATGTACAAAGGAATGGGCGCTTATTCTTTCTGTGTTCTTGTTGCTTAGATATTGCTGCATACATTCAAACACTAGGATTTAATATAGGACTGGATAGAAGTCTCCAATTATAATCAGGTAATGCGATAGTGGGATCTATTAATAACGATAATTAAAACTAACCATTCTTTCATTATGCCTTAAGTCAGGGTGGTCCAAGCTTTTGGCTGCTGAGGGCTGGATGCCCTATTTGAGAAACATGCACGGGCTACATAAGCAATATCTTTGTATTTTACTTCCAGAGATATAACAACATTTTTTTACGGGTTTTGCAGAGAGCGGGTGGGCCAGGTGAAATGGAGGGAGAGCAGGCCGCCAGTTGGACTACCCTGCCTTAAATAATAATAGCCCACAGTAAAGAGCTCTTCGGGGGTGAAACATAAAAGATAACTGTACTGAATGTAGATTGTTCAATCCATGTGGATCCACTTCAATCCACGACTGTTTGTGGGATCCTGCTGTACGCAATTGGCTACCGGGTTTCAACCCGCAAAATTCACTTTACAGTATATTCTGTGAAGTGCTTTGGGATTTCTTGAAGATGTGAAGACAAAGTCAAATGCAAGGATTATTATTATTATTGTTTTCTGTAAACAGCGCAAACAAACTACGATGGTCTTGAGATTTATTATCAGCAATCTATTAAAGAAAAAAATTCTAAAAGGTGACTGAGTGATTGAAGATCTCACCAGAGACTCCTTTGTAAGAAAGAAAGTACTGTTTTCTTTGTGTATGCATAAGTAATATAAATGGAATCTGCCGTGGTCATAAATATAATGTATTCCTACAAATGTAATGGGGAGTTACTTGAAGTGCTAAGGATTATTTCATACAAAGAAACAAAGCAGAGCTCCCAAGGACCAGACACATATTTCTTTGTAAAAACAGATGCAGAACTCAGCTTTTTCAGAAATGGAGGTCCATACACTTAAGACATCCATATTTCATGAAAAACACCTTCCCAGTTACACTGTGCTTCTCTTTGCAATCTCACACACAGCACTGAAAATGTACAAACAAGTTCAACACTAAAACAGATTTTACATTTTATTTACAATAAATGATAGCTGAGTACAACAGCTTGCACTTATATAATGCCCGTCACATGGGGTAGCATCCAGGAGCGCTTGAGTATCAAGAATTGGCAAGATTTCTTAACAAAAAATAATCAGTAAGACTTGATCCATATGATAACCAGATCTCAGCTACAATATATTACAGGAGGTCTCATGACGTACTCTTGCCGACTAAAAGCGAGTTGTAAGCCATTGACACAGAAGAAGCTCATTGAATCTCTTCTACCCACCCAAAACATTTGTAAGCACAATAACTCGTTTCATTATTCGTCTCTCAGACAATCCAAAATGTTATTCTACAGCAGAACTTTCAACATTTTTCATCATTTTAAAGGTCCGACTGTATATAGTTTCAATCAAAGCAATTTGTACTAGGTTATAAGCAAACATGACAAGTTGTTTTCTGCAGGCAGTTTTCATTCTATTTGACTCCCTAGAACTTTGAGCGTTGCGATAAGGCTGTGATAAGTAAAGGAGAAAGCTTTTGTATTTGATTTCTGATAGATTTGACACTCTTGATCCTAAAGTGCCCTGCCTTGTCAAATCTGAGACAGTTTATGCCTGCGTGTAATTTTCAAGAGCAGACTAATGGAATGGAAACTTGAGATTCTGTTACAACTCTTTTCAATATTGTACTTCAGTCACTAGGCCTATCAGCTCAGCACACCTGTGGTCCATTATTATAGTTAATTATAATACAGCTCTGTGTTAATATTGTGCCTGTCTGTCTGGATTGTCTGGCTTCACAACCCATTGTATTTGAGAACTGTCTGTTAAGATGCCTTCATTAAAGTAAGTAACGCTCTATGAGGAGATTGTGCACAGCTACATTCGATTCTAAAAATAGGAAATTCATTCTTAATTCAGTGTGTTTTATGATTCTTGTAATTGTTGAGGTTTTTGTGGTCAGTTGCGATGCAAATTTGAACTTTTCCCTTAAGACCTCTGACCTCTGGTGGACAAACCACTGTGGTTTGGATTCCAATCAGAAAAGATAAATAGATTTTACTACAACAACTTCTGCTCCATCAGCGTCCCATCCTCCCCCACCCCCAAACCTCTGTGTGGTTGACATCGCAAACAGTATTTCACATGAGCATCAATAACATATTGAGGATTGAGGTATTTGATACTGCCGCTTGTTTTCTTTTTTTAAGCTCTCCCTTTTCTGAGAATGTTTTATGCATTAAATGTGAGTTATATTCTGTTTAGCCCTCCCTGATACTTACAGTTTTATTATCTATGTTTAACATATCAACTATATATATATATTTAGATTAAATAAAATAAGAAAACAAAAATGTTCAGCACAGAAGGTCATTGTATCTGTTGTGCTAATGCTATCTTTGATTTTTTTTAAGTCATCTCATTTTCTGTCAGGCTCCGCCACTGTTAAGCGTTCCGAGTCACTGTCCCGTGCGAAGGGTGCAAGTTGTTGTTGTTTCCAGTTTTCTTCCCCTTAGTGTTTTTACTTCTCAAGTGCTTATGCAATGCCCTTTTGAATAATTATTTTGATCCTAACCACTTGTGGTTTTGAAATCCAACCCCTACCCCCACAACAAAATGCCTTTTACTCTCTCTCCCAATTCTTTTGCTAATTGTATTTGAATGCTGAACTAAAGTGGGAGTACAGAACACATTTCCCCTCAGACAGTAGTTCAAATCCACTTCAGGTTAATAGAAGTCCCTCTGAAGGGCAATTAAGGGTCTAAAGTAAAATGAAGCCAAGCTTATTAATGGACAGTCGCATTCCAAGAGATCATAAGAACTGGTGTGGTAAATGGTAATGGATGAACAGGTTAAACCATCCCATAAGAGGCAGATTAACTAATTTTAGTGGTGCTATAGACTTAAACGTGATCAAATATTGCTTGATGTTGGAGATGCGTGTAAATGAGTGAGGTATATTCAACGGGCACTGATATTTATCAACACATTGTGCACTTTTTGGAAGTTGTCAAGTGTAGAGCAATGGTACAGAATTTCTATCTTTAGTATCTGTACGCTACGGCAAATTATATTGGTGCAGATTCACAACACAGTTCTGCAGTAGCTCCAAGACTTTTGATACGCATCAAGTCTACTGCACTTCCCCACAGGTGAGGCTTAGCAAACTTACACAATTAATTACTGCTTTTCCTTTACGAAGAGGGTAACAGAACAGGTTGCCAGGAAAGGTGGCAAAGGCCAAGACACTGGACTCAGGTAAAAAGCAGCTTGTTAGAGTGATGGGGGCGGTGGGAGATAGGATTAGTAGCTTAGTGGTTAGAGCATTCACCTTGCAAGCGAGAGGACTTGGGTTTGATTCCCGGGCAGGACAAAACGTTGGGCAAGCTTCCTTACTCCACTCTGTTTACCTAGCAGAAAGTTGGAACCCGATTGTTATTCGATTGATGGATTGTATTTCTGGGGGTAATTAATCCCTTAAAAAAGTAACAATAATAATTTGGTCACTCAGTCCATGACTGTTTGTGGGACATTGCTGTGCAATTGGCTGCCGAGTTTTGCCCCCAAATGTACAGTGAATTCACTTTTCAGTGTATTCTGTGAGGTGCTTTAAGACGTCTCGAAGACATGAAAAGGCGCTATATCAAATGCAAGGTTTATTATGATGAATGACTCTAATGACTGGAGTCATTGTATCTTGGTTCTGTGAACCAGAGCACAAAGACCCAACACATCCTGCAGTACTGTTCAAAAAACAGAGACTGTTTTAATTAACCCAATCTACCGAGCATCAAGTCATCTGTATTCTTGCATATTGAGTGAATAGACTTCAGGCCTTTAGAGAGTATCGAGTATTGCTAGTTAAAGACCTGATCAATTATAGTACTTGCTTTGAAGTATTTATCAGGACCTGAGATTAAAAAAAGGTCGAAGATAAATTTCAAGATCATTGACCAGTTAACGGGTAACGGTGTGTGACGAGTCTGTTTCTAGTCGTGCGACTGACAAACTTGGTGTGTCATTGTTTCAGAAACTTCTTTTCATTGCCACATTTTAGGCTATTTGCATCCAAAGACCGTTTTTATATATTCTAGCTATTAATATTTGTGTTTGTGTATGTTTTTATTTCCACTTTAGTATGAAACACACTCTCTGTTAATAAATAGATTTTGCATAATTCTCTAAAGCCCATGTGAAGAGCATTATTCTTTCGCTTTCCAAATTGAGATGAGAAAACAGTGTAACAACATATTAAATAGCAAGAATTATGTTATACAAAAATAAGTGAAATTTAATTGCATATGAGACATTAAGATTAATAATAATACCTTTAACAAACATTTTTTAAAATAATAATAATTTGGTCACTCAACTCTCGACTGTTTGTGGGACACTTCTGTGCTCAATTGGCTGCTGCATTTCACCCACAAAATATACAGTCAATTCACTTTATAGTATATTCTACCAAGTGCTTTGAAACATTTCAAATACTTGATAAAGCACTAAATCAAATGCAAAGATTATTATTATCTGGTTTTATGAATTGTGTTGCATGCATTAATTTAAGAATATTTCCTGAAAGACTTTACAAAATGTTAACACATAGCATCAATTTCTTTGATAGTTCTTTTTGATCTATGCATTTCATGTTATTCCCATTCAAAAGTGGGTGTAAGTGCAATGCACCATTTTTTCCTTGTTAGCTAGACCGATATTGATCTGCGGCATCAGTTACTTAGTGACCGAGAGTGGTAACCAACCATTGGACCTGATTGCTTAGCATTCCTGGGAGAGTGTTGCAACCTTCCTACATTTACAATGTTTTCTTTTCAGTTATTCCCAAACCTTATCACGGAATATTTCACAATCCTGGTCCAGTTTTATTCCGCACAATGTACAATAATACGTATGATGATGGGACAGTGACTTTATTTTTGTGAAGCGATTCCCTTGCAGAGTTATTGAGGTGTTGCCGCAGTCCCAGACTTTCAGCAACGTCTGGGTTGGATATCAACAGCGATCTTGTAAAATGATATGAAGCTGCGCTGAAGTTCTGGCTTTGGCAGACTGGTCTCAAATGTGCTGTTCTAGCCAGCTGGGACATGCAGTATAAACACATTACCACAGCTATTTCCAATAATTATCTCCCACTATGAAGTTCTCAACACCCCATTTGTCAATATTTACCCAAAGGGCACACAGTAGTAGATACAGTTAGCATAAAATGTAGAACTGCAGAATGTCATTCATTTTAGTTTAATAGAACATTCAGGAAAATTGCTGTGGGAGAGAAATGTAAAAAAAATTATCTCTGAGGAATGTTTAAAGAGAAGTCAGATGCTATGTAATTCCTGTAATTGTATATTACCTGAACATGAGAAGTGCTTTTAGGACGACACACTCGGGACACAATGTCAAATAAATGGGCTAGGTCAGGTTTCTTATTCAGAGGACACCTGGCTGTACTGTACATGTAACTCAAGAGAGATTAAACCCACCACAGTTGAAGCTGCCAGAAAATTGCCAAACATCATACTGGGAGACCTTGTTTTGACTAACTTTTTACCTCTTGTGGGCTTTTCTTAAAAAAAAGAACATATTGCAATTGATTGCAAATTACAAAAATGAATTCACAGAATCATAAAATATTACATCATGGAAGGAGGCCGTTCGGCCCATCGTGCCTGTGCCGGCTCCTTCGAAGTGTTACCCAATCAATCCCACTGCCCTCTCTTTCTCCACAGGATCATTTAAGGTCAATAATAAAAATAAAACTGAACTCCTTTTTAATGAAATGGCAGATCCAAAACGTATGATGCAGACTAGAAGTTGTGTTATGTTCATTATACAGTCACTACACTTTACAGTATATTGTGTGAAGTGCATGATAAGGCGTTATATCAAATGCAAGGATTATTTTTTTTTATTTATGCATCAAAACCCAATGAACAATTTTCACGTGCACCAAGATGTAGGGTGGATCTCATTGGAAAGTTAGCAGCTTTGAATCTGCAAAATACGGCTTGTAAAGTTAATATCACTTACAGAATTGGTAGATTTCTCAATGTTTCACAGGATAAGTTAATAGAAAGACCACAGATATCCTTGAACTAAAATCTGGAAACTGGACTTGGCAATGCAGTTTGGAAATACTGCTTTATTGCACATCACTCTTCAAGACTCTGACTTTTAATTAATATATCTCAAAACTGCTGCAGTTTATTTTACACAAAGGACCTACGTTACCATAGGTTTATTTCTACAACAAGGCACTAAGATGTCAATACTGATAATTGGATATGTGTACATCTTCTCCAGTTCTTTTTAAATGGATGCGGGGGGAAGAAAAACTGAACATCTTCAATATTAATTGTTAACTGATCCATTTTGCATGCAGTGAGAGTTGTGAGCCAACAGAGTCTATGATAGAATTTTGGCTACCGGCAACTTCTTGTGGTGGAGTGGTAATTATTTTCAGACAATAAGCAACAACAGATAAACTCATGGATATTGTCAAGCCAGAGAACCCAGCTTATGAAAAGATGCACATGTACTTTCTCAGGCATCTGGGAGATGTTTCAAAGAATACAAATAAATATTGTACACAAGAATTACCCTGAACCATAATGACAATTACATAAATCACTGAGTCAAGAAATCTGCGTTTCCCCTACAAACGCTAAAGCTAAATAATGTAGGAGCATCAAGGGATCTCGCTGCCAATTGTTAATTCTTGGTGCACTATCTTTCTGAAAACATTTACTGAAAAAAAATCATTGATGCTTAAATATATAGTGTATACCCAGTGATACAAATCTATAACGCTGATGTGCTTTCTAACAAGCCCAGGGCAATCAAAATGTGAAAAGCTTCATATTCCTTGCATCATTATTTTGAAATCAAAACTCCTTGCACCTACTCTCCTACTCTTAATCCATTCTTTCACAGGAGCTTTAGGCTGTGGACCTCATTACCTGAGAGTACGGACTTTGCACAAATGCCTTGTAAGATATAAATAGATAAGTTAATATAATAATAATAATCATAATAATCCTTGCATTTGATATAGTGCTTTTTCACATCTTCTAGACATCTCAAAGCGCTTCACAGAATAGTCTGTAAAGTGAATTGACTGTATATTTGTGGGAAAAACATGGCAGCCAATTGCGCACAGCAGTGTCCCACAAACAATGGTGGATTGAAGTGACCAATTTTATTATTTCTTTTTAAGGATTATTATCAAGCGTGTGGAGTAAGGAAACTTGCCCAAGTTTTCGTCCTGCCGGGAATCAAACCCAGGTCTCTCGCTTGTGAGGTGAGCGCTTTAACCACTGAGCTACAGGACTCCTTGGACTATCTTAAAATATGTTAAAATATATTAACAATTTTCCTCTCTCTTTAGGTGCTGTCTGACCTGCTGCTCATTCCCAACAACATCTGTTTTTATTTTAAATTTAAATGCATAAGTTTTTGGTTTTAAATTTTGTATTGTAACAGAATATAAATGCCTTTCAAACATGAATTCTCTTAGTGGATCTATTCACAATTATGTGCATTGACCAAGTTACTTGGTATATGCAGTATTCATGTCCACATGCAACGATACTGTATAATATATTGTATCTCTTTAACTGTCAACAGCTGTTTTGTCACAACGCTGTGTTGAATGTTGTCACAGTCGGTGCCATTTCCAGATAACACTTGACTTCCGTTCCTTGTTAAAGAGCTTTGACAGAAATATGAAGCTCCAATCACAATTTGCTTGAACAGTACTTATCTCTGTCAAAAGACAGGACTTTCAATTTGTCATTTTCCTTCAACAACTTGCCTTAATGTAGCGCCCTCCACACAGGATAGGGTCTCCTACCCCCCTGCCCTCCTCCTGCAATGACCTACTCTCCTTGGTCACCTTTCTAAACAAATTCCTTTCGGCCATCCTCGATATGCTTGTCCCCGTCATCTCCCGTACTGCCTCCTACTCGCACAAATCTCCCTGATACACCAGCCACCTCCGCTCACTCAAATCTCAGGTGCGCTCCGCCGAATGCACCTGGCGCAAATCCAAATTAAGGGTTCACCATCAGATCTGGCAGGACTACACCAAGACCTAACACTCTGCCCTTGCTTCAGCTAAGTCATCCTTTTATTCCAAAATCATCTTGGAAACTAAGGACAACCCGAGACTCCTCTTTTCTACCATAAACCTACTCCTCTGTCCACCCTCCCATAACTCTGCCATCCTCTTCTCCAACATCAAACGCCTGATTGTCTAGCACCCCGGGACGTCTTTCCGGTGTGAAGAGCTATACAGTGTAATTTGCTGTTGTCTTTGAGACATCTCAAAGCGCTTGACAGAATATACTATAAAGTGAATTGACTATATTTTGTGGGTGAAAGGTGGCAGCCAATTGCGCACAGCAGTGTCCCACAAACAGTCATGGTCAGAGTGACCAAATTATTATTTTTGTTAAGGGATTATTACCATCGGAATAGTGATCCGCCAATCGACTAACAACTGGATTTATTTACTGCTAGGTAAACAGAGATGTGTGGAGTAAAGAAACTTGCCTACATTTCGCATTGTGTGAGAATCGAACCCAGGTCCTCCTGTTTGTGAGGCGAGTGCTCTAACCACTGCGCTACAGGACTTCATCAATATGCCTCCTTTCTCCCTATCCCTACTATCTCTCACCTCTTTCACTTGAGAGACAGGAACTTTAGGAATTTGAATGTCTGACTTCCATTGTCATACCCATTGCAGTTTGGGCTTTCTACTGCATGATTTATAACAATAGGGATGTATAAACAAAACCAAAGCAGGTCTGTTGCTCACTGTTCTACAGTTCTACAGTCATTAAATGTAATAATTCTAAGGGTTTCTGATATGACTGTGGCGCCACTGTGTGGTGGTTACATATTTTGCAAAGGGAGAAATGTGGCAACACTCATTATTGAATTGTACAGCAATAATTAAGAAGGGTTTCAGTTATTCTTTGTTGATAATGTTTCATTTATCGTAACTCAATTTAATAATAGCAGAGCTGAAAATAGTAATAACACCTGCAGAACAGTCTGTTTTTCTCCCCTCATCCCTCATCACCTGATGCATAAAATGTACAGTTCCTTGGATACCAACACTTAAAACCAAGTGACCATTCTTGATGGGTGAACCTGGGCAATGAGAGTCTTTAGCTTATTTAACCATTTGAAGAGCAGAAAGCTGAACCAATGATATCCAAAAACAAAACCAATGATATCCACATGCTATCCAAAGCGAGGGAGAAACGTGAGGCAAGTTCCCTTACTCCACACACCTCTGTTTACCTAGCAGCAAGTCGCAACCCGGTTGTTAGTCAATTGGTGGATCACTTTTCTGGAGGTAATAATCCCTTAAAAACTTTTTTTAAATAATAATTTAGTCACTCAAACCACGAATGCTGTGACCAATTGGCTGCCACGTTTCACCCCCAGAAAAGTCAATATAGTCAATTAATTTTACAGTATATTCTGTGGAGTGTCTTGAGACATCTCAAAGATGTGATAAGGCACTATATCAATTGCATGGATCATTATTATTATATCCGCATGCATACAGATTTCAAATAATTATTTGAGATCAATTAGTTAGGGATCAAATCTGGTATCTCCCAGTCTGTGTGGCTCAGGTGAACATTAAAGAATACCTTTATCTACAGATCCCTAAAAATGCCCCAATTCAATAAAATTTTAAGACGACCAATATCCCATAGTTCATTTTTGCCAGTAATGGTGAACCAAGGCAAAGTTGTTTTTACAGTGACATGTCTCTCAGTTTCTGTTGCCAAAGTGATTGGAGTCGTTACATTATGTGTTTTTAAATGGCTGCAAAGCTTCAGTGTATAGAGAAGAATCTCTCTTTAAAATTGTAATCGCATTTTTTTCGTTTACAAGACATTATTAAAAATTCAGGAAAGACATCTGATAACATTCTGCATCTATTGGTTGCAAGCTGTAATTCATGTATGTAAAGAGAAATTTGAGACATTCACTAGTCATCTCTCACATGCTGAAGAAACTACAGACCTGGATTAACTCCTACTTTCAAGGCAGTATCCAGTTCTTTTGGCAATGTCATTACTACTTGCTCAGACACTGGAAATCTCACTTCAAATGTATTCAATCCTTTGAGTTTATAGTCCAGATTGGCACTTTATTGCCGTACTGGGGAAGCAGTCTATTGTTGGAGGTGCCATCCTATCAGATGAGAAGTTTTACTTAAGTCCCATTTTCCTTTTATCTGGGTATTAAAGATCCCACAACACTATTCAGAGAATCAGAATTTCTCATTGTGTCCTGACCAATAATCCTCCAGATTAATTGGTCAATCACTTTAAGGCTGTTTATGCAACTTGGCTGCTGCATTTGTCTATAAAATACAACAATTACACTCTGCCCTTCACGTCAGAAAGACGTCCCAGGGCGGTGGACAATCAGGGGTTCTGGAACTAAGCTGGGAACCGGGGTCAGAAGGGAAGGAGGGCCGGCTGGGGGAGCGTGGGGTGTGCGAAGGTATGCAAAGGCACGTTTGAAGAGGGGGTGAGTCAGATAGATTGCAGGATACAGTTCCAGAGTGTGGGGGCAGAGAGGCTGAATGCCCGACCACCAATGGTGTCCACCGAGCAGAGGGAGTGGACAGGCTGATATGGGGTTATGAGTGCGGAGAGATGGTGGGGGAGCGAGACCATGGAGGGCCTTGAAGGTAAGAATGAGGGTTTTGTATTCAACTCTCAGAGGAATGGGGAGCAGGTGAAGCCGGGTAAGAACGGGAGTGATAGGTTCACGGAGCGTTGGTGTGGGAGAGGACACAAGCTGCAGAGTTCTGAATAATCTGCAGCTTGTGGAGGGAAGAGTTGGGAAGTCCAGCGGGCAGGCAGTTGGCCATCAAGCCAGGACATAATGAAAGCGTGAATCAGGGTCTTGGCGGCCTGCAGTGAGAGGCAGTGGCGGAGGCGAGCAATGTTGCGGAGGTATGGAAAGGCAGAACGGGCACAGCATGAACGTGGGGTTTGAAGGATAGCTGAGGGTCAAAAAGTACAGCGAAGTTTCGGATTGGCTCAGTGAGGTGAAGAGTGCAGCCATGAATGGTGGTAGTGTCAACAACTGAGGTGAGGATGGCCTGTCTTGCCAATATTGAGCTGGATTCTTCCCTCCACAGTCTACACTTCAATAACCCATGAAAAGCATTTTGCAACATTTCAATTTGCAAATCCACAACTGGTTGTGGGACGCTGCTGTGCGCAATTGGCTGCCATGTTTCGCCCACAAAATATAGTCAATTTACTTTACAGTATATCCTGTGAAGCAATTTGAGAAGTCTCGAAGAATGATAAGGCACTGCTATATCAAATGCAAGGTTTATAATTATTAAATTCAGTGAGCGTTGTTCGGACCTGGAACGCATTGCCTGAAAGGGTGGTGGAAACCGATTCAATAACAATTTTTAAGAAGGAAGTAGATAATTATTTGGAGAGGACAAGTTTGTCGGGCTATGGGGAGAGAGTGGGGGAATGGAATTGATTTTGTAGCTCTTTTCAAAGAGCCAACACAGACACAATGGGCCGAATGGCCTCCTTCTGTGCTGTAAAATTCTATGATTCTATGAAATATTGTATTATTTATTGCGCTGCTCATAAATCATACAAGTGCATCAACCAGCTTTAGCATCAGTATTTAGATGTCCATCTGTCCGATCTATTGCCAAATAGGAAACAAAAATCAAGTTAATCATTTCACAGCCATAGAGGCAATTGTCAGGGAAAAAAATAATGTTTTCATCCAGTTGACTTTGAAAATTGCCTTTTCAGCAAATGGCAAATAACATTTGGCTTTGAGTGATGCTCAGACTGAAATAAAACAGACTTGGGATTGAGAGATGACAAAAGAAATGCTTAGTCTGATGGGAGTTTCTGTAGTCAAACATGGTGATTGCACCAATACACGATTTTTGTCAGTAACATAAAACATATGAGACAGTGGATGTTAAGATCCTGGAGTCAAAGACAGTGGTGCTTCAGGATTGTTATGACTTTCTCCTTTGTGCTTTTGCCACAGCAGAGAAATGCGAGCTGTATTTCATTAGAGACAAACTGCCTGGTCAGGACAAAAGGAAGGAAAGTTTTTAATGTTGTGGGGTAATTTACAGATGGCAAAGCTCTCCAGCACTTGCTTTGACAATAAAGATAAAAATTGACAGATACCAGGAAGCTGTTTCATTACTGTATCCTGCAGAATGGCAAAACTAGAACAAGTAAAGTATAATTGAACAAAAAGAAAGTCTAATAAGTACATTATATACAGTATGTTTTAGTTAGTTCTCCCCCTCATCCACCCATTTCTTCCTTTTCCTTTTACAGCTATTCCGCAACATTCACTCTAACATATTTAGTGAAACTCAGTGCCAGTGCTGCTAGATGGGTCAGTCAGAAGGAAGCAGAGCCGTTCTTGTCACAAATGGTTTCTCCCACGAATTGATGTATTGCCTTGTCTTCCCTACTTCAAAACTCATCAGTGAAGGGATGAACGTTATGAGAAACTATTTCCTCTGGTGGGGGAATCTAGAACAAGAGAGCATCATTTTAAAATTAGAAATAGGCCGTTTAGGAGTGAAATCAGAAGGCATTTTTTCACTCAAAGGGCAGTGCGAATCTGGAACTCTATCCCACAAAATGCTGTGAATGCTGGATCCATTTAAATTTTTAAGACTGAGGTGGATAGATTTTTGATAGGTCACGGTAACAAGGGTTATGGGGCAAAGGCAAGTAATTAGAGTTGAGGTACAGATTAACCATGATCTAATAGAATGGCAGAACAGACTCGAGGGACTGAATGACCTACTCTTGTTCCTATGTTCCTGTGTAGAAGATAAGTGCTTGAACTACAGTACCAATCAGCAATGGTGTCAGCCTTTCAGGCAAAGAGTTCAGCTTCAGGTTCGTGATTATCATGAAGCAGAATCTGATGTGTTGAAAAATATAACATAATATAATAGTCAAAGGGAACAATGTGAGGGAAAGCATTAATTAGTGACAATATGGTGACTATGATTTTCTATGGAAATCTTCTGAGAGTTATCACTGAGAATTTATCTGTTCCTGGTAATGGTTCTGAACTGAAATTATTGGGAAGCGCAATATGCATTCTCAAAGGAGGATTCACTGGAAAGCATGTTCTTGATTTTTATCTATAGTTTTTTAAGATGATGTGTAGGTCATCCCAACTCATATTGTGAAATTAACTGTAATAATAAAAATAATCCTTACATTTGATTAAGCTCCTTATCATGTCGTTGAGACTTCTCAAAGTGCTTCATGGAAATATACTGTAAAGTGGATTTACTGTGTATTTTCTGGGCAAAATGCGGCAGCCACTTGTGCACAACAATGTCCCAAAAACAGCCATGCGGCAAGTGCCTAATTTTTGGCAGAGCTTCTCCTCAGAGGATGAATGAGTTCACGATAGAGAGTTTGTTCATGGTCTGTGGAAAGTCTTGGTAAACTGATCCATGTGTTGTTGCATTCTCGGGTGTACTTACAATGCAGGAAATTCAGCAATCGAATGGGTCTGGTAGTGCATTCAAGAAAGTGTGTTTTGTTGATGATACGGAGAAACAAGCAAGTAAAGAAGGGATTAAACTATACTGTTTAATGAAGTATTTATGTCTATTAGCATTCCTTATAACTTTCAAATCGTTTCATATCCAGATATAAATCCAGATCTCTTCAAAGCAATAACTCACATAGCAATACTACCTCTGTTAAAAATCTATTCTACATATCTAATACTCCAATTGTTGTTCTCAGTAAAGCCTTGTCAATTGGTATTCATGTCCCCCACTCATATCACAGCATCAGTTGTACAATTTCATCCCTAATATATCAACGAAAGGTAGGAGATGCAAAGTGCTCTATCCATTTAAAATTTCCGGTCAGAATATGCATTAACTCTTTAACCGCAACTGATATTCTCTCTAAATGCTATTTGAAATCCTTAGGGTAGCTACTCAGCTCATTATCTGTAAGTCAGCGACAAATTAATAAATAAATTAGAAACTGATCCATTAAATATAGGCTTCAGAGACCTTGTTATTTCAATTGTGTGTTTTGACTTGTGTCTCTCACAGTGTCAGACTCAAAACGACTCCAGTACCAATTACCTTGAGAAAGTCATTAGCAATGGCTACTTAAATATAGATATTAAGAAATGGAAAAGACCAAAAAAATGAAACATAGCGACGTCCAAGACTAGTAAAGACTATTGTGTTCCATCAGGTCAATCCCAAAGGAAAAACAAATCATGCAAAACTCAATCTCTCATACATTTTAATCTATCCTCTCCCGTACTAAGCTCTATGAGCAGATCATACCCACCCTCGCCCGGCTTCACAGGCTCCCCATTCTCCAGAGGATCGAGTTTAAAATCCTTGTTCTCACCTTTAAAGTCCTCCATGGTCTTGCTCCACCCTACCTCTGTGACCTCCTAACGTCTTACTAATCTGGGCACTCCGTTCACTTGGCAGGAACATCCCCAGCCCACCATGTGTTGTCGGGCCTTCAGTCTTTCTGCGCCCACCCTCTGGAACTCCCATCCTGGAGCCCCTCAGCCTTGCCCCCTCCCTTGCCTCTTTCAAGGCAAATCTCAAGACATTCTTCTTCGACCGCACCTTCGGTCATCTTCCCATTCTCACCCCTTTGCCCTCCTCGTGATTCCAGTCCACAGCTCGGGTGCAAACCCTTCACTTTCAGCACCTTGGAATATCTTCCCAACGTAAAAGGTGCTGTATAAATGCAATTTGTTGTTGTTGTTATTACATCACTGAATAACGTTCAGCTCTGTGAAGCATTCGGAGATGTCTTCCTGACATAAAAGGTGTTATATAAATGTTAAATTGTTGTTGTTATATCCAATTGCCTGTTGAATCTGCTGATAAAATTTGCCTTGACTGCTTTTGTGAGCAATCTATTCCACTGTTCTCTGTGTTTTAAGGGCTCTGAGATGCTACAGTTTCAGCAATGACCCAGAAGCACTGACCAGTGGACATTTATTTAACATGTTCCCGTTATAACAGAATCCAATTGTAATTATTTGCAATTTTTTAAAAATGTCCATTCACCGTCTTTAATATTATGATTAATAGAAAAAGCCAAAATGAATACCTCTTAGTCTGGTATTCCCTCAGGTAATAAACTAGTTACTCCATACCTGCGGTTCCCAAGGCATTAAAACTGGCTGAAAGCAAATATATTAAGATGATTAAAGATCTAGTACAGGCAGCTCTTTACAAACCACAGGCAGAAACTTGTGAATGGTTAACCACGAATGTGTTGGGTTGCCTACAATCGTTCTATCCAAGAGGCACATTTCCAACTTGTTTTGTGTATATACCGTAACACTCATTTTCATTTCCAATCAATTATATTTTCAAACATGCATTCAAACAATTGTTTACTTTTACATGACAGTAAAGTACAAACTACACAGTCTGTTTTGGGAAGTGTTTTGAGACTTCTAACGACGAGATAAGGCGCTATATCAAATGCGAGGATTATCATCAGTTCTTCATATCCCACACCCGTGTCATGACCCATTCCGCCTTTCCCCACCTCCGCAACTTTGCCCAGCTCCACCACTATCTCTCACTGTAGGCCACCGAGACTTTCATCCATGCATTCATCACATCCAGGCTCGACTACACAAACTTCCTGCTTGTCGGCCTCCCCAACTATTATAATAATATAATATTATTATGTAATTATAAAGACATTGTATAAACATAGGAACATAGGAACAGGAGTAGGCTATTCAACCTCTCGAGCCTGTTCCGCCTTTCTATAAGATCATGGCTGATCTGTACTTCAACTCCAATTACCCACCTTTGCCCTTATCCCTTGATACCCTGACCTAACAAATATCCACCTCAGTCTTGAAAATTTGAATGGATCCAGCATCAGCAAAAGTAACCCAAGCTACTTTTATTTTACTCTATTAAAGAGTTTATTTGCTTCTGAGAAAAAGTTTAAAAACAAGCTCCAACCACAAAGCTTTCTTCCAGTGGATGGTGTGAGAAAAAAGCAGCGATAATAATAATAATCCTTGCATTTGATATAGCGCCTTATCAAGTCTTCAAGACAGCTCAAAGTTCTTCACAGAATATACTGTAAATGAATTGGCTGTATATTTTGTGGGACGTCCTCCCGACGTGAAAGGCGCTATACAAATGTAATCTTGTTGTTGTTGCTGCTGTTGTGAAACACGGCAGCCAATTGCGCGCAGCAGTGTCCCATAAACAGTCACGGATTGAGTGACAAATTTATTATTATTATTCATAATAATAAATAATAAGTGATATACGCCTAATGGAAACAGTTTCTTTGTTAGTGTCACCGACACAGGCTTTTCTTTTCCCCCACTCTGCAATGTCTTCCACATAACTGCCTTTCATGGATACAGTTTATTTTACAAAAACTTGCTTTACACTGAGATACCCTGTAATCATGTTTTTGTAAATAGCTGAGTATTTCTGAAAAGCCAGTCCCTTTTCAGTTCCACAGCAAGCTGTTTGCCACAGCATGTTTCCACTTGCAAAAGCAAATATTTACACTTGATGCTAAAATGTTACCGCTTAGTCATTTTTAAAAAACTGAAAAGCTTTTTGTTCTTCATGTAGGTTTCAATCATTACGTGAAATTCGTGCAAACAAAGAGATTTTACATTTTTGACCCGGAACTGTCACAGGAGATATGTTCACTATATCAATGTTGTTAGCACTCCAGCTGTAAAACAAGCTGTTATTTTGACATTACATTCAGAGGCTAATCCAGAATATTAGTGTTTTACTGATATGCTTTAATAGGCTAAAATTAGGTGGAATTTCTGACCTTGTACTATTATTCACAGCATTGGTACGCTTAAAGGTTAATCACCAAAACTAGTTTATCAAGTGGCAATCGAAAACCATGAAATAATATAATAGGCAAGTGTGGAGGATGGGAATGTAAAAGTTTTGATTACAAATGTGCAACATGACGAGATGAGTGGACTATCACTCATATAATTTCTGAGTAAACAGTTTGCTGTATGGAATGAAGAGTTCTTCCTTGCATAAACACCAAGACACTGCTTTCATTTAAACCCAAACCAACAAGCCATTGAGTGTTTGACCAAGCAGATGATGTCATTGTGCTATCAAAAAGGGGAAACTTTCCAGACTGATCACCCGATTTAGATGACTAATGGATTCATTTTCTGTGTGTGACTGTACTGTTCTAAGAATCTTGTTGCAGATCAGATCATACTGCAGTCATCTCAAAAAACAGCTGTAGCATTCATACTCATCGTAGCTTTGTTGAAAATCTTAACTGATCAACAGTATTTTAACTATCAGCAACTGAGGTATAGTGCCACACAATCCTGTCTTTTCTCATCCACTATTATTATCTAACTTTTGATTATGTTGGAGTCCTGAAGCTTAGTGGTTAGAGCACTCGCCTCGCAAGCGAGAGACGTTGATTCCTGGGCAGGGCGAAATGTGGAACAAGTTTCCTTACTCCACACGCCTCTGTTTACCTAGCAGTAAATGGCAACCCAGTTGTTAGTCGATTGGCGGATCGATTTTCCGGGGGTAATAATTCCTTAAAAACAATTTGTCACTTCAATTCATGACTGTTTGATGGACATTGCAGTGCGCAACTGGCTGCTGCGTTTTGCCTACAAAATATGCAGTCAATTCACTTTACAGTATGTTCTGTAAAGCACTTTGAGACGTTTCGAAGATGTGATAAGGCGCCATATCAAATGCAAGGATTATTATTATTATTTAAAGAAGAAGATAGTCTTACAGATCCACTTTGCAGTCCTCTGGGCCTCTATTCAAATATTGATGTAGTCAGCCAAAACAAATTGGTCAATAAACTTGTAGGAGCTGGTCCAATACCTCGCTGAGCTTAATGAATGTTTCTTGTACAAGTGTAATGGTTTTATTGTAGCTCTACTGTCACTTTATGACTGAAAAGAGACTGATCAAAAGACATTAGAGATATTTCAGGTGCTTGAAGTGTACCTTTATTGCCTCGGATTACTGAATATGATAATGTAGTTTCTCCTGAATAAGTGTGATAAACTCGGGCACTTACATCTTTCTTTGCTTTTCTCCACCTCACTGACCGTTGTCTCTGTGTCATCTTGCAATTTTCCTCTTCTTCCCAAATCAGCAGCCCACCTACCACTGTACCCTATCACACCCACCCTCACCGGGCTTTACTGACTCCCCCTCCCCCAGAGGATGGAATTCAAAATCCTCGTCCTCGCCTTCAAGGTCCTCCACAACCTTCCTCCTTCCTACCTTCCTCTGTGACCTGCTAACTCCATATCAATCTGTCCGCTCCCTCTGCTCAGCGGGCTCCGGCCTGCTTTCCCCCGCCCGGCCCTGCCCAACCATCGGCGGTGGGCCTTCAGCCTCTCTGCCCCCACCCTTTGGAATTCCATCCCACAACCCCTTCGCCTCGCTCCCTCCTTTGCTTCCCCTTCGGTCACCTCTTACCCCTGCTCTCCCTGCGCTCCACCCGCCCTGATTCCAAGCCCCTGCTCGAGTCCATACCCCTGACTCTTCAGCAACTTGGGACATTCTCACGACGTGAAAGGCAGTGTGTAAATGTAATAATAATAATATAATTGTTGTTGTTGTATCTGTTTACCAAATGGTGGCTATCATACATTCAACACAAAAAAAAATATTTTGTTGCATCTTTTCAATAGAATTTCCCCAAACTTTCCATATTTAGCTTTGATGTATTACAGATCCCAATGTCTTTTTTTCTCTTCCCATCTTGTACTCAATTGGTGACGGATAGAATATAAACGCCAGACTGTCTACCAGGAACTGACATGCTACTCTCAAGCTCCACTGAGTCCAATAACATATGACATAATTCCCTTTTCAAATATATTCCTATTATCTGATTTATTTGTGTTAAAAAGCAATGATTGAAGTAGAATATTATGCATGACTGGAGATCAGAGATGCGATGAAACACTTTCGCCTTTGATGATATGTTGCAAACAATTCCATGCACGGTCTTACACGTAAACAAGAGAGAAAAACGGTTGTTTCTGATCAGATCAGACTGGGATGTCTGTTCTGCCCACCTAACCCAACTCACAATGAAGTGACCAATGCAAACTCTCTCCAAAGCCCAAGTTCATTCCCTGACACCACAATACAAAATTACTACAGTGCTTTTGGTAATTTAAGACAGCTACAAAACTTGTTTTTGTGACACCCGATCGATTTGTCCCTCTAGTGTTCCGCTTTACGGCGAAAACATTCCATTAAAATAGCAAATATTTAACACTCCTTCACTGCACGTGGCCCTGATAGATAGCATTGAGCAAACACGCTGAAAATTATGATCGAACTTTCACCCATTTAACATGAAGGCAGCGTTACAGTAGGCGAGTCTGGTTTCTTATTTCACTGCAGAGGACAACGTTGGAAGCAATGAAATGAGAATCAGAATGTGCTTAATTCATGATTTTCAAGGCACCAAGTTCAAAAAGAAAAATTGTCCATATCCTCCAGATATTCCTGCCGGAAGCAGACTGTTAAGAGTACGGCTCAATTCTGATCTCAACAAACGTACACACATGCATTTCCCAGCAAGACTTCTTCCGAGCCAGGGGCACTGTGATCTGCACCCCCACATTGTTTTTCTGATCTCCAGGGCATTGTTTCGCTATAATACATTTGAAAAAAAAGAAATAGAACCTGACCCAACAGAATATATTCAGTTGAAATATTCCAATCCTTGTCCTTAACCCTTTCTGACTTTGTACATTAATACTTCAAGCACAATATAGCCAAATATAAATTTGATTTAGAAATGTTTTAACAATCTGGGTTACAGCAAAAAACATTGGAGCCCTGCAGCATATTGGTTAGAGAACTCGCCTCGCAAGCTGGGAGGACCTGGGTTTAATTCCCCAGCAGGGCGAAACGTTAGGCAGGTTTCCTTACTCCATACCTCTGTTTACCTAGGAAAATGTAAGTAAGTTGTTAGTCGATTGGCGGATCGTTTCCTGGGGGTAAAAATCCCTTCAAAAATAAATAAATAGATAAATAATTTGTTAACTCAATTCATGTCTGTTTATGGAACACTCCTGTGCACAATTGGCTGCCTTGTATCACCCACAAAATACACAGTCAATTCACTTTACAGTATATTCTGTGAAGCGCTTTGAGACGTCTGAAAGACGCGATATGGCGCTATATCAAATGCACGGATTATTATTATTATTAGACACCAGTGTAGTATTTCCAGCCCAGTGACTTTTTAACTTTTATTGTATGAACCTTCAATTTTTTTATTTTCTATAAGTGTAAACTTTAACAATAATTTAAAAGTTGTTCAAATGTATACAAACTTTCTTGGACATAGTCATGTGTATTTTGTGCCTTGTACTGTTGGCTACGAGCTACCCCTAGTGATTATTCTGTGACATTGCAATTCATTACCACACAATTGTGTTTAATTGCTGAAAAGGAATTGTGTTTGTACTGCCACAAACTGGGCCAAATGGTGCTTGGAGCTGAACTGCTAGATTTAGATTACAGTAAATGGTTTGAAGCTGGAAATATATTGAACAAAATGAAAATAATGGAAATATTTTATTTTAAAATTCCTATTTTATAACAATAATCCTTGCATTTGATATAGCGCCTTATCATATCGTCAAAACGTCTCAAACGCTTCACAGGATATACTGTAAAGTGTAGTGACTATGTGTTTTGTTGGAGCAATAAAGATATTGAACTCTGTTGGTGTAACTTGGCAGTCAATTGCGCACAGCAGTGTCCCACAAACAGCCGTGGATCGAGCAACCAAAATATTCTTATTACCTGATGCATTATTACCCTCAGAAAGTGATCCACCAATCGACTAACAAGAGGGTTCCTATGCATTGCTAAGTAAACCGAGGCATGTGTGTGTAGTAAGAAACTTGCCTATTTAAATTGAACAATTGTTTGCAGTACTTCAGGTGTTCTGTTCAAGTTTTGTATCACTTCCTGTGATTTATGCTCAATCCCCTTAGCTAATTACCGTTTATTTGCTTTTACCGCTGTTGCACGCTATGTCGATGGTTTCATCAATCTCAGAACCTGCAGTTAGGTTATTACAATTGGCCTCAGCTCCCATTGAAGGAGGGAAAAATCAGACGCATTCCCATTCTTGACCACTGTCCTGTGATTTGTGCTGAAATGTGCGCGTGTGTAGATGTGGAGGGTGAACAGTATTCAACTCACCTGCTCCCCCATAGTTGAATAGCCAACAACATTCACTGTCAAAGCTCATAAATGAATAATGACCACTTGGGAGAAGTATTGGCGTGTACGCCAATAGAGGGGAGTCAAACATCTTTGGCAGAGGAGGAGGTTAGAGAACAAATTGGAAGAGAAAAAATGAGCTGTTATTTGAATGAGNAAAAAAAAGATACCTTTAATATCAACTGAGATGAAAATTTGCAGTACAGATTAATCTGTCATAAGGCACTGCAGTGTGATATAAGTAACTGGTACATTTTTAAAAATATTCCATAGAAATCAGAATTTCCAGTTCCAAAACCACATTTCCGACAGGAATTGACAGAAAAATCAATTTATGCTAATGAAATAAAGATATTGAACCGTTTCCTCGTTGTCTTGACAAAGAATCCAGATCTGAAATGTTTCATGTCCTTAAACTTAAGATTATCCTCATATTTAAGATTGTGCAGAATTGTTGTACATTCTTACATTTTAAAACCAAGATCTTAGGATAAGAAATGTTGTGCCTCTATGTTTGTTATTAAGTATGTTGTGAAACTGGTAGTTTGTCTGGATTAACTGTCAGTCAGAGTGAGCAGATGCCCAATTTATACTAAGTGTACACTACCTAGGCTGTTATCATAGTGCAAGGTAAGTCTACTCTTCCATTAAATATAATCAATGGTGTTAGCTCGTCTCAGTTGGTAGTACTCTCACCTCAGTGTCAGAAGGTTGTGAGTTTAAATCCCATGTTAGGACTTTGAGCTCACAGTCCAGACTGGCACTCTAATGCAGAGTTGCCAGAGAGCTACAAGCAAGTCATTAATCTCAGATACACTGTACCTTTTAACAATGTTATATTTTATTACTGCTCTATTATACGCTATTCTACTTTTACGCAATGTAATTCTTTCGGGTGAGATATTAAACCTGAATGAACCTAAGGTGAATGTTAAAACAACTTGTGATATTGTATGAAAACGCAAAGATTATTGTATTATAATTTTCCATGTAGCGAATAAGTCATACTCAGCAAAAGTACAAAAATAGTCTGATTTAGGACGGTGGCACATTTGCTACTCAATGCTACTGAAATAGATCCAACAGGCAGATTAGTTAAAAATCTTTCTTGTATTTGCTGGATTCTCTATACCTTGCAATATGACCAATATCTTTTTCCATCTGTTGGATGATTAACATGTCCACAAAATCTCTCTGTTTGGCAACTTTTAGACCCTATGTAACCAGGTTGAACCCAAATCAAATTTGTGCCTTGTAGGTTGGGAAAGGACCTGTGAAATGTTCACTTTATAAAATTGGTTTCCAAGACAACATTTTTAAGGACTATTTTTGAAAAGGAAGTGAAAGAGTTTAATTGTGATATTTATAATTTCATTTTTCTAGAAAAAAATATAGGAAACTAGACTCTTTTCAACGAATCTCCAATGATTAACTGAAAATATAATTAAGATGGGCTTTCTCCCTTTGCTCGCCAGGACTTCAGTAACAAGTACTGCATTCATAGTGACAAAAACAGCAGAATCACTTTAGTTCACAAAGACAGATGGAGCAAAAAAGTGACATTTTCCAGGTCTGATCTGTTAGAAAATATTTCAGCTAATGGAATCCAGGAGGGCTGCTTTTCATGATCTGTATTCAGTCATAAGAAATCCCAAGATATAGCAAGTCATTAATCTCAGAAACACTGTATTTGTACACACTATGCTATTTTTACAAAATGCAATTTTTTTCCTTTTCAAAGTGAAATATGCTAAGCCATTTATAGCCAAAAAGAAAGGTTTGTATTGGATTACACTCTTGGAATGTGTCTTGAAAGAGAAACAGAATGCCCTATTTTCCACTGCATAAGAATAGAATCGGCATTAAACGTAATCCTCATATGAAATGGGTATGATGAAAAACATTCAATTTGCTGGGTTAACATGAACTGAAAACACCAGCCATATTTCAGGTGAAGGCAAATAGCACTGTCTGTTGTCAAAGTTTCTTTTCACAATACTGCAATGCATACTACAACTACTACTTGCATTTAATATAGCACCATTCACGAAGGGTAGTTCCTCAGCGTGCTATATAGTGGTGGTGGATTTGGACACCGATGTGTCAGGGGCTTCAACAACAACAACAAAATTACACTTATAGAGCGCCTTTCACGTCAGGAGGACGTCCCAAAGCGCTGAACAGTCAGATAAACAGATGTCTGTCCTGAAATTGCCCCGTCCAACTCTCAAACCTCTTCCATTGCCCTCTTGTTCCACCCTCTTCAGCTCCTGTTAACCCTGCGAGCCAAAGCCCTAACGGGTAGGGTGGTCCTTGCTGGACAAGCAGCAGGAAAACTTGCCAGACAGCGATATCAATGGCAAGCTAAACTCCAGCAGTTACCCTAACATATTCTTGGGTCATGAAGCCTTGTCTCTTGCCAACCTACGCCTACCTAATCCCCTCTGTACTTGGGTGAGCAGGATGCTTCCCTCCAGGGAGAGGGAGAGTGCAGGTTCCAGTCCAACAATCTATCTCTGGGGTTTCCATGTGAAGGTCGGATGCGTGGAAATATCAGCTTGGTTTGGATACTCTTAAGCACGGCGATAGTTTTCTGCAGGTGTCAGACACCCAGCTGACTCCCCCACCCCAAAAATTAAAAGATTAAAAGGACTGATGTGATCAAATAAATTATAGAAGCAGTGCCTGGATGAGGTAGTGTGTCCCTGGAGCCAAATTTGCCGTCTTGAGTTCAGCAATAATGAATTGAGTAAGAATAATAAAATTCTAAAACAGATACACTCATCGAAGAAATACAGCCATTAATCCAACAAACTTCTCGAGTACTGCCAGCATCAGGGATTGTGGAGAGTGCAATATTTTTTATACGTTTTCAAGCGTTTGGCTTACAAAACTCTTGATTATGACCCACCATTTGGTCGAGTTTCCTCCTCCCATCCGCATCGTATCTCATGTAAAACCTGGAACATCACACTGGGGAGACTCACTTGCCTTGTTCTTGTCCAGTGATGGTTGGATCAGGGTTGCCGTAAATTAAAATACGTTTGTAGATTCCTATGTTCTTAGTTTGGGACATGACATGTGCATGCGACTGCCAGGATGGTTGAAGGTGAACTGGATAGATTTTGGTGTCTTTCTGTGGTCTTCTAGCAAGTCCTATGTTCTTACCTTGGGATTACAGCCCAAAATCCACCAAATAAATTTCTCCAAAAATAGCTCAATATTATGGATTGCCTGTTGTGGGTAGCAGATTTAGGCCAATTTAGGTTAGTGCTTCTCAAACCACAAGGGTGGTGGGGGGGGGCGTGCGTGGTGTTGTTGGAAGGGAGGGGTGAAGTTTTGACGGTTTAAATTTTTAAAAAATGCATGCACAGCATAACAAAAATTCAAAGCCCTCACAATACTATTTTGCTTGAGAATCGTATCCCTTTCACCACTCCCTAAATCTACTTCATGTCACAAAATACAGTCAATTCACTTTACAACAACAAAAAAATTACATGTGTATAGTGCCTTTCACGTCGGCAGGACATCCCAAGGCACAGGACAGTCAGAGTTTCGGACCCGAGCTGGGGGTTGAAGTCGGGGCGTGTAGAGGGCAGGGCAGGGAGATCGAAAGCACGGTCGAAGAGGAGGGTCTTGAGATGGGTCTTGAAGGAGGTGAGGCAGGGGGTGAGGTGGAGGGACTGCGGGATGGAGTGCCAGAGGGTGGGGGCAGAGTGGCAGAAGGCCCCCCAATGGTGGGGCGAGAGAGGCGGGAGACGTGAAGGATGGTAGGGGGGTTAGGAGGTGACAGAGGTCGGGGGGAGCAAGACCATGGAGGGTTTTGAAGGTGAGGACCAGTATCCTCTGTGTGATGGGAAGCCAGTGGAGTCGGGCGAGGATGGCGGTGATGGCGTTGCGGAGCCGGTGCGGGAGAGGACACGAGCTGCGGAGTTCTGGATGACCGGCAGCCCGTGGAGGGAGGTTGGGGGAGGCCGACAAGCCGGGAGTTTGCCCCTTACAGGATATGTTGTGAAACAATAATATACTGTGACGATCCTATAAACATGAAGACGCCCAAATTGGACGTGAAACCTACCCAATCTGTCCACACAGTGTGTGTGTGGGGGGGGGAGAGAGAGAGTGTGTGTGGGGGAGAGAGTGTGTGTGGGGGGGGGGGGAAGAGAGAGAGTGTGTGTGGGGGAGAGAGTGTGTGTGGGGGAGAGAGTG
>NW_024704745.1:485288-610239 GCF_018977255.1 Callorhinchus milii | reverse complement strand
TCTCTCCCCACACACACACACTCTCTCTCCCCCACACACTCTCTCTCTCCCCCCCTCTCTCCCCCACACACTCTCTCCCCCACACACTCTCTCTCCCACACACACTCTCTCCCCCCACACCACACTCTCTCTCTCCCCCCCCACCACACACACTCTCTCCCCCCACACACACTCTCTCTCTCCCCACCCCACCCCCACACACACTCCCCCCCCCCCACACACACTCTCTCTCTCCCCCCCACACACAGCGTCTCTCTCTCCCCCACACACACTCTCTCTCTCCCCCACACACACTCTCTCCCCCCCACACACACTCTCTCCCCCACACACACACTCTCTCTCTCCACACCCCACCCCCACACACACACTCTCCCCCCCACACACACTCTCTCCCCCCCCCACACACACTCTCTCCCCCACACACACTCTATTGAAAATGACCAATTTATTATTGTTTTGGTTTTGGAGGATTATTATTAGGCTCTGTGTGGAGTAAGGAAACTTGTCCAAGGTTTCGCCCTCTGCCTGGAATTGAACTCAGGTCTCTCACTTGCAAAGCGAGTGCTCTAACCACTGAGCTACAGGACTCCACGCCTGCAATGCAATGTAGTGTAGTGTAACGATGATGATAATCACCGTCCCACAAATATACAGTTAATGCACTTTACAGTGTGTTCTGTGAAGCGCTTTGGGACGTCCTCCCGACGTGAAAAGCGCTATATCAAATGCAAGGATTATTATTATTATCATAATCCTCGCGTTCAATACACAGCGCCTCGTCACGACTTCGAGACGTCTCGCAGAGCTTTCGCGGGACAAGTGTAGTGACCGTGTGCTTTGGTGGGTGGGCGAAACGCGGCGGCGCGTCCCCGCGAACAGTCGTGGTGCGGCGGTTGGAGCCGCAAAGAGACTGGCAAAGCGAGAGGGCTTAGGTTCGATTCCCGGCCGGGCAGGGCCAACCTCTGGGGAAAGTTTCCTTACTCCCCACACGCACACGTCACGTCAATCCCCGACTGTTTGTGGGGACGCTGCTGTGCGCAATCGGCTGCGTCGTTTCGCCCACAAAATATACAGTCAATTCACTTTACAGTATATTCTGTGAAGCGCTTTGAGACGTCTCGAATACATGATAAGGCGCTATGCAAGGATTGTTATTGTTATGTCAAACGCAAGTATTATCCTCATCGTTATTTATTATTATCATAAATATTTACATTTGATACAGCACTTTTCACACGGGGAAGAGGTCTCAGGAGTTTCTCAGGATTTACTGTAACCTGCAGTGACTGTGTTGTCTGCACTGCGTTTCACCTACAAAATACAGTCAACCCACTTTACAGTATATCCTGTGAAGTGCTTTGAAACATCTCAATAGCACAAGGCTCTATATCAAATGCAATGTTATTATTGTTGTAGGTGAACAGGACAGCCAACTTGCCCACAGCAATGTCCTGCAAATAACCATGAAAAACTATTTGGGGATTACTGTGGACTCCCACACATACAGCCCAGAAGGCAAGAACTTGAGAGCAGAGAACACATTCCATGTTATAATCTTCTGTTCACATGTTTGTTAGCCAGGGTAGCAGGAGAAATTCCCTTCATTTGTTTCTTGAGTATTGCGATGGGATCTTTAATAGGTTGATAGTACATTCAGCAACGAAACACTCCCAGTTGACACTGTTTTGGAGAGTCAGCCAAGACTACAATCATATGGGATTGAAGATGGTTATGAAGGAAAGCTTCCTTAAAATTTGTCTCAATACAATTAATCAGTTGATTACAATCAATGCTGTCCTAATGCTGAAGTAAGGAATTATTTTTTCTGTTGTTTGCCCAATGCACAGGCGAATTACACAAATAGTGGAGATGACATATTGGAAGGGGATCTAATTTCTCAAGAACAAATTGTACCTGCACCAATTAATGTAAGGCTATTCTGCTTATCTATTATAATGTATTTTTTTAAAAAGAATCTAGAATTGAAAGGAAAACTTTCACACAGCTTATTCTTCTGCGAATAACTCGTAAGTTAATTTGTACTAAATTTTGTAAGTGTGTTCTTACTTGATTTGCGTTACCACAACTTCCAAGTCAATGCTCCCAACAAGAAGCTCCCTTTTCAAAAGGTAAATGCTGTCCTTGCAGTTTAATCGGTAAATTAATCTGAATGTTTTGCATAACTAGCTGGGGATGCTCTAACTGTAAATTTGGGTAGTCTAAATGGAGCTGCTTTAAATTTATTCATGCCAAACAGCTAAATTGTTGAGTGATTTTATATGTTTTGCTTTACCAGAGTCTTCAAAATCCTATAGAATTAGCAGAAGGCTCTTTGTCCAGAGAATTTCCTGCAGACTGGAGCCTAAAAACACGGTTGCTTTTTACATCTCCTCATCCATTTAACTGGTCCGGTCATCTCAAGGCATCCGAGGAAGCTATGGGGCTAATGCAACACTGCCGTGCCTCAGTGATTGATTTTCCTCAGAATATAGAGGTACTGTCTGAAATGAAATCTTGAGTGCTGGGATACTATTCTAGAGGGTTATTGACTCCTGGGGTGGCAGTAGATGTGTTATAAATTGAGTTTAGCATTCTTTAAGCAAAGGGGAAATCAGCCAGCGTTCCTGCTGCCAAGCATTATCCAGTACTATACCCCATCCGGGTCTGATTCTCCTGAACTGCTCCATCAGCAAATCAACAGGGTATTACTGAACCCTTGCCCCTTAAATCTTTCCCCCTCTTTTGCCTGTCTTCAGATCAAACCTGAAGATCTTCCTCTTCGACCGGGTCTATGGACACCTCCCCTCTCTTCCCAGCTTGGCGTCCAACTCTGCCATTTGTTAAGTGCTCCAAGATGCTACCCTACATGAAGAGCCCGATGTAAATGAAACTTGTTGCCCTACCACTTTGTGGTATTTTGTTTGAACCTTTGTCCTGTCATTTTATGGTATAATATTTAATGTTTTCTTTAGTCATCGCCATATCTAGCAATTGTTTTACATGATTTAGAAAATTATTTGGGGAGGACAAGTTTGCAGGACTATGGGGAGAGAGCGGGGGAGTGGGGTTGATTTGGGAAGCTCTTTTCAAAGAGCGGGCACAGACACGATGGGCCGAATGGCCTCCTTCTATGCTGTATAATTTTATGATTCTATGATTTAATTTGTTGCTGCTGCTTTCTAGGATCCAGGATCCTGTGCAGAATTGCGCTGTGCATTCCAGCAAAGTCTTGTTTACTGGCTTCATCCAAACTTGCCCTGGATACCACTTTTTCCTCGAATAAGAACAGAAAAGAACATAAGAAGTAAAAATAATCCGTGGTCTCATGATGAGGGACTTCAACAAGTGCTGATGAGTGAATGGTATACAGTACAATAATAATTCTTGCATTTCAAATAGCGCCTTTTCACATCTTCAAGACGTCTCAAAGCTCTTTGTAGAATATACTGTAAAATGAATTGACTATTTTATGGGCAAAACGCAGCAGAGAATTGCACACAACAGTGTCCCACAAACAGTCGTGGATTGAGTGGCCAAATTATTATTTATTTTTGAAGGGATTATTACTTGCGGAAAAGCGATCCACCAATTGACAGTTTGTCAGGAAGTAGTGGCTTCCTACTTACAGGTAAACCGAGGGGTGCAGAGCAAACTTGCCCAATGTTTCGCCCTGATTGGGAATTGAACCCAGCCAAGCGCTCTAACAACTAAGGACTCCACAACATCTATCATTGTTGGAAATCTCAGTTGTGCTAGGAATACAGTTGGAAGTCTTTTATTTGAACTGCTTGAAAATCTCACCTTATTGGATAAATAAAAAGTTTAAACTTTCATACATTGGACTGCATTACCTTAGCCATTATAAAAGGAAAGAAATGTAATTGAAAGTGAGTTATTTCTACAGGAATAAGTGCAACAACTAATTTATTCCTTTCGCTGTCTCCTTGCAGGTCATTCAGCTTCAGTTCTCTGTATAATCTACTGCGGGCCAAGCTCTGTCCTTATTGCTACCTCTGTACCTATCAGTTCACTGTACTATTCCGTGCAGCTGGAATAGCAGGAAGTGATGTTATTACAGCTGTTATTTCCCCTACAACAAGTGGTCTTAGAGAAGCTATGAAAAATGAAGGTAAGTGTATTAAGTGTAGAATACTAATTTAGTGAAATATGCAAAATGGTAAGAAATTTGTTTAATTTTGTACCTAACTATACGAGAGTGAAATAAGTTTTAAGAAAAATATGTTTTCTTTAAACAGCTAGTAATGTTCAGTTGATGAGGTTAGATGTGATGCCCATTGGATTATACTAATATAGATTCTGAATTTAGTTCAACATATGCTCATACCTAACATGATATATTGCATTCTGATGTAATATTCCCTACCCCCTCCCACTGGGTTTATGATTCCAAGCATTAGTTCATTGAAACTTACTGGAAAAAGTCAGGAGCAACACTTGAACTCATTATGTAGGTCTCAGTATATCAAGGCCACGTATTTACTTTTACATTCTGACATTCTCATTTCTATCTCAATCATACTTGTAAAATTAGCTCAAGTATAAAAATAACAATACTGTACTTTGATATAGCTCCTTTCATGTTGGGAAGATTTCTAAGATTTCTCAACGTTTCACAGGACTATTATAGAAAATTAAGTTGATTTGTTGAACTTCCACAATAACTTGTTTAGAATAGAATCAGATTATCTTTTGCCAGAATTTACTTTCGAGTTTAACAGTGAAAGTTATTCTTTCATTTATTTCTGAATGTAGTTATAAGATAAATAAATTAGTCACAAGAGTCAAGCAAATCTTAAATTAGTAAGTTTGCCAATGTACGGTATGATATACTCTCCTCTATAGAGCGATTTAAACCAGGTGAATATTCACTCATTATACCTCCCATTGGTGTGAAAATAGTGCTCTAATGCTATCCTAGTTAACCGATATTTAAATGTGTACATATCTGTTAATTTAATAGATATTTTATTTTCACATAGGGATCAACTTTTCCTTGCCGTTAGTAGAAGATGTTGGAAATGGGAGACAGAGGCTGAGTGAACCCACAGATTCAGGAGCAGACAATGCAGGAGATGAAACCAAAGAAGAAAGCTTAGATGTTCAGAAGTATGCTTTTTTTTCTCCTCTCTCTCTCGCGCATGACTGTACTGAAAAGAAAACAATGTTATGGATATACTTGCTGGTTAAGTATTTGAGTCATTTTACAAGGGTTAAGGGTTTTAAAACTGGTTAACAGGTGCAATTCAATGCTCAGTTTTCCTTTCATTTCATTTTTCCACAATAGGTGTGTAATTGGCAACTTCCCACTTGTTTTTAATTTTGTTATGGAGTTGATGTGCTTCTGTGACTATGAATTTAAATAGCTAACGTGTTTAAAATTGGCTCATTGACCTTTACCATAGGAAACCAGTCAGTAGTAGTGATGAAGAGGATGATGGTGGGTTCTCCTGGCTTGAAGAGATGGGCGTGCAAGACAAGATTAAGAAGCCTGATGCCATGTCCATTAAACTGTATCCTTTTTGATGTAAGGTTCACATTAAGCCACTGCTTACTTTATTTGAAAGTAAAATATTAGTTCAGTTGACATTCACAATTACTGCACTTGAAGAGCTTTGCCCATGAAAACATTTGCTTTATATTATCTGCCAACTTTCACATATGAAACAAAACACCACATTAACACATTAAATCCATATTTATTTTATAGTTTGGATTTGATTTTGTAATTGAATACTAAATTGACAAACTCAAAAGAAATCATAACGAGACAATTGAACAGACTACAGTATTATTGATGTGGGAAATCCGTAGTTAACATTCCTGCTCCTTGGTAAAATGCTGTTAATAATAACGCAGAGTTGTACAGTAAAAAGGGCAGATTCAATTTACATTCTTCTGAAATTGCCTCCTCATCTGTGGCAGCTGGCAATTGAGCTTGGTATTCTTCACCTAGGAAGCAAAATCTTATGAGTTTCAACTAGTGATCACTGAACATTGCCCCCTGTATGCATTTGTACAAATAACTTATACAATTAGGCATAGCTAATGTACTGACACACTCACACTCCTGTTGTTCCATGTAATCCAATCCAAGGGGAGGGGGACAATTGCATTATTTAAAAATAACTAGATCTGTAGATGAGTAATATGGGTAATAACTGCACAATTTAACAAACCATTTGCTCCTTACTATGGTAATGGGTTGAATGATTGTCCATTCTGCTGAGAAATACTTTAGTAAGATATTTTATAATTGGTTGAATTGTAGATTTCTATTGGTATGGTTCAATTGTGTTTTTTTTAAAAAAGATGTGCTGCATAAGGATTGCAATGGATTTTCCTTCATTTTAAAATAGTCGGAAGGACCACAGTGTTGTGCGAATGGATCATAAGCCGGAATCTGTGGTTTTGGTGAAGGGCCTCCACACATTTACTTTACTGAACTTTCTGATAAACAGTAAAAGTATAGTGGCCGGGGCTGGACCACAGGCAGGACTCCCACCTACTCTACTGGCACCAACTGCATTCAGAGGAGCCACAATGCACACATTGAAGGTATAGCTTGAGGGTATAAGGATTTGTTTTTCAGTGGGAGAGTGGAAGAGAATATATTTCTACTATATTTCTGTTATTTATTCAGGCTCGAAGCATTAATATCAGGACTCGGAATGCCTCTGGGATGAAAGACTCCTACAGCCTGGAGATTACTGGTCCCATCATGCCCAATTCCTTACATGCTTTGACACTGATGCTAAAATCTGCACAGAGGGGAAAATTTACAGCCAATCTTTATACCCACGAACCCACTTCTGTGTTTAATGTTGACCTCAAATTGCAGCAATGCAAAAGCAAGGTGAGGAACCTTTGATTTTTATTTAACTTGTTGCATTTTCAATAGACTATATATAATTAAGTTTATTATTTCACTTGCCCTGCATAGGTTGCTGAAGCTGTATCAAAAGCCAAACTTTGTCCCTATCAATAGTTAGGATACACAGTGATTATAAAACCATTTAAATGCTTTACAGTGCTGGCCATGATTCACAAGATACTCACTAACAGTTTAATTGCATACATTTTAATAGTTCTCCCTTGTATCTGCTTATCCTTGTTCTCTTTAATCTGCCACTGCCTTTGTTAAATCTCTTACCATTTAAAAAAACTAATAAAATGCATTTTGTAATGGGATACAAATTAAATTGCTGCCCTTTTACAGTACTATTTTGTACATTAATCCAGCAACTGTAGCTGCCTAGTGCATGAGGGATTTATATTCTAACAATAGATTTGCTTCGTGTTCTCTCCACATTTTATTCACAAAACTATAATTGAACTGATTTGAAATGCTTGAAGTCATTTTTGTTCTTATAGGAGCTACTTTCAAAGGAACTTTCTAATAGTGGTCTACATCCTGCAACATTGGAGAAACTAATGGAACAACCAGTATTTGGAAAATCATCCATTAGGCATTTGGAAATGAATGACTACAGATACGGCTGGAAATTATGAAATCAGAGCTGAACCAAAATATAATACATCTGTTAATAATTTACTTCCACCGTTTTAGGTGGTGACCTGAATGCAGCTATGAAACTGAATACACCATTTATTTTTCTACCATCAAATTAATAAATAATTATTGGAGCATCACAAGATTTGACACTGCCTTGTATTGTATATACATTAATTTCAATAAACTTGTCTTAAATACCAGAAAAATATTTTCAATTATTGCTACTTATCTGAAGGGACCCATGAGCTAAGGATTTGTAGGGTTTTCTCATAAAGTGAAATTAGTTTAAATGACTTTTTTATCTTCGATCTGGGTATTGAGAAACTGGATAGAAAATATCTTATTCAAATATTGTGGGAGGGATGCTTGAATTCTGGAGCAAATGAGATATAAATTGTAACTTGAGCACAAGTCTTAAGAAATTTGTGTCTTTGGGCCCTTTCTATGTTTCAGCTTATAGCAGCTATTATCCAGAATAGTTTCATTAATACTAAAAGATTTATAAATAAAGCATTTTAAATAGTTTACCTAGTTATCCTTTTCCTTCCCAATTTTGGTTTAATGTTGCTTTCTTATTTATAAACTGCTAAGAGTTCAGACACTTTCCATATATACATTAGAACACTGGCATTGAAGGAATCTCCTAACGGGCTGGCGTGTTATTAATGGGTTTAAACAGTTCATAAGAATTCAACTGGCAATACTGCACTAACAAATTGTTTGCCTTGTGAATTTCAAACTTTTTTTAATTTACAACCAATTAAACCTGCACTAAACTAAGTCATTTCATAACCATCTTGCCTTTCTAAAAAAGGTTATTTTCACAGATTAGCTTTATATACAAATATATCAACAAAAATATCTTAAAGGGAAAGAGAAGTCTGGTAAAATTATTTTTGTTCCATACTTCAAATTAAGAGTAAAATTGGGCCCAGAATAATTTTATTTAGTTCGTTGATTTTCTTACTGGCAATGGAGAGCCTCCAGTTAAGATTCCCATCTGATGTCACCAGAGAAGCCAAATGAGGACATGATGGGCCACATATGGTAAGAAATTTGACAGTATACAAAAACAGCAACAAAATTAATCCTAGCTCTGAGCTTACTCTAAAATTAGTACTCTGAATGAAAAGCATTTTCCCCAGATTTTGGTTCCCTTTAAGGATTCAACCGAGGACAAGATCCCAAAAACTAATCATCACCTGAGGCACTCATAAAGCTTGTGGTTGTAGATATGCTATCCTTTGGAACAAGCCCCATGGCCTGTAAAGCAACGGTAGCAGCTGTGGCCTTAGCATGTTTCTTGTTGGGACTGGCCATGTTGGGCTGATACTCTGTGCCATCGATCTTCACCTGGACAGAAATATACATGCACTGTAAATCAGGTATCCAATAAGAAATACAAGTAAAGCTTCGTAAGGAGACAATAGCAACGTCCTTTACTGAAGACGTGGCCATTGTTTATAAGAACTACAGAAACCCAGCCTCCAATTAATATTCTATTGAATAATGTTATAAGACAGTGATGGGGGAAGGTGGCCGTAAGCACGGTCAAAGAGGAAAGTTTTCAGGCGGGATTTGAAAGGGGACAGTAGGGGCAAGGTGGAGGGATCGAAGGAGAGAGTTGCAGAGTTTTGGTTATACCTCTTTGTACAGTGCTGCAAAATATTCTACACTAAATATTTCTTACTTCAAAGATAATTTAACTTCATGTTAAAAAAGGCAAAATGCTTGGCCGTTCAATGTCCACCTCCTTCAGCCGCTAAAAGTAACTTCATCCTTTGCTAATAAACATCAAACTCTAACCTTCACAACTTTCCCGGAATAGCTGTTAAATTCATTTAGCTCAGCCCCAAGGAAAAGCTGCCAGAAATTGAGCAAAGCCAAGAATCTATTGAACAATCTGAATGAGTTTTGAGGCGAGTTCACACGAGAAGTGTTGTCTGGCCTCTTTCAGAGGTCAAACTGTGCATTTTCTGTTTTTGTTGTCGAGTTGCGGCATTCACAATTTTTTTCCCTCTACAAACCGAAATGCGGTGGATTCAATGATTCAAATTCCTCACCTTGAACAAAAAATGTTTGCGATGATCAGGTCCGCTATCATGTACCATAAAAAATTCAGGCGGGGCCCATTTCCGTTTGTTACAGATTTCTATTAAGGCAGAAACCGGGTGTTTTCCTAAAGACAGGTCAGAGAGGGAGGAAATGGAAATTACTCACAAAGCAAGCGAAGCAGTCACCGTAAGAAATATAGAATTGCTAATTACTGTATGTGACTGGTTAAACTTAAAAGACTCGGTTCGCTCATAATCTTTCATTCTTCCAGATATTTTTCAGAAAAAACTGTCAGTATGTGATCAGTGCAGTTTGAAAAAATAGTAATCGGGGCACTAAAACTGGACTTAATATACAGCTATAATAAAAACAGAAGTCCCTGGGAACGCTCAGCGGGTCGGCAGCATCTCCGGAGAGAGGAAAGTGAGTTAACGTTTCAGGTCGATGACCTTTCGTCCGAACTCGATACACCTTTGTCAGGTGGAAAGTGGAGTGTTGGGGTATGAGGTGAAAAGGATAGATTGGGCAGCGCAGTGGAATAAAATAAAATCAGCTAATGTCCTAGTGCCAGTGACCTTGGTAAATCCACGTGTGAAATTCAGTTACCGGAACCACCCTAGTCTGTGATTCCCCAGAACCGGATATCTTGCCTCGACTCATCGTGAAGAACAACTACAGTACTTGAGGCAATATTTGCCAGTGGAGTCTGAGGAACTGTGCTCTAGCACAAGTCAGCACCTACAGGAGAACGTGTGAGATATTGGGCGGCGGGCGGGGGAAGATAAGCAAAATGAAGCAACATTTCAGCACTGCAATTAAATTAATGAATTAAAATCAGCAGTCAGTGTTTTTTAATAAGCAAATGCGTTCACTTCCCTGTGAATTGTGGTAGAAAGTTTTTAAACATTCTAGGTATATAGATTAAGGTATCGTGCCTCAGAAAACAATAGCAACTGGCATCATACCAGAATAAAATACACAACAAAAGCAACATTTGTATAGCACCTTTCACAATTCTCATACCTGATAGATCCTTCATTATGGGGAAGTTTCCGGATTTCTTCTGTGCCTTTTCACCCTCTGCCACAAGACCTAAAATATCACGAATTGGCATTTTAGTAGTACATCTGTTATATTCTATTCTATTATTCTATTCTGTTAAGGCAGCTATGGTTCCCAGAAAAGTTCTTATTTGAGTTTCTGAGCATTCACGATTTTTATTTCTTTTTACATAATGGATTCTGTTCAATATTAAACCAAGGAGAATAAACAACAAAAGAAATGTCACTGATAATAATAATCCTTGCATTTGATATAGCACTTTATCACGTTTCAAAGCAGTTTACAGAATATACCGTAAAGTGAATGACTGTGTATTTTATGAACTCAAAAACCAATCCTCTGTATAATGCCGTTAGCAACTTACAAAATTAATTTCTTAGTTCTGGCACTGCAAAAAGATTTTATTCCGTTCTCCTCCAGACATGAATCTGGTCCAATCTTAAATTTTAAGGAACATAGAATTTTTAAGCACCCAAATTATATTTTCCTGATCACAGAAGGCGACAAAGTTCCATAAGGCTTATTCAAATCAATCCTGTAGGTTCTTGTGCTATTTCCACGTGTAGGTGGGATGCAATGAATTGGATAATCTTAAGCAACACTGATGGGTTTCCACAAAAATTGTGCTGCTGACCTTGAATTTGTGAAGCGGTTTCAGATAATAATAATGCTCGCATTTGATAGACGTCTCAAAGCGCTTCACAGAATATACTGTAAAGCGAATTGGTTGTATATTTTGTGGGCGAAACACGGCAGCCAATTGCGCACAGCAGCGTCCCACAAACAGTCATGGATTGAGTCACCAAATTGTTATTTTATTTATTTCCTTGAGGGATTATCATTAGGCGTGTGGAGTAAGGAAACTTGCCCAAGGTTTCGCCCTGCTGGGAATCAAACCCAGGTCTCTCACTTACGAGGTGAGCGCTCTAAGCAATGAGCTACAGGACTCCACATCAGAGATATCTGAAAGACGTGATAAGGCGCTATATCAGATGCAAGGATTATTATTTTATTATTCAATTATAGTCTGTTAGAAAATTGACATCCTCACTGTTCAGTCTTTGCGAGACGACCACTTGTACATTTGTTTTCAATGTGTGGACATTAAGCAATATCCACACACTGCTGTAGCAATGGAGTGAAAGGCATCATTACCTTTGCGATCAGTCTTGAAATCAACCATTATAGGTTCTACTGTTCCATCCTTATTTTTTCCCAGGCCTTCTCCTTCCTTCCACCCCATTTTCCGCATCAATTGTGCTCCCATTCCTCCAGTTAGCGGAGCGGCCCTCAGGAATTGATCCTGTTCATAAGTAAATAGGTATAATAAAAACAAGTCTTAAATGATGTCAAAGGAATAGCTTGTTTCATTAAGGTTTAAAGTCTGCAATGTGAGCTTAAAGAACATTTTAAAATGCATCTCTAACACAAATAATGCATTATATATCACTGGTTTAAAATAAATAAGAGTACTCTGAAGATAAGATCTTTAGGGAAACAAAAACATGCATCAGGAGCTCTTCTAAAAACTTGTGCAAAGTTTAAAATATACATATATATATATAAAAACATAGAAATTAAAGAGATATTTGAAACTCCTTAAAAATTTACATACCTAAGACCTCTGCTGTCGGTGTAGTGAAAAGTGAGGTTGAGATTGACCGTGGCAACAAGTCGGCTACAAGGATTTGACCCTGCAACAAGTTTCCATACAGAGAAGTGAAAGTTCACAGATCAGTCTGTGAACCATCACCTCTCATTGTCCTACCCCACTCCCCAACAGGTTACAGTCATTTCAACAGAGCACCAGACACACCTGGACACCCAACAATTATTGAGCAAAGTTGCCGGTCGCAAAGTACACACAGTGAGATGCATTAGACTTCAAGATGAACTACTGTCCGAAGGTAATACAATTCATTTCCAAGATGCTAATGCCAACAATTCTGCACTAATAGGAATTGTAAAAAAATAATATTGATTCACAGAGAGAGGCCTAGAGGTGGATTAGCAATGCAAGTTCAAATAGTTACACTGAATTGCTTAGCAAAGGATTGTTTGATAATCATTCCCGATGCATCAACACTGTGTTTTATCAGGGCAACGTTTATGGCTTCATAGCAGTTGAAAAGTGCAAAACATGAGATGAACTCTTTCAGCTATACAGGCTCAAATGACATCCCAAATAAACACATATTCTGACCGTCTTTACTGTATTTGCCCCAAATTAAGTTTTAAATGATTATAAAATGATTTGTTAGGTCATAATATGTCAAGTGATGCCACGAAGCAACAAGTGAAATTTTCTCCTTTTGCTCAGGGCTGATGGTCGCATTAATAAATAGGGCACCAATAGGTAGAGTGTGATTATCATACAGTAGACCTCTTAAGATAGTTAGCAATAAACCCGCACAGTGTTTAATGCTGACAGCTGGAAGAATAAACTGGGCAGGAATGAGTAACCTTTTTAAATCTTTAAAAACTGCAATGCCAAATAGTAGCATGGTAAAGTCTACCACTATACTACAAATAGGGGAGTCTATCACTTTAGATGAAAGCTAATCCAATACATTTATTACCCATGTCTATCATTTCCGAAAACAATGCATTGTAGGCCACAAAAGACTTTTGTAATCACCGATACAGATGTAGTTAAAGATGTTGTAAAGCTCATTTCAAGCAGTAAACAATACGCCCAAGTTTCTGTTGATCAATCTTACCACATCACGACCTGACATAAAATGTAATGAACTGGGTGCAGCTCCAATCATGTGGTGCAGGGAAGGCCAATTTGTAATTTGAGTGACTATTCTACACATGCTTAATGGACCGCAAGTTGGCCATCTGAGGTAGTGGATAGACAGTTGGCGCTCACGGACCAGGAACTAGTTTGTTCAAGTGCTAAGTTTCCTCTCAGCTGGGGATCATAGGAACAGGAGAAGACCTTCTGACACTCATTGTTAAGACTCTCGCATGAACAATGACCAGATGAACCACATTCACTGTTTAGACAGGTCTCATAGCTGCAGCGAGGCTGGGTAACAGGAGCGGGTTTATGCCAATGGAAAAGGAACATTAGCAAAATAATTGGGACACACTACATATTTTATTTTTTTAAAAAATGCTGGAAGAATTGAATAGATTAAATAAATCAATTGAATAAATGATCAAATGGCAGATAGAATGGTTAACCTCAAATTCTCTTTTTAACTGTTCAAAAGTAAGCGTGGAAAGCCACCTCGATATTGCTCCGAGAATTGGTTCGGTTGATTGAAATGAAACCACTTTTGCAGCAGCTCAAAATGGTTTCAGAAAACAATTCAAGTAATGAAAGCGCAGACTAGAGGCCGTGCAAGTCGCAATGTTGACTTATGCAAATCAAACTCCTTTTTTCTTTATAGAAATAAGAACACATGCAACGCTGTCTTTAAGAGCGACTGACCGACCCGTCCTTTACTCATGTCAACCATCGGATCTGGAATATCAGATCCCATCCCATGAACCTGGGTTGGATTCAATTTTTTTTTTACTTACTTACTTCCATTTCCATCTTCCCCTGCTTTTCCAGGAACCTCACAAAAGAAAGAGGCAACCATGCAGAGAATGATACAAACCCCAGTCAAAGTCGCTCAAGGGGTCCATCCTGCTTTTGTACCTGCTTTGTAATGATAGAATTTTTTTTTATCAACATCTGTTTCAATATCTTCAACGTGTATTCAGTTCACAAATCCAAGCTAACTTTACTGTTCATTCTTACAGAATATGTTACAGAAGAGACCGTTTGGATATTCCATACCACTGATGCATTGCAATGTCTATTTACCACGTTCTGGAATGCTTCGAGCAAAAAAGCATTGGCAGCGAACTGGTGTCCTGCAAAAAATGAATGGATGGCTGTGCTTTTGAATCACGGCTCGGTAAGTTCTGCAATGATGAGCTCACTTACTCAAAACTGCCTTTGGGTATTATCCCTGAAAAGATTTGTTTTTTTCCCAGTGAAAGATAAAGCCGTCAACCCAATAACCAAAAGTCCGCATTAACAGAGCTGGAGATTTGTTGCACAGGATGTATTACTAACATTCACTGTTTAAACCTGTGCAATTATAAAACAACAGGTCTCATAGCTGCAGTGACAAAACACCTTCATAAGGAAAACAGCAGAGAATTTAAGGTCAACAATTGTGACTTTTAGAACTATTTAATTGCATGAAAAGATAAAACGTACAAGGGCTTGGTTGTGCTTCAAAGTGGAAGCAGAACAGACAGCTCAGTTATCAGGTCTTTAAACAGAAAGCTACATTTAAATCTCAGGGAATTTTACCCAGTCTTTACTAACATGGAAAGTTGCCTGTACTGATTGGGTGTATTAATTATAAATTATTACCTTATTCTGTTGATAATTTTTTTAAATAAATAATTTGGTCACTCAATCCATAACTGTTTGCGGGACGCTGCTGTGTGCAATTCTCTACCGTGTTTGGGCCCACAAAACATACAGTCAATTCACTTTACAGTATATTCTGTGAAGCGCTTTAAGAGACGTTTAGAAGGCGCTTTATCAAATGCAAGGATTATTGTGATGATGTTTTACAAATTTTCAACTAGGATACTAGATACTAGATACAGCACTGTACGGCAAAAGAGCATTCTAGTACACAGTCGGGGTGGTGGTGGTGTGGGGATGGGAAGAGAGGTGCTGTAGGAAGAATACGAGTGCATCTCTTTTTGTTACTTCACAGAGCAGGAATGATGGCTGTTGCGCAGAAATTCACTATTCATCCCAACACTCTGGTTAGTGATGAGCAGCAGGCAAGAGACATCAGTGAAGATATTGAAGTAAAAGTGAGGAAATATTAAAGGAGGAACAGCTCAAACTGGCAACGCTAGAGTAATAATAATAGGATGCATAAAACTCCGAGATCTGGACCCAAAGTGAAGACTGGACTGAAAAGATGGAGTGGTGGGATTTAAGATAATACAGGGCTGCAACATGTAATGAGCCCTAAGCTACTATAACAGTACACTTTACAGTATATTCTGTGAAGTGCTTTGAGATCTCCCGAAGATGTGACAAGGCACTATATCAGATGTAAGTGTTATTATTAATATTAATATTATTATAACAACCATACAGAATTGGTCTATTTCAAGGACACAATCACCTGGTGCATTTGCAAACATATTTAAAGCAAGCTATATGAAACAACGGTTTCATACCAATTTCGGTTTGGCCTCCAGTTAATATTTTCTTTATACAACTACATCTCCCGTTTTGTGAACTGGATACACCACTGAACATAAAGTGAAACAGACATTAGGGATTTATGTTTCCTGGTGGATTGACTACGGAAGTGTGTCATTTTGACATTTTGTAAAACATACAAAAATGCAAAGCATTTTTTTTCCTTTAGACAGCAGTATGGTTGTTGATTAAGAATATACATACCGTGTCGTTTTATGCAAGAACACTTGTTTGGTTAAAAAAAAGTTTTCAAGGGTGTTTTTTCTTTTTTTAAAAAACAATTTTGGCAAAGCATACTCTGTGATATGTATAAAAGTTTTAGGACAGCATGGACTTGACTTACAGAATACAAACAACATCTTAAATTGATTTAACCTTGGAAAATTACACTGCAGGATACATATTGCAGGGCAATGCACATACACGGCTGTGATCAGTCGCCTGAGAACGAATAACGTACAAAACACCAGATAACATGATCAGGGCAATTATAATGCTTTTCCTTCCTAAACTATCCAAACCTTTGAAGGCCTGGAATCTTCAATTGGGATATCCATCCACTCGGACACTGTTCATGTTCACACTCTTTTGTTGACGTTGACGTTTAATTGTGCACGAAACCCAGTCACAGACTCGTGGCACTGCCTTGTGTAACCTGCCTTTAAAGGTTTGCAAAGCCTTCGATTCAACAGCAGCGAAGATCGTCAAATGTAATGCAATGTTGACCATGAACTTTTGAGGAACATTTCCTTGAAGGTTTAACCCAATCAATTGCAGTTAAGGGGTTAACTGGTCGTGAGGGGAGAAGGCCAGGTTGTTCTTACTCAAAGTATTGTACCTCAGATGACGGTCTTTAGGGCCATTAGAACTTATCCTCCAGAAATCCCAACCCTGCTAATCTTCCCAGTTAAACAGCAAGCCGTTTCTTAAAGGAGTCCAGTCTCCTGGTCTCAAACACCCTTTGTAGCATTGCTTTCCACCTCTTCTCTGTAAACAAATACTTCCTGGGTTCTATTCTAAATGTGCCCGACAAAACCGTGCCCTCTTGTTCTGATTCCTTAGTACATCTAAAAAATATTGGGGGTTGGGAGGGTGCTCTTATTGTAAGGTGGCCATCTTCTTTCCCAGTTCAGTCGCTGTTTGTACCAAAGTCATTTCCTCCCAGTTTTTGGTTGAAATAACAAAGTCCAAAACAAAGGACTTAAAAAAAAGGGATGTTTTCCCTCTTCTGTTTTCCCCTGTGTTTGTGGAGCAATTTCAAAGTATGTGTATGTGGGGGGGGGGGGGGGGGGGGGGAGAGGGGGAAGAAATCTTCCCAAAACAGGGACCACAAGGATTTTCAGTAGGTTTTGACATTTCTAAATGTTAGCCAAGGTTCAAAATGACAAGATGGAGACCAGGGGATGAGCTCAACCATGCTACGTTTTCAGAAAGCAAGTTAGGAAAGTACTTGTTATAAGTAGGGAATCTTGAAGAATAGTTCTTCATTAACCCGTAGTAAATACTGAAAAACAGGAGCTCTAGAGCTCCCCCTCCCCCCCCCCACCCCCCGCCCATAGCAAACATTTCTCCCACAAAATATACAGTCAGTTCACGTTACAGTATATTCTGTGAAGCGCTTCAAGACATCTTGTGAAGATGTGATAAAGCGTTACATCAAATGCAAGGATTGTTATTATTATATTATTATTGACATGCTTCCCCTCACAAATCCAATCATTCCAAAAAACGAAATGTTAAGTACAGAAAATAGGAACTTACGACTCTAAATGCATTCATTACCTTCCTGATCCAGGCTTGGGGACCAGTATTTGCCAGTTCCTCATGGGTGAGGATTTGAACTCCTGTACTGCCTGTGAACTGACCAGGCATAGAATTTGATTGAGCCCAGACATCAATCTAAAAGTAAAAAGGAGGCAGAAGCACAACACCATTTAATAGCAGCTTTTCCACAGGCAATTGTTGAACGAATGCTTCAAATCTGATTGAAATAATGCAACTGGAGAAAATGTCCTTATTAATCCAGCAATGAACTTTCCAGCCAATTTGCATCCAAAGCAGATGAGCCATAAAATTGATGCAGATGACTGAAAGGTCGATACCTGGCAATCTCAAGCAATTTAGATATCCTAAATGGAAATCACTCGTAAACTAATGGCACTATTTGGTTCTTTTACAAAACAAATTCAGTTTATTTGCCTGCTCTGACGTATTTCCCCATACAATATACTGTCAATTCACTTTATAGTGTATTCTGTGAAGCGCTTTGAGATGTCTCGAAGACGTGATGAGGATTTATATCAAAAGTTGCGTGCGGGTTCGGAGAGTCTAAGGGAGAGCCCGGGGAGGTTAAGGAATTCAGACCCGCAGGAGAGAAGACATTGATGGGAGCCAAAGAATATGGTTTCCGTCTTGCTGACATTCGGCTGCAAGAGGTGTGCGCTCGGCCAGGCCTTGATGTCCGTCAAACAAGCTGACAGGACATCAGCGGACTGGGAGTAGCAGCTGGAGGAGGAGGAGATTCAGGTGTCAATATGTGGAAGTTGACCCCATGTCTGCGGATGATGTCACCAAGAGGGAGCTTATAATAATAATAATAAAATAAAGCATGTGAAGTCCTGTAGCTCAGTGGCTAGAGCACTCGCTTTGCAAGCGAGAGACCTGAGTTCAATTCCCGACAGAGTGAAATCTTGGGCAAGTTTCCTTACTCCACACACCTGATAATAATCCCTCAAGAAAAAAAAAAGCAATAATAAATTGGTCATTTCAATCTATGACTGTTTGTGAGAAGCTGTTGTGCGCAATTGGCTGCCCATTTCGCCCACAAATATACAGTTAATTCACTTTACAGTGTATTCAGTAAAGCGCTTTGAGACGTCTAGAAGATGCTATATCAAATGCAAGGATTGTTTTTATAAGGAAAAGAAGAGGGCCAAGGATGGAGCCTTGGGTACCCTGCAGGTGACCAGGTGGAGGCGGGAGGAGAAGCCATTTTTCAAGATGTCTTCTTGATGGTTAGTCAAGTGACTTGAACCATGCGAGTGCGGTCCCACTGAGGTGGATGAGGGAGGAGAGGCGGTGGAGGAGGATGGCGTGATCAACTGTGTCGAACGTGGCAGAGAGGTCGAGGAGAACGAGGAGGCAGAGGGAGCCCTGGTCACAGTGAAAGAGGACGTCATTTGTTACTTTGATGAGTGTGGTCTCTTTGCTGTGGACAGAGCGAAAACCGGACTGGAGAGGCTCAAGTAGGGAGTGGAGGGAGAAGTGTGAACGAAGGTGATTGGCAACCACATGTTCCAAAACTTTGGCCAGACAGGGCAGGTTTGAGCTGGAAAACACCCAGCAGTTAATTTATAGACTTGATTCTTCCAATCTTGTCTCAAAAGCCCAGAGAGTGATTTCTATCCAAAGAGTTTCTCCCGGTGACGTGGTCAACAATACCCCAAATAAAATCCCCATGGCTGTTTGGGGGTCACTGCTCTGCGCGAACTGGCTGTCGCATTTCGCCCACAAAATATACAGTCCCTGCATTTTACAGTATATATATCCACTGAAGCACTTCTGAGACGTCTCAATGACGTGAAAAGACAACGATGATTATTATTATTATTAAAGCAATCCCATGTGTATAGAATTACAAAGCACAAATGTACTTCCCCTACAGCACTTTTCTACAGGATGTAATTCTGCAAATCCTGAGCAGCATCTGTGACGCCACCAACAAGAAAGAGCCGAATGGATGAAAGACCAGATCAAAGCTGAATGGATCAAAGAGTTTAGAAAGGCCAGGACCTTTGGAGCAGCCGGATTACTGCAGTGAAGCCTCCAGACCATGGAAAAGCAGGATACCAGTTGGGTTTTCCAACTTACTCGCGAGAGTACCCGGGTTCATTTCAGAGCGAAACCTTAGGCAAGTTTCCTTACTCCACACGCCTCCGTTTACCCAGCAGTAAGTAAGAACCCGGTTTTTAAACTGATTAGCGGAATGCTTTTCCGGGGTTAATAATCCCTCAAAACAAAATAATAATAATAATTTATTCACTCAATCCACGACTTTGTGCACAATTTGCTGCTGCGTTTCGCCCACAAAATATGCAGTCAATTCACTTTACAGCATATTCTGTGAAGCTGTTTGAGACATCTCGCAGATGTGAAAAGGCGCTATATCGAATGCAAGGAATATTATTGTTATAATAAATATAGAAGACATTTACTTGCTTTATAAATAACTGCTCGGGACAGAAGCTTGACATTTTGATGACCAGGGTATCATCAGCTCTGGTTAACAGATGATTGTATAGTTGTGTCCAGGAAGTCTTGTTGCATTATTCCTGCAGTAGACACAAAGTTCTTTTGCAACCTTATCTTCGACACTCCTCCATGTGGGCTTATATCTGACCAGCAGCCAACAATTCCAGGCAGAATTGTCTGTGCACTGTTTGTACAGGATATGGGGAAAGGGTTTTCAAAGGATACTTTATCAGTGTTGAATGAGACATACAATAAAATGCTTGGTTCGTTGCCAGCATACGACTGATCAGTCATGGGACCTGCGCCGTAAATGCTACTTGTTATTCCTCCACTACTCAGTAGCTCAAACATGAAACACTTCCCATTGCATCATCTGGACCACAAAATAAGAAACATTTGAAAACACTTTTGGGACAGCAGCTATTTACAGCACGAATCACCCATTTTGGGGAAGTGCAAACACATTCGCTATTAATGTACAACTGCAGACTCTGCCCTTTATACAGTAACTCCTGTGAAGTGCTTTGAGAAGTTCTCCCGATGTGAAGAGGTCCACAACGAATGTAAGAACTATTATTATTATACTCATCATTTATCAATTGAACCAAAATTACCACCTGCCTCCTCGTCCTGGATCTCTCTGCCGTGTTCGACACAGTGGGACCGCATGGTTCGAGTCCTACTTAACTAACTGCCTCCACTTCATATCAGCAAATGGTTTCTCCTCCTGCCCGCACCCGGTAGGGTACCCCAGGGCTCAATCCTCGTCCCTCTTTTTTCCTCATCTATATGCTCCCTCTGGAGGATGTCATTCGTAAACACGGGGTAAACTTCCACATGTATGCGGATGACACACTACTTTTGTCTCCTCCTGTACCAACTCCAGGTCTGTCGATGTTCTATCGGCTTACATCAGGGTCTGGATGAGTGTAAACCTCCTGCAGCTGAATGTCGACAAGATGGAAGCCATACGCCTTGGCTCTTGTCAATGTAGTCACTCTGCGGATCTGAACTCCTCAATCTCCCTGGGCTCTCCCTCACACTAACCGAACCAGTGCGTAACCGGTTCGACACCCAGCTGTCCTTCCTCCCCCACATCCGGTCTCTGAACAGGACCGCCTTCTTCCACCTCCGCCACATTGCCCGCCTCCAACCATACCTCACCCCAAATGCAGCTGAAACCTCATGCATGTGTTTGTCACCACCCGCTTGGATTACCCCAACCCACTCCTTGCCGGTCTCCCCAGCTCACTATTCAACAACAACAACAAGATTCCATTTATAGAGTGCCTTTCACGTCGGGAGGACATCCCAAGGCGCTGTACAGTTGGGTCAGGACCCGAGCAAGGGGGAAATGGTCAGGGTGCAGGGAAGGGAGGGAGCGAGGAGGGGGTAGAGAAAAGATCCAGCTCATTCAGATCTCTGCCGCCTGCATACTGACCCGACCAAACTCCATCCCCACATCTCACCAGTTCTGGCCCAGGCTTCACTGGCTCCCCATCACTAAACGGATCGACTTCAAGATCCTCACACTCGTGTTCAAATCCCTTCACTCTCTGGCAACTTCCGACCTCTCCGACCTCCTCAACAACAACAAAATTACATCTGTATAGCGCTTTTCACATCGGGAGGCGCTGGACAGAGTACAGCATTTAAGACCCAAGCTGGGGTCGGGAGGGGAAGGGGGGGTGGCTGATGGCATGGTCGAGGAGGAGGGTCTTGAGGCGGGACTTGAAGGAGGCTAAGGAGGGGGGTGAGGCGGAGTGACTGAGGGATGGAATTCCAGAGGTTGGGGGCAGAGTGGCTGAAAGCTCTCCCACCAATGGTGGGGCGGGTGGGTCTGGGGACGTGGAGCAGGCCAGAGCGGCTGAGTAGAGGGAACGGGCGGGTTGGTAGGGAGTCTGGAGATCGCAGAGGTAGGATGGAGCGTGGCCATGGAGGGCTTTGTATGTCAGAACCAGGATCTTGAACTGGATCCTCTGAAGGATAGGGAACCAATGGAGTCGGGCGAGAGTGGGGGAGATGGGGTCACAGAGTTTGGTGCGGGAGAGGACACGGGCTGCAGAGTTCTGGATTATCTGCAGCCTGTGGAGTGAGGGAAGGCAGAGCGGGTCATGGCTTGAATGTGGGGGAGAAAAGATAGTTGAGGTTCCTGACTGGCTGGTGAGTTGCAGTGTGCAACCATGGAGGTTGATGCTGCCAGAGCCTGAGGTGCAGAGGCGCTGACGCGAGCCAATCCTCATTCCCTCCTCACCCAGCATCTCCGCTCAACCGGCACCGGCCTCCTACTCGTCCCTCACACCCTCTGCCCCACCATCTGAGGTCGCACTTTCAGCCACTATAGCCCGAAACTCTGGAACACGCAGCCTTAATCCCTCCGCCTTGCCCTCTCTCTCCCCAATTTGAAGTCCCGCCTTAAAACCTTCCTTTTCGACCGTGGAGTCACCTCTCCCACCCCCTCCCCCCGGCTCAGAGTCAGGCTCTCCCACTATTAAGTGCTCTGAGACGCAACCCAGCATGGAGGGCACTATATAAGTGCAAGTTGTTGTTGTTGTATCCATTCAAATAAAATCTGGATAAATGCACATAAGCTTTGAAGCCTTGGATTTGATATGAAAATGCTTCAACGCCCTCCATGGTCTTGCTCCCCCCAACCTCTGCGATCTCCTAAACCCCCAACTACCTGTCCGCTCCCTCCGTTCAGCGGGCTCCGGCCTGCTTTACGTCCCCCATCTCGCTCGCCCCACCCTGGCCTCCACCCTCCTCGATCCCGACCCCCAGCTCAGGTCTGAAACACTGACTGTCCAGCGCCTTGGAACATCCTCCCGACCTGCAAGGCACTATACAAATGTAATTTTGTTGCTGTTGTTGATATAGCGTCTTGTTAGGCTATTGAGAGTCTCTAAGCGCTTCACGGAACATAAAGTGGATTGACTATGTATTTTGCGGGCGAAAGTTTCTGAGCCATACAGACCCAGGCCTCAGGTCTGAGCCCTGGCTGATGACGAGCTCGCTGGTTTCGCATGTGAGTGTTGGTGGCAAGGTTACAATCAGCACTGGACTGGAGAAAGCGGGAAAGAGATAAATACATGCACCTCCTTCCCTGCTCAGGATCACTTTTCAGTGGCCTGTGCTAAAACCTGCACAGGAGGGATGACAAACAGACTTAACTGTGGTGCTCACAGCCTTTGTATCTCCCAAACGTCTACTGAACACTCACTATAATGATAACTGAGAGCTGAAAGTTATGTGGATATTTAGAAAAGCACGATATACATTCTAAGATGAAAGGACATTTCCAAGCGATGAATTTGAGGAAGAAGCCTGTAGGAAGCTATGAATCAGTTTGAAGACTTGCCTGTTCCTGTACTCTGAGTATCATAGACATAGCTTCCGCGTCATTCGGATCATTTGCAAGACGTTTCTGAGCTGCCGCTCTCTCATTCATCGTTGCCGAGATATCCACAGACTACATCGAATACAAAAGACTAACGTTACCACACGGGAGAATTTAAAGCAGTGTTTTAAGGTCACGGTTATATTTAAATGTACGAGTCTCACCTGAGTACAGACATCTGTAAAGACATCGTCGGTGCCCTCCTCGTTGTCTTTCTCCACAGGAACCCACTCACCATAAGCATTCTGCACTTCTTTCTTCCTGTGTTGTGAACCAGAGGACACGGGGAATTCCTTAGTCAGAGCCACCTGGGTTTTTGGCACTAGTTTCACTGTGGCACTCTGGTGATAAGAAAACAGTCCACATTCACCCAAACGAAATCTCAAAGCAGCACATTCGAAATGTTCCCTTCACACTACCAAAAGCTCAACCATTCTCCTCTAAAACAAGATAGTGTTACGGAGACTATGTTGTTAGCTGTGTCTCAGGAGGATGATCTGCTAGGTCGAGCACAGTCTTGTCAAAACATTTCACGTTCTGGAGAACCATCCAGCGTTACGGATGATAGCAGTGGAGGCTTCCACGATCCCGACTCCATTGCTCTCCACGAGGGAGATGGTGTTACGGTGGGTGGAGAAATGTTTACTATCCGTAGGGAACATTTAAGTTGCTGTTTGTGGGACATTGCCGTGCTCAAATTGGCTGCTGTGTTCGTCTACAAAATAGTCACTGCACTTCACAGTAAAATCCTGCGAAGCACTTTGAGACGTTCTTCTGAAGCATAAAACTCTAAATCAAAGGCAATGATTAATATTATTATAATATAAAGTTGTTTTTTAATCCCCAAAATAAAAACAATGGTACTTTTCAGGGTTTATTTTTGGTGTCAATAAATGGAAGAAAATCCAGAGAAAATTGATACAACTCAAGTTCCCCGATTAAACTGGTAAGAATATGCCACTGATTTACATTTTCTGCCCGTGCCAAAGGTGGATAGACACCACAACAGTTTCACAGCACAGTTCCCAACAGATTTCTCCACTCTCAGATGAGCTACAAATGCAAAAGTAATTCACAACCCAAGCGATTCTGAAACCAACACATGTGAGTGTTAAGGAATTCCCTTGTTCCTGGGGGAGGGAGTTTTCTAGAGGGAAAAATAAATCTTTACTGATCGACTTTCAGTGAAAGAGAATCTGTATATTTATAGTCAACAACAATTGCCTTTAGAAATGCCAAACTATCCAACAGTCCATAATAAACATGAATTGTATATGTTAATCGGATATATGTTTGTTCACCATTCAAAAAAAATGAAGTCACAAAACATTGTACAGGGGTGTTCACTTAACACATGGCGATTCTTAAAAGTTCGTACCTCTTCGTATTTATAAATGAGCAGCATTTGAAAATGAATGAGCAATAAAACAGAATAGTTTGCAACAAATTATGCGTGCGTGAGAACAAACATCCAAACTATAATATTTGGTTTTATTTTAGATTTCCAGTAAGTTAACCAGATTTTTAAAATATATATATGTGTGTATATATATATATAACCTGCAAGTTACACAAGATCCAATCAACGCCACATAACTTTTCCCAATAGGAATATAGTCCCACTATAGATTACCTTTTGAAACAAGCACCAACTGATTCATTTGCCTTCAAAACATAACATTGAACAAAAGCGGAATTTGTACTGGAAAAAAAAAGGGAGTATGTATTCACAAACCTTCAGAGGCAGAAGCCTGAATTCTTTCCTACATTAGTCTTAAAGCCAACATCTAAAAATTTAAGATTGGAAAAGATTTTGGAAATCTTTTATTAAATTTTTGTCTCAATCTGAAAGATGTTCTTACCCCCCAAAAAAACACATGGAGAAATGGTTTTAAAACTAAGATCGAATATAAGAATGTTCTAAAATTCAGCACAATGGTGGATTTTAAGACGAAGGCTCATAGCCTAAGACCTACAGTATTTAAGCATTTCGTGATTCAAACTCAGTCTGACCAGTTAACTTTCAATCTTCAAATGGATATCTGCAATTTAAAACCATTCATCCCCAACTAGACAAACTCATATAATGAACCTCACGAGACGCAAGAACTTCCTGGGCAGAATATTCTTCACACAGGAAGGAATAATTACATGAACTTTCTGGTCCTAGTCCTCAAGATGAAAAGCAAAATGAGCTTCAGGATTCTTCCAGAAACTTGGTTGAATTGGATTGAAGAAGAAATACAGTAAATTCCAGATAACTTGACTTGGGCTTTAACTTGGCACTACCTCTTACATCATCATGCTATCAATATCCCGACCTCATTTATTCATGTACGTGTCTAACTCGCCACTCCGGATAACTCATCACTGAGCACTTTTCTCTTGGAGTGAGGAGTTATCGGTTTACTGTATCTTTAAGTTGTCCCGCCACTCAACTTGGAACTCGTGGGTAATGTTTATCGATGATGGAGAAACATAAGAGAAGAGCTCAGTGTTCCATTACAGCAAATTGGGTTAGAAAAAAATTTAAGAAATAAAAATGTTTCAAAAGTTACTGGATTTTAAAACAAAAATTCTGAAGCACTTTCAGAAGCTCTCATATCATTTTCAAATCCATAACTTGCTTGAAAAACGAGTCACACGCAACGCACACCCCAAATAAGGCAGCAAAATAATTTTCGGAAAAATTGGGAGACTCAACCATTGGAGTAAGAATCCGAAAAGAAATTACCAAGTCAATTTGTTTTTAAAACGTCAAATACTTTATTATATTTACTGTTGAGAATTCTGTCTCCCTCCAACTCACATGGTGAAGCGATATATAGCATGCAAAGCAAATACAAAAAGCAGGTTTGAAAAGCTCTTTATGCTTCACTGGTGGCTCTTGTGGATACGATAAACACACCGCAATAATGCAACACTGGGTCATAACAGATCAGAACGTTTTGAGACCCACTCCTTATTCTGTCCTTTATTAGATTCTCTCCTGAATTAGCCGATTTCAGCCAGTGTGGCAGAAGGGGTGAGTTTCTCTCCTGACCACTACCCAGAAACTCTATTAAAACTGCACACACGCACACACAACATCAATGTCGGGTAAGGAAATCAACTACACTGTTTCCAGACACTCGTGTGGAAGGATGGGCTCTCTAGCAAGGTACAGAGAACTGCTAACAACAGCGCAACTGTACCCGTGTAGGAGTCGCCAACTTCTGGAAGTGAGGGGTGGAGGGGAGGGGGTTAAAGACGAATTAGAACAAAATTTCAAAGAAAAACTGCTCCCTCCTATGACAGAAATATTTGACAAAAGTAAAAGGAGGGGGAGTGAAGAAATACAAGCTACAGAATTTAATGGTCTTGAGGGGAGGAAAATTATAGGCAAAGAAATGGTGAAAGTAAGCGGTGAAATACATCACCTGCTGTAAGAACTGAACCCTCAGACCTCAGGAGGTCGCCAGGTTCAATCCCAGCATTCATTTATTTGATCTCAGCTAGGATAGCAGTGTAGCAGGTCTGAAACTCCTGATCACTGCCCAACCAACCCTGCAAATCCAGCTCGGTGGACATTGGGTTGGACTACAATGACAATGATCAAACAGTCTGCCGACACTCACTGTCTGCCCTCAAAACATGACAAATGGGCACTGCTAGTCTAGGCAACAATATCCTGACATGAATCAGTACCTTCAAGGTATAGCAAGGAGTTGAGGGGGTTGGAGGGGGCTGGGCAGGAGGAGAATTGAGAAATGTAAGCACAGAATGTCAGCGGAATAATTTTATTACCAGAGGACACATCAGATGAGGAACTTCTGAAATGACGATATACATAAAATTTAAAATCAGTGATGTCAAACAATAGCTGAAAATGTTTTACATGTTGATGAGTATATTTCAAATGAAAAACTACCCCTAGTAGCAAAGGGGGGGGAAAAAAAAAAGCACACGCACACACTTGCAAACTACAGAGCAGAGTATGTACTGGTCCTGGCTTGAGCAGCACAGAGAAGTCTTTAGTATAATGAAAATGCCTCTTCTGTTTTACTCTTGTGAGCTGGATGGCGATGCCAAAGTCTGCATCAGTTAGAGGACCACTACAGTTTGCGACAAGCGGCTGAAAACTACACGTTTCCTCATTATGAAGCACGAGAGAGCAATAACTTCCAACTGCTGTGGTGTAGGAGCTACTAGTATGGTCGACATCCTGGTTTAAGTGAGAAGTGATGAATAAACATTTGAAGAAGGGCTTGCTTTTTTTGGATGCTTTTTTCAACCTTGAGGGAAATGGCTGAAGTGTTAGATCCACTCCTTCCTCAAAACATAAAACTGCATCGTGCTTTCAGAAAGAAGAAGCAAATAAAGACTGTCCGGTTGCTTCAAGTAGACTTCTCTGAAAAATGCACAGCCCAGTATCAAAATGCTCACTGGAAACCAGAGCTGGATCAATCTTCACTGCTGTAGACATAAGACAGCAACTGAAAAGGTTTCTGGTGTGGGTATCTGGATTATGGTTTAAGTACTGGATTCTGGGGGGGTGGTAGAAAAACATATTTAGAAACAATTTTGATTCAAGACAATAAGTTTACTGTGGGTAGATAAGAGTACATGGAGCTGCTCAGGAGACACATGATTACATTGCCACATGACTTCGTGGGTCGTGTCAATTTTTGAAAATATATTTGTGACCAGTTCTAAGAGACAGCAAATTATATATATATATATATATCCCATAACACAAGACTTATAAAACCACACATTTTTTTCTCTTAAAAAATTCTTAATGCATTCTTACTGCTTACTTTGTTTTGTACTAAAAACCCTAATTTGCCTCCATTTATTTTGAATGTATGGCAAGTTGTGGCATGTCTATTAAGACAGGCGTGATCGAGTGAAGTAGAATAAAATACAACATACATGTGGTGCAAAATTTGGCTTGGAAACAATGTCCAACTGAACTGAAGATTTTTCTTTCTGTAAACTTTCCTGTAAAGATTGCTGCGCACTGCAAATACATTTTGTGTTGGTCAGCCAGGTGTCTGACACGTGCGGAAACTCATCACCATGCTTAAGAGTCAAACTGGGAATTCCACAAATGTTGACCACCATGTCTGAAATGGAATGCACACTCTCTCCCTGGAGGGATGCAACCATTTCACCTAATTCTGGGGGTACTAGAGGCAGGTTGGCAACAGACAAGGCTTGGGGACTCCAGAATGTGCAATACTGTAGGAGTTTAACCAGCAATCTAGAAAGCTTGCTATTGAGAATATTTTCCGGCAAGCTTCCTACTACTTGTCCCACCAAGGCCACCCTGCCCATTAGGGCTTTGGCTCGCAGAGTCAACAGGAGATGAGGGGGAAGAATTCCTGCTCTCAAAGTATATAAATATTGGACGGACCCTTCTCTAAAAATAAAATTTAAAACACCGCTAAAATAAAACCTGGACGTCTCAGTTCCAAACTGGAAAATGACTGATATTATTCACTTGAAATTTCGTTATTTCATTTACTTTTTTGGGGGGGAACTGATTGGAATGTTTTGTCATCAAAGTAGAAGTGGATAGTGTTAAGAGAAATTATCATTTCCTTCTGATCATTTCAGTCCGAAACACTGATTTTCCAGTGCCTTGGGACGTCCTCCCGACGTGAAAGGCACTATAGAAATGTGCTCATATCACATTAGCATGAATCACTTCCACATTAGATATAAGAAAAATCTGATGCAAGGCAAAGCTCTCCTCCATCTGGTCCAAACTATCATTCTCAGAAAGCCTCCACCCAATGCCAGTCTTATTCATACAGGGTCCATCAGTGCCAAACTGTAACCAGTTGACTTCTGGATACCAGGAGCTGAAGTGAGATGACCCAATGCAGTTTCACTTAGGATTTTCCCAACCAACAGAGGATGAAGGATCCTTTCAGTCAAATTTGATTCAATTTACACGTTTCAAAGGCAATAGGGCAGCTTTCAAACCCACAGGTACATACAAGTATATACAAGGCAGAAATGGGGAACATTTAGGATATCATGAGAATTAAATGGCAGCCTGGCACAAAACCTTTGCAGTTTAAAACAAGGTGAGTTAGAAAGGTTTAATTAGAAAAACAAGATGGGTGGGACAACTGAAAAATGATTTTAAAAGTGTTTTAAGGAACTGTTGATGAGGTTCCAATCAAGATTTATTTCAGCTCAATTAAAACAGATTAAAGAATAGCAAAGGACAAGGTGGTTAGGTAAGGATGCAAAGAAAATCATTGAGAGAAGCAGAACATTTTTAAAACATACATGAAACTTGTAGCTTAAAATAAAAATCTCATACTAACCAATACTAGCCAATACTATCAGGGAAAGAGATCTAGAAAGCCAGGAGTGCACGGCTATAGGAACATAAAAGGGTAAAAAATAAATGAATAAATGGGTAAAAAAAAGGGTAAAAAAAGGAATTTAAGGGGGAAAAAAATCTTTACAAAAATGGTAATGGATTTGAAGAATATATTACACTGGATGAAATGACCATAAATAAGATTAAAAGACAAATCGCCGGTTTTCAGCCAAAGGGAACTGGGGTATAAGAAGTTTGGCAGGTTAGGTTGACAGTAATCGCAAAGGGACAACAGCTTTTTTATGTCCTAAACATATTATTTGCAATACTCAGTTCCTTATCTGGGTTTGTATAAACCATTGTATAATACGGCCAATTTTGCAAGGTAAAATTTATATTTTCTCATCTTTTAAAAATCTAAATTTTTCAATGTCTGAAAAATGCTCAAATTCAAATATTGAATTCCAAGTGGTATACACTTGATGTTTGAACACCCAACTGGTAGCCTTGAGCTGTCCCTTGATGTTTTCCTATAATGTCAACTTACAAAGGCTGGCAGAAATAATCAAACAAGAACAGGTTTAAAATAAGATCCCCTCGTATCTATACAGACAATCCACGGCAGACAGTTAATATTATTTACAATATGTGCTTCCATTACTCAATGAAAGTCAGTATTCTACAGCACTGGACCCCTTAATAAAGATTAGCCCAGTAGGTAATGTTTCTAAACTAAAGATAAAATTACTAAAAGTGTGAGGACACATTTTTAAAAAAAAACTATTTTACACTGAAATTTCTGCACTTCCAAACACAGTAATTTTCACCAATGTATGTCTGCACTGAGGTGTATCACAGAATATGCGTTTTCTGTTCTTAAACTTTTACATTTAGTTGCACCAAGGCCCATTTTTCAACGTGAAACAGTATTGAAACTTCTGAATGAAGTTTCAGCAATTTGTCAAGTTTCTAGCTCTGAAAAAAATACTTCTTTGCAATGCTTTCCTAACACTTGTAACATTGACATTTCTTCAAAATAGGTGTGGTAAATAGGTGTGGTAAATTCACATTTCTTACATTTTGATTGCAAATAGTGAGTGAGCAGTAAACTTGTCCCCAGGGAGATGGTGGAAGCAGAAAATGTCCATTTGTTTCAAGAGCAAATTAGATAGATTTCTGCTAGACAATTATATCTGGGGTATACAGTAAATAGTTTGGGACACGACATGTCAAGCAACTGCCAAGATGTTGGAAGGCAAACTAGATGGACCTTGGTCTTCTTTCGCCAGCAAATTCTTTAAAAACTTTTAAATGTTATTGGTAAAAATGAGTGTGTGTATTTTGCACCAAGATTCTGACACGAATCTTACTGTGCAACTAGTCTCAAGCATCTGATAGCTCATATTTCGTACATACTCAACGTGACTTGCAAAACTGCATTGCTACTTACATTTATGCTGAAATAAATGGGTTTGGGTTCATTGAGTTTAAACGGTTGGTTGATGAAAGGTCCGTCCTCTTCATCAGAAACATGAGGCTTGTTACTCGACTCATTCTCATCGTCTTTGCTTTCAACAATTTTCTTGCATTTCTGAGGGTGAAAATAGACTAATAATTTGCAGGCAATTTACAGGAAGACGTGTAGAAACATTCAAAAAGGAAACAAAATTATTTATAAAATCAGCTGGGAAATGGATTGATATCCCCCAAAGTAAATTGCCCTACAACTCGCAAGTGAGGGAGCTACAAGTTAGGATCCATGCCACCCTACCTCGATTTGTTCTGTTTATACTAAACATTATCTTAAATCAAATTTAATATTAAGCTTGAAAAAATGTTAAAAATACACTATATTTATGGATCGTCAAATTGATATAAACTTCACAATGCTACCAGTTTTACATTGTGTTATTTCCCTCTAAGAAACTCATTATCATGGTTGAAAGGTAGCAGATTCTGGGGATTGTCTTTTTTTAAACTAGCATTAGTTTGTACATAAAGGATTCCCAAGCACTTCCTCTAATGGGGGGGATTGAGCTCCTTATCATGTTACAAAAACAGAAGTCGCTGGGAACACTCAGCAGGTCAGGCAGCATCTATGGAGAAAGTGAGTCAACGTTTCGGGTCCACGACCTTTCGGCAGAATTCAATCCTTATCACGTTGTTGGGATATCCCAAAGCGCTTCACGGGATTTTTACTGTACAGTGTGGCGACTATATCTGTGAGTAAACGCAACAGCAATTTACACACAAGAATGTCCAACAAACAGCTATGAGTGAGTGACTAACTTTATATGGGAAGACAGTTGGCCAGGATACAGGGAGAAACCTTCTTCACTATTTGAATTGTGCAGTGGATCTGAAATAGACAGTTGGGACTTTGGTTTAACACCCCACTAAAGTGAAGCACTGCCAGCACTGAGGCACGCCCCCAACTAAAAGATTGCCTTCAAATGGCAGCCTGGTCTGAGTTCAAAGTCTCAACCTGCGGCTTGAACCCAAGACTTTCTGACTCAGAGGCAAGAAGACTGATACCAACTGAGCAGCCTGAAATTTGCAATCTTCTGATCACAGACAATGAGACATAGATTTGTGTCACTTTGACTGAGATCCCAATAAGGTGCTGGGAACACTGAGCAGAAATAAACAAGGCCACTAATACAAACTGAGCAGACGGGTGAAGGTCTTGGGAGCAACTTGCTCCAAGCCACAGGTAGTGTGCTATGTGGATGGAGGCAGTAAGTAATTCAGAGAAATCATAGAATCAAGAAGGAGGCCATTCAGCCCATCGTGTCGGTGCCAGCTCTTTGAAAAGAGCTACCCAAATCAATTCTACTGCCCCACTCTCTTCCCATAGTCCTGCAAACCTTATCCTCCCCAATTATAACCTTAAAAAAAATGACATGGGTAAGAATATGTTCTTACCTCTGTGAGTTCTTGTATTGATGAGCAAACTGATTTTTGGGTGATTTTTTCTATTTTTGTCACAAGGGGCAAAATAAGAGGTTTCATATTTGGAGGTAAATTGATACAAGCTTTGGCACACATGGCTGCAGCATTGGCTTTTGCTATCTCTAGCAACTGTGCTTTATCTGAAAGAAACAAATCCTGAGAGTCAGCAACACAGTTCTATAATACAAACAAAATTACTTTCAAATGGCCTACATATAATTCATCAATAATAATCCTTGCATTTGATATAGCACCTTATCGCGTTTTCGAGGCATCTCAAAGCGCTTCACAGAAAATACTATCAAGTGAAGTATATTTTGTGAGCAAAACCCGAAATATGCTTGCAGTCGATTTGTTTTCCATTTTCACTTTCTCCCTCAAAATTAGCACCAATTTATGTTTATTATAATCTTCTACAATTGCTTATCTAAACCAATTGGTTACGACAGTTAATGAACAGAACGTTCCCAATGGCACAAACTTCATAGTGTTCTAAGTAGGTTCCAGGTTGAAACAAGCCAACATAGCTTCAACACATGCCTGGCAGCTTGGGCCAAACTGAAGAGGCTGTAAAAGATACATTGGTTTAGTCCAAGGTGGTCCAATGGTAAAATGTCATCCTACCCGCTACCCATCATTTCATCTGGTCCACCCGCTCTCTCCACAACCCATAAATGTTATGTCATGTTCCTGGAAGGGAAACAAAGGTATTGTGGCCCGCAGATGTTTCTCAAACTAGGGCGTTTGGCCTTCAGCAGCTAACAGGGTGGTGAAGCGGCTGGATTGGGTTTACTTGATCCAAACGTTCACACTGGTGCGAAGGGTGAATAATGACACTGGGTCAAAAGCACAGTATTAGGATGTGAATAATCTGGACCTGGGATTGTGCGCGGGGTGGGGGGGGGGATTTTTATGGAAAAGACTTGACACTAGACAGCCAATGTGGAACATATTCTGATTCCCCCTCACCCCACACACACACTGACAATAGCATAAAAATTATTTCCTCTTCCAAGTAAACAAAAACACATCTTACTATTTTCTGCGAGGGATGTTTAGGACTGAGGAACATTTCTTAGAAACAATAAGTGTCTTTACCCAGATCTGTGAGGCGCTCAGGCGTCCTGCTGTTGTTCCTCCTTACAGGAGATCTGGATCTTCTCCGCCAATCGGGTGACCTGCGTGTCCTCACAAACTTACTGAAGTATCCTCTGGAAGTCGATGGACACCATCTCCTGTCATTGGACTTTGATCTTGGTCTTGGTGATTGAGATCGTTTGCCTCTGGATTTGGACCTCCTTGGAGATCTTGAACGAGTCCCTTTCCTGTGCTTTGAACGCGAACTCGACCTGGGAGGTGATTTTGTCCTGGAACGTCGTTTGCTCCTTGATGCCGAGTGTGACCTCGATTTTGATCGCTTCTCGTTCCTCACTGCGGATCGTGACTTTGATTGTGATCTACGTCTGTGTGATCGGGGCTCGGATGACCTCGATCTGGAATGCTTCCTTTTTGACTTGGGAGAAGTCTCGGTGTGTTTTCTCTTTTCCCGTGAGGTGGACTTTGATCTCTGTCGTGATCGCGAGTGCTTCCTCCTGGAGTCTGATCGCCCTGATGTACGATGTCTGCTGCTTGACCTTGCGCTTGTTCTCCTCGAGGGAGAACGCTGAGAGTGGGAATGCGATGGGGTGGACCTTTTCTTCGATCTCGAGCGAGATCTTGAGCGGCTCCTTTTTGTTCTCTTTCTTTCGGCTCTCTCGCTTTTACTTTTGTTTTCGATGGCGTGGGTAGATTTGGACGGTGCATTGTCTGAAACTTTGCTCAAATCCTTTGATTTAGATTGTGGTTTGTCTTCACTCACAGCCGCTGAAGACTCTAATCCAGGGACATTTCCAACAGTCAGACATTGTGCAGACACAATACTGACTGCAGCAGTGTTCTCTCTTGGCCGTACCTCTTTGTCACAATTGTCCTGTGATAATGGTTTACTTTCAGCTGTAGAGCGTTCTTTGCTGGTGTTCATGCTTACAACTGAATCAACATCAGCTGCTGTTTCTTCTATAATTTCCTTCTTTATCTCAGTGTTGTTCTTCAATTTCTCTAATTTCTCCTGTGAGTTCTCCAATAACATCTCCACTGGTGCCTCTATTAACTTCTGTGGTGGGGTCTCCACCAATTTCTCTGGTGGGGTCTCCACTAACTTCTCCTGTAGGGTCTCCTCCAACCTCTCTGGCAGCGTCTCCATTAACTTCTCCGCTGGTGCCTCCAGTAACCTCTCTAGTAGGGTGTCCGCTAACGTCTCCTCTAACCTCTCTGGTGGGGTCTCCACTGGTGTCTCCTCCAACTTCTCCGCTGGAGTATCCACTAACTTCTCCGCTGGTGCCTCCGCTAATCTCTGTGGTGAAGTCTCCTCCAATTTCCCTAGTGGGGTCTCCACTAACTTCTCAAGTGTCTTCTCCAACCTCTCCTCCAACTTCTCCGCTGAGGTCTCCTGTAACTTCACCGCTGGGGCCTCCACTAACCTCTGTGGTAGGGTCTCCATTAACATCTCCATTAACTTCCCTGGTGGGGTCTCCACTAACATTTCTGGTGGGGTCTCCACTACGATCTCCTCCAACCTCTCTGGTGGGATATCCACTAACTTCACCACTGGTGCCTCCGATAACCTCTCTAGCGGGGTCTCCACTAACATCTCTGCTAATGCCTCTGGTGGGGCCTCCAGTAATGTCTCTGGTGGGCTCTTAGCTAACATCTCCACTAACGTCTCTGGTGGGCTCTCCATTAACATCTCCACTAACGTTTCTGGTGGGGCCTCCACTAACGTTTCTGGTGGGGCCTCCAGTAATGTTTCTGGTGGGGCCTCCAGTAACTTCTCTGGTGGGGCCTCCAGTAACGTCTCTGGTGGGGCCTCCAGTAACGTCTCTGGTGGGGCCTCCAATAACGTCTCTGGTGGGGCCTCCAGTAACGTCTCTGGTGGGGCCTCCAGTAACGTCTCTGGTGGGGCCTCCAGTAACGTCTCTGGTGGGGCCTCCAGTAACGTCTCTGGTGGGGCCTCCAGTAACGTCTCTGGTGGGGCCTCCAGTAACGTCTCTGGTGGGGCCTCCAGTAACGTCTCTGGTGGGGCCTCCAGTAACGTCTCTGGTGGGGCCTCCAGTAACGTCTCTGGTGGGGCCTCCAGTAACGTCTCTGGTGGGGCCTCCAGTAACGTCTCTGGTGGGGCCTCCAGTAACGTCTCTGGTGGGGCTTCCAGTAACGTCTCTGGTGCAGCCTCCAGTAACGTCTCTGGTGCAGCCTCCAGTAACGTCTCTGGTGGGGTCTCCAGTAACGTCTCTGGTGGGGTCTCCAGTAACGTCTCTGGTGGGGCCTCCAGTAACGTCTCTGGTGGGGCCTCCAGTAACGTCCCTGGTGGGGCCTCCAGTAACGTCTCCGGTGAGCTCTCCACTAACATCTCCACTGACGTCTCTGGTGGGCTCTCCACTAACATCTCCACTAACGTCTCTGGTGGGCTCTCCACTAACATCTCCACTAACGTCTCTGGTGGGGCCTCAAGTAACGTCTCTGGTGGGCTCTCCACTAACATCTCCGTTAATGTCTCTGGTGGGCTTTCCACTAAATTCTCCGTTGGTGCCTCCGCCAACCTCTCTGGTGAAGTCGCCACTAAAGTCACCTGTGGGGTCTCCTCCAACCTCTCTGGTGAGGTCTCACCTGGTGTCTCCTCCAACTTCTCCACTGGAGTGTCCACTAATGTCTCCGATGGTGCCTCCACTAACCTCTGTGGTGGGGTCTTCACCAATTTCTCTAGTGGGTTCTCCACTAACGTCTCCACTAATTTCTCCTGTGGGATCTCCTTCAACCTCCCATGTGGGGTCTTCGTCAACCTCTCTGGTGATAACTCCACTAACTTTTCGACTAGTGCCTCTGGTGGAGGCTTCTCTGGTGAAGAGTGAGCTTTCTGACTCTGGCTTTCCTTTTTGCTGTTAACCTCATTGTTTAAAGGTGACTTTGATCGGGATCTTGAAGGAGACCTCGATTTTGAACGTGAACCAGATCTCGATTTTAAACCTGAACGGGTTCCTGAGCGAGGTCTTGAGGAGTCCCTGTGTTTTTCCTTTTTCTTCTTCTTCTTTTTACTTTTGTGCTTGTGGTGATGCTTGTGCTTGTGTTTCTTGCTTTTCTTTCTGGCAGTTGCACTTTCCCCTTTGTCATCTGAAGATGAGCATTTTATTTGCTCTGCTTCCACGTCAATGTCCATCGCCAGATTCTCTTTATTATCTGAAGTAGGTTAAAAACATAACATTTTAGACAAATGTTAAAAACTACAAGAATCACGTTAACTTGGGCAAGGTACTAAAGGACAGCCAGCTCCTATATATCCCCTAGTAGAGGGGGTGGGGTAATACACATCTTGAGGAGGAAAAATGGTAGAAAAAAAGAACCTGAAGGAAGGGCCAAGGAAAAGAGTATTCATTTATGTATATTTTTGAAAGCGACTAATTCACTAAAGTTCTGGAATGATTCATTAAAAGGTGTATATTTGCACACCTATTTTTAAAAATCCCCATGTGTTTCACCTCAAACGGCGTAGAAGACAGCAGAGAAAAATGGGAATACAAATAAAATTCACACGCACCAGGATTACCATTTTGCTGTTCTTCTGAAAACACAGGCATTACTTCATCTATCTGATTAACAATTGATTCTTCCTGTGTATCCCCAGTTGTGGAAGTCACTTCTTCTGGAACCTTCCCCTCCACTACAGTGTTTCCTTCACCATTTGTTTGGTTGACTATGGTCCCACTAAAAGAAAAGGTGAGAAACTGCTATTAATAATAATAATCCTTGCGTTTGATATAGCGCCTAATCACGTCCTCAAGACGTCTCAAAGCGCTTCACAGAATATACTGTTAAGTGAATTGACTGTGTATTGTGTGGGTGAAACGCGGCAGCCAATTGCACACAGCAGTATCCCACAAACAATCGTAGATTGAGCGACCAAATTAATATTGTCTTTAAAGGGATTATTACCGCCGGAAAAGTGATCGGCCAATCGACGAACAACCAGGTTCCTCTACGTAACAAAGCCGTGTAGAGTAAGGAAACTTACAATTTTCGCCCTATCCGGGAATCTAACCCGGGTCTTCTCGCTAGATCAGGAGGCGAGTGCTATACCCAATACACTAAAGGCTCCACTTTGAGCACACTATGGTGATAGCTTTAAATTATCTTGGTCATAGAGAGAAGTAGATCTTAGTGTAATCTGGTATTCCACAGTTGCTTAAACTGGTGGTACACAAACAAATAGTGTACTGCCATACTCTGTATTCATAATATCCTATTCTATACATTTAATAACACTGGTTTGAACCAAATGAAAAGCTTAGGTTTATCAGATGGATCTACAGCAGCTGAGACCAGAGAGAGGCAAATTAGTTCAGAGGCAAATTAGTTCTCCGATAAGATACAGGATTGTGGACTCCAAAACTATAATAACAAAATGTTTAATAAGAGGTTTCAACATGTATCAGAGAAAGGAAGTATTTTCAATCAGTCAGAAACCTATATCCTACAAGTAAATCTGTTTTCCTAGCTACCTTTTTATTAAAGAACCAACTCAAAATTCCCCTCTGAAAATTAAATAAGAACTCTCGCATTGTCACATTGTTGAGACGTCTCAAAGCCCTTCACAGAATATATTATGAAGTTGAATGACTTTGTATTTTGCATGCGAAACGCAGCAATCCCATTATCCCTGGAAAGCAATCCGACAATCGACTAACAACCAGGGTCCTACTCACTGCTAGGTAAACAGAGGCATATGGAGTAGGGAAAAATTTCCTACAGTTTTACTCTGCCAAGGATTCAAAGCCAGGTCTTCTCGCTTGTGAGGCGAGCGTGCTAACCACTACACTACAGGACTCCAATGTTACCTGCTTTGGGAAGTTTGTGAATCCAACAAGTGCATCCAAATCTTATCCTTGGATGAATTAACATGAGCCACTCATACAATTCACACAGGGGAGCAAGCACATGATGCTGCCATGTGTGTAGACATTGGTATAAAATAAAACTCCTCGTCACACTAAGCTGTTCTTATGTGGTGTGAGCAAGAATTGTTGGAGTGCCGGAAATAAGTGTGGTACAGGAAGGTAGGGCGGCCTGCTCTCCAACACAGTTTCTTTTTTGGCATCCGGGGGAGGAAAGGAAAGCATCTGGATCAGTTCCAACTTAATCCTGAGGTCGGGCACCAGTTAAAACTAAACAGAACCGCTCGGGCCCTCACCTCACACTGTTCGGCCCGGAGCAAGGAAATCGCAGCAGGCCCTAGCCCGAGTAAGTCATTTAGACAAGCGAGGGTTTGATTCCTCGCCATAGGCAAACTATATACATTCACACAAATATATATTTTTCCCCTCAGCTCCAGTGTCGAGCGAACACACTGAACTGAACAAACAGCAAAGTCCTCCACCTCGCCTAGACTTTCTTTCGCTCTCTTTTTAAAAAACAAAACAAGTCACTTCCTACAACAGGTCTGCAACGACCACAATAGGCCTGAAGTTGGACTAGGTCACATATATATATTTATATACATGCACACACACACACACACGTATAAACCAAACAAACGTCTCTCGGTGCTATCTAAAAGCAAATTATACAAATTACTCCGGTTTATTTGCTCAGAAATGCAGTGCTTGGTTGGGTTTAAGAGATTAAGCGGGTTAGGTCAGCTAAGAGCTCAGGAAATTATTACCGTGTCTCCAACGCGAGCTGGTGTGGTGGGGGAGGGAGGGAGAGCGAGAGAAAGGTTTTAAAAATGAAGCTCGCCGTCTCACTGTTTCCGCGGTGAGAGAGATAGGCGGGGGGGGGGGGAGCAAACTATATGTTCACAATTTTTTGTCCCAATTTCAGTTACTGAAGGTTTCAAATAAAACAAATGGTGACTGCTGTGTTTTGTTCCATATATGTATATACACACAGCATGCAAATGTATATCTATATATAGTGTATATACATGTTCAGTATATATATATAAAACTTATATAGTGTTTATATCAACACAGTGTATATAAAACCACTACATATAAAATTGTTATATATAGTGTATATATCTAAAAAAGTGTATGTAAATGTACAGTATATATAACTGTCGTATGTTTATATACGTGTGTGCGCACTATCTCTGTACATAATGTAAATATATAACACTGTTGTGTGTATAATGTACATCACACACACATTGCGCGCTGACTGCTTTCCTGGCCGCCGCCGCCGCACATTGCCGAGCTGACATTTTGTATAGATATAAAGAGAGAGAAGGAAACAGAGCCCAATCTCTCTCTCTCTCTCTGTCACTCTCTCCCTCCGTGTCGCGCTCTCTGGCACGAAGGCCGCTCTTCCCCACTCTCCCTCCCTCCCTCCCCCCACCATCTCTCTCTCCCTCCCCACCGCCAGCAGCAGCCATTTCACCGGCTATGACGCCCCCCCCCCCTCACAAACACACACAAAACAACACCATTTCCTTCTCCTATCCCTCCCTCCCTTCCTCCCGCCATTACACAGCTTTCTTTTTTCACCTTCCCTCCCTCCCCCTCCTACCTCTGCAGCTTCTCGTCTTCGATCTCCTTGATCTTCCTGACCACGAACGAGCGGAAAATCTCCTCGATGTTGGTCGCCATGGTTCTCGGGGGGGGGGGGGGAGGGATTACCCATAACCCACCAGCACCGGGGGGGGCGCGCGGGGGTGGGGGAGGGTATCACCCATAACCCACCAGCACCGGGGGGGGGGGGGGATTACCCATAACCCACCAGCACCGTGGGGAGAGGGGGAGGGGAGTTACCCACAATACACCAGCACCGGGTGGGTGGGGGCAGAGGGGGAGGGGAGCTACCCACAATACACCAGCACGGGGGGAGGGGGAGGGATTACCCATAACCCACCAGCACCGGGGGGGGCGCGGGGGCGGGAGAGAGAGGGCAGTTACCCACAATCCACCAGCCCTCAGTGGGGGAGGAGAGGTACTGCGCCTGCGCTGACTCACAGCTCTGGATCCACTGAGTCTGCGCAGTCTACACAACAGCAGCCCGGCCCCTCCCCCCGGCCACTCCCCCCGGCCCCTCCCCCCCGGCCCCTGAGCCAGTCCAGTCCTGGGGCTTCCTACCCCACATCCGCGCCATGTCCCGCTCTGCCTTCCCCACCTCCGCAACATCACCGGCTCCGCCACTGTCTCCCACCGCAGCCCCCGAGACCCTCACACACACCTCCACCACAACCTGCGCCAACGTGGTCCCCCCNATCTCCTCCCTCCACGGGCTGCCGGTCATCCAGAACTCCGCAGCTCGTGTCCTCTCCCGCACCGGCTCCGCGACCCCATCACCGCCATCCTCGCCCGACTCCACTGGCTTCCCATCACACAGAGGATACTGGTCCTCACCTTCAAAACCCTCCATGGTCTTGCTCCCCCCGACCTCTGTCACCTCCTAACCCCCCCTACCATCCTTCACGTCTCCCGCCTCTCTCGCCCCACCATTGGGGGGGCCTTCTGCCACTCTGCCCCCACCCTCTGGCACTCCATCCCGCAGTCCCTCCACCTCACCCCCTGCCTCACCTCCTTCAAGACCCATCTCAAGACCCTCCTCTTCGAGTGTGCTTTCGATCTCCCGCTTCCTCCCGCGCTGCCTAATCCCGACCCACAGCTCAGGTCCGAAACTCTGACTGTCCTGTCCAGCGCCTTGGGATATCCTCCCGATGTGAAAGGCGCTACACATGTGTAATTTAGTTGTTTGTTGTTGTTATATAGTGCCCTCCATGCAGCGTAGCATCTCAGCGCTTAAAAGTGGAAGAGCCTTACTTACTGCTAGCTAAACAGGCGTGCGTGTGGAGTAAGGAAACTTGCCCAACGTTTCGCTGTGCAATCAAATCCCGGTACTCTCGCTTACGAGGCGAATGCTCTAACCAATATGCTACAGGACTACACAGCAAAGCTGCACAGCAAAGTATCTATCTGAGAACGCAGCAGGTTAGGCAGCATCCATGGAGAGGAAAATGAGCTAACCTTTCAGGTCGTTAATCTTTCGTTAGAACTGGAGGATGTTGGAAGGGAGCAGATTATAAGGACAAGCAGAGAAGGGTGTGGAAGACAAAGGAAACATTTAGGTGGAGGGCAAAAGATGATGAGATCAGAGGTATTGATAATGGAAGATTATAGAAAGAAAAGATGCGTCTAAGACCCAGAGGATGTGTGAATGGTGTGAATAGAGGGGGAGGACCTCTTCTCTAACCCTTTCGCTATCAACTGAACCATCCTAACACACTATTTTCACAACTGAAGAATTGAGCGAGACACCGTACCAGCAGACTGCCAGTATCACTGGACTGTTCCCAGCCCCTTCTGAAGAGAAAAAATTAAAACAAATTGGTACAATGCAATAAACTTGATTCCTTTAATGTGAGAAATAATTCCCGATCAATTTATTTCTCGACGGTTCAGAATTAAAACTAGTTTCTCTGAAATGTGGATGCCTTGAAGAATCCTAATGAATGCAATGACCTGCAATAACAAAAAAAATGCTTGCCTGTTTCATTTTCTCCAAAATTTTGCCTGGAGTTTTATTCTATGTAAAAATGTGTTAATAAATCAGAATGTATTGAAAAAAATTCTAGTTCCATGAAGCAGTTATGACTTTCATACACTATGTGGGCATCATACAGATCGCTTTAGTTTGAGGAACAATAAACATGTAACAATAGTAATTATTACATTCTAATTTGATCGGAGAGGAAGGAGGGAGCATTAAGGAGGGGACTACTCATTCGGTTTATAATAATCCTTGCATTTGATATAGCGCCTTATCACATCTTCCAAGACCCCTCACAGAAAATACTGTAAAGTGACTTGACTGTATTGTGGAAACGTGGCAGACAATTGTGCACAGCAGTGTTCCACAAACAGTCATATGTAACCTAATCTACAAATTTAAATGTAGATTAAGTTACATATGAGTCAGGTGAGACTTTTCACAATACGGGGTTACAATTTACAATATTCACAAAACTGATGGGTTTACAAAATTTGTGGCCAGCAAATCCCAAATTGGCAAAGTCTAAAACAAAGCAGCCAGTTGGTGAAACACCATTTCCCACCAATATTTTCGCTCCCAGCCTTTTAGCAAACTTTTCCCACTTGGGATTTGCAAGAATTTCGATAAACTTTTTTGACGAATCCAGTTTATGAATACTGAAAATCCCACCGTGTTGTTGCCACAAAGCCCGAAAAAATGCGAGTACGGTCAGGTGTAAAATATTCTTTGTCTCAAGCTTATTTTATCTTTTTTTAAAAATACAAAGGTTTGCCACATAATTTCAACTACAATTCTGCAGGTTCCAGCAGATTTTGCCTTCGTCCCCTAAACGTACAGCCCCACTGGCCAGCAGATGGAGGGCAGCAGGGTATGCCTTGTGCTCTACTGCCTTCACTCTTTCGGATAGCGTTTCTTCCGTGTCTCCCACTTTTACTGGGACCACCTTCTGTACAAGAATGGCTCCAGCATCAACATCCTCCTACAACCCCAAAAAAAAATTATTAGACACAAGAAAGATTAAAAAACACATCAAGCTATTTATTAATTCTTCCCAAAGACCAATGGAAAAAGCGGGCACAGCTACCATGCAATCCATGGTCAAATAGCCTGCCAGCTCTGGGCTCCTGCTTATCACTTGTCCCCTCCACCCCACCATTGGCAGCCGTGCTTCAGCCACTCCACCTCAAAGTTTTTTAACTCTCTCCCTCAATCATCCGCCTTGCCCCCTTCTTCTCTTTCGGATTACAACTGAAGAGTTTCCTCCTCGACCATTCTAACAGTCACCTCCTCCTGGCTGGCTTGGCGTCAGACTCTGCCATTGTTAAGCGCTCCGAGACGCTCCTCCACATGAAGAGCACTATATAAATGTAAGTTGTTTTGTTATTATCTGCCTCAGGAAACCATTGAAAAGAAATGGCCCAAAGTAACCGGATTATTAGCACAATTGGATTTGTGTGAAGGTTGAACACTTGACCAAGGTTCTGGTCTAAAACACCCAGTTTATTGTAACCCACAGCAAAGGCAACTCTCAATGGCACTGTACACAGAGGGCCAATAGCAATAAGGATAAACTCAACAACAACTTGCATTTATATAGAGCCTCTCACAAAGGGGAGCCTGGCAGAGTACTTGTCAGTGGAGGAGCACGACGCTGAGCCGGGGAGTCACAACCTGAAGATGGGGAAGCAGGGGACGAGGTGGAGGGATAGAGGGAGAGTGTTCCAGAGTTTTGGGGTGTAACGGCTGAAAACGCGGCCATCAATGATGGAACGGAGGGCACGAGGGACATGCAGGAGGCCATAGCTAGTCGAGCAGAGGCAGCGGGTTGGGGGTGAGCAGGTCAGAGAGGTAAGGAGCTGCCAGGGCATGAAGGGATTTCAAAGTGAGTGAGGAGCCTGAAATCGATCCATTCAGCGTTAGGGAGCCAGCGGAGCCTGGGTAGAACTGGTGTGATAAGGATACGGAGTTTAGTGCGGGTGAGTAGGCGGGCAGCAGAGTTTTCGATCAGCGGATCCTGTGCATGGTGGAGCTGGGGTGACCATCAAAGAGGAATTTGAGAAGTCGAGTCGGGAGGTGACGAACGCACCGACGAGTGTTTCGGCTGCGTCTGGGGTAAGGTAGTCGGAGCGGACTTGGTGACGGAGGAAAGCGGTCCTGATGAGGGGAAGGAAGGACAATCTGACGCCCATATTGTGCCCAACACAACCCATTGGTAAAAGCCTAAAGGATGTCCTGATTGGGGAAGAAAGGACAATCTGACACCCATGTTGTGCCCAACACAACCCATTGATAAAAAGCCTAAAGGACCTTGAAGTGAAAAGTACTTACAGCTACAAAATGCACAGTGCAACCGGACACTTGAACTCCAGCTTGCAGCACTTGCTTGTGTGCATTGACTCCTTTAAAAGAAGGCAACAGGGATGGATGGACATTCAGCAATTTTCCTAGAAAGAAAATAAACTCAACAGTTAAAGGCAAGACCATCCAACACAAGTCCACTTTCTTTATCAATAGCTCACAGGAACATGGGAACAGGAGTAGGCCATTCAGCCCTCAACTGTTCCGCCATTCTGTGTTCTCTCCCACACCAGGCTCTGAGACCCACCGCCCTCAACCGGCTCCACTGGCTCCCTATCCCCCAGAGGACACAGTTCAAAATCCTCATCCTCACTTTCAAGGCCCTCCATGGCCTTGTCCCTCCCTACCTCTACGACATTCTGACTCCATATCAATCTGTTGGCTCCCTCCGCTCCAGTCTGCTCTACGTCCCCCATCCGACCGGTCCCACTATCGGAAGCCGGGACTTCACCCTTCCTGCCCCCGTCCTGTAGATTTTCATCCCACATTCCCTTAGCTTCGCCCCCTCCATTGCCTCCTTCAAATCATGTCTTAAAACCCTCATATTCGACTGAGCCTTTGGTCACCCTCCTACCCGCCCAGATCCCAACCTCCAGCTTGGGCGTAAATCCAATTTTCTAGGGCCTTGGGATGTCCTCACGACGTGAAAGGTGCTGTGTAAATGTAATTTTATATTGTATTAGATCATGGCTGCCTGTACCTCAACTCCAATTACCCACCTTTGCCCCACAGACCTTTCTCTTTGACCATGCCTTCAGCTCCCCTCTCGACTCTCTACCCCCTCCTCGCTCCCTCTCCTCACCCTGACCATTTCCCCCCTGCTCGGGTCCTGACCCAACTGTCCAGTGCCTTGGGACATCCTCCCGACGTGAAAGGCGCTCTATAAATGGAATCTTGTTGTTGTTGCTCATTGCTCCTGTAGTCAGGAGTTAACCACACAATGTACACAAACTGGGCATCCCATAGTCATTGCAATTAAAAGGACCTCCTAACTTGATCTGTGATTACTGGGGCCCAGTTCAGCGCCAGTAAAATATGATTCATGTCTTTCTCTCCTCCCTGCCCTCTCCCACCATAGAATGTTGTTAAAATAAATGATCCGATATTCAATTTGAAATCCATCTAGATCCACAACCCTCCAAGGTCGAAAGTGACCCTGTCACAAAATTAGTTGTGAATTAAAATAGGTTGAGTGTATCCCTAAGTAAAAGAAATCTTTTTGGTTTCTAAGAGCAATTTTTGGTCACCTGCATGTCTGACACATGACCCATCACCATGCTTGAGAATATTCATATACCACTCACACGTGGAAACTTTCCTGTATCTGAAATGGAATGTGTACACTCCCACTGGAGGGATGCACTCTTACCTAATTCTGCAGAGTAATTGGCACAGGTTTGTGAAAGCCAAGACTTGGGACCCCAGGGTAAGGGTTGGGGGTACTGGTGGAGTTTAACCTTCTAAAAGCACATAGATTGCCATTTAGAGTGTTTTTCTGGTAAGCTACCCCACTGCTTATCCAGCAAGCACCACCCTACCATTCGGGCCTTGGCTTGCAGGGTTAAATCGCAACTGAGTGGAAAGAATCGCTACTAGTGATCGATTGATTTACTCATCTATGAATCTAAGTGACAATTAAGTGTTTTGAGACATTGACAACGTGGTGTCTCAAATGCAAAAAAAAGTCAAATCAAGGACTGTTATTATAAAATGGAATATTCAGGTGTGTATACTTTCATAGTCTATAAATTAGTTTGCACGATTACAAAACTAATTAGTAAATGTAATTATCCCACAACAACAACTTGCACCCTCCACGTAGGGCAGTATCTCAGAACGCTTAACAGTGGCAGAGTCTGAGTCCGAGCCAGTGGGGGAGGTGGCCGTAAGGACGGTCGAAGAGGAAGGTTTTCAGACAGGACTTGAAAAAGGGGAGAGGGGTGGGCAAGGCAGAGGGATTGAGGGAGAGTGTTCCAGAGTTTCGGGGCGTAGTGGCTGAAGGTACGACCTCCGATGGTGGGGGGGGGGAGGGTGCGAGGGACGAGCAGGAGGCCGGTGCCAGTCGAGCGGAGTCACCAAGTGGTGGATTGGGGAGTAAGGTCAGAGAGGTCGGGAGGTGCCAGAGAGTGAAGGGATTTGAACAAATGCTTCTTTAGGCTCGTGAAGAAGTTTTTATTATAAATCTACCTTAAGCCCCACCCCCTCACCCCTCCAAATACTGTATGTAAATTTTTTTTACAAATTCTAGCAACCAGGCAAAATTTATTAAATGGTCTTCCAGAGGCCATGGTTGCATTGCAAGAGATACATAAAGGTGCTTCCATCTTCTCCTGCTTTCAATATCTACAGGGATTTCAAACACTTGGTTAAAAACACCACTCCGCTTTGCTCATGTTGCCAAAGAAACGGAATGCCCAGGCCAATGAAAGTAAACTCCGCTGATATTTACCGTTCCATTTCTTGACAAAAGGACCAGAAAGGATCCTCATAAACCCTGCCAGACAGATCAGTTCCACCGAGAACTCCTCCAGTACCTTATCCATAGTGCTGTCAAATTCGGAACGGCTTCCATACAGTTTATGGTCAATCACCTGCAGTTGTCACAGGAAATATAATGTCATCATGTCACAGGAAATATAACCCCCTGCTTGCCCATCAAGGACCAGCCTACCCATTTGGTTTATAATAATCCTTGCATTTGATATAGTCTCATCAAGTTTCTTAATATTAATCTACATGGACAACATGGTCAAAACTGTTTTCATAGGTTTTCCCAGATATTCATCTCAAGCTGCTTACATAAGTAAACTGTCATAAGAACATAAGAATTTGCTGGCGAAAGAAGACCAAAGTCCATCTAGTTTGCCATCCACCATCCTGGCAGTCGCTTGACATGTCGTGTCCCAAACTATATACTGTATCTCCAGATATTATTATTTAGCAGAAATCCATCTAATTTGTTCTTGAACAAACAACATTTTTTGCTTCCACTGTCTCCCTCGGGAGCCTGTTCTATAAGTTTACTACTCTCTCACTGAAGCAATGTTTCCACAGATATGTTCTGAAATTTGTTCAAGTGCTTAGTCTCTCCTCTACTTCATGGCTCAACACAAAGTTACTCACCAGATGTATCAAATAAATATAATAATAATAATCCTTGCATTTGATATGGTACCTTACCTCATCTTCAAAGCGCTTCACAGAATATACTTGAAAGTGAATTGATTGTATATTTTGTGGGTGAAACTCAGCAGCCAATTGCGCACAGCAGCGTACCAGAAACAGTCGTGTGTTGAGTGACCATATTATTGTTTTTGGAAGGGATTATTACACCTGGAAAAGTGATCCGCCGATCGACTGACAACTGGGTTCCTACTTATTGCTAGGTAAACAGAAGCGTGTGGAGTAAGGAAACTTGCCCAAAGTCTCTCGCTGCTGGGAATCAAACCCAGATTTCTCGCTTGCGAGGCGAGTACTCTAACCGCTGAGCTACAGGACTCACAGAACAGTATTTCAGTTCTCTCTAAATCTTGTTGCAGCATTGGACTCACCCTTGTAGCAATGCCAGCCAGGGAAGCTTTCTTCAGTCCCTCAACACCAGCTTTGTTTGAGATAACAATGACGATCTCTGCACGACTAATAGGATCCTTTGTGTATTCAATCAGGGCTTGAAGGTTCGTCCCTTTGAATGAAAAGAAAATTTACTAAAATATTAGTACATCCGTTCAAACCGTACCACTTCATTCTGTGATTTGGCAAATACTTCTAAATACCGGAATTCCACGCGACACACTCCCATTTACCGTCAGCAGGAGCCTCCTCCTGTTCCACCTCCAACAATAACCCTTGCATTTCACATGCAGCCCTTATCACATCAGCCAGACGTCTCAAAGCACTTCGCAAGTAAACCATTTCCACTTGAGGTCACAGGAACTCACCTGTCCCAGAGATGAGGACGCCAACTCGCATTTTCTTGGTGCGACAGTGATCCTGTGGGGAGACATCACCCATGGCATTGCACGAAGGCTGCTTGTGCAAACACTGCGTTTGCATCAGATTTCTGACAGTTACCTTTTCAAAGCCTTTGGGAAAGGAATAAGTGTAGAGAAAGAGGACTGAATTAGATGAGGCAACAAGTGTAGTGGCTGTGTATTTTGTGGGCGAAACGCAGCAGCCAATCAGTGTGTGTCCCACAAACAGTTGTGGATCGAGTGACCAAATCATTATAATTTTTTGGGGGGTGGAGGGATTACTACCCCCAGAAAGTGATCCACCAATCGACTAACAACCGGGTTCCTACTTATCGCTGAGTAAACAGAGGCGTGTGGGATAAGGAAACTTGCCGAAGTTTCTTGCAATAATACTTTGATTTGATGTAGCCCCTATAAAGTCAAACATCTCAAATCACTTTACAGTAACCGCCATAAACAAGAACCTGCATTTACACAGTGGCCTTCACATGGGGCAGTGTCTCAAGAGCGTTTACGTGTTGTCACTGTGCATTTCTAGGCAACCACGATAGCCAATTTGTATAGAGCAATGTTCCACAAACAGCCAGGATGATTAATGTATATGGAAAATCATTGGCCAGGATACAGAAGCTTTCTTCTCTTCTGACTAGTATTAAGGCTCCTCTAGGGGCCACTTGAACAGGCAAGACAGGATCCTGTTTTAACATCACATCTGAAGGACTTCCCATTTCAACACTGCAGCATTTCCCCAACACTGCTTGCATCTGATATAGCGCCTTATCACGTCGTTGTGACATCTCAAAAGTGCTTCACAGAATATATTGTAAAGCGTGCACGCACGCACGCATACGTGTGCACACTGGACGATAAGTAACCTGGTTTATATTGCATGACATTTCCAATGATCCAAGCCTCCTCATGGTGTTGTACACATTGCAACACATCTTGCGCTTTCTCCTTGTCCACCACCAGCACGGCTCCGATCCCACAGTTAAACGTGCGTGCCATCTCGTCTTCGGAGAGATTACCTTCTTTCTGTAGCCACGAAAATATTTCCGGAATCTTCCAACACGACCCATCTTTGAAAGTTGAAAGCAGTTAGCAGGGCAATCGCTGAAGCGAGATTTCAAGGCATTAAAGTCAGTACATTTCTTCTCTCTTGCCCCAATGATCGTGCTCTAATTCTACACATCCCTCAGATTCAGGAAATTATTTTGCAGACGTGGGGGAGAAAATGCATGAGTTTTCAAGATAACGAAACGACACTCGGTACGCGAAAGGTTCGACTGCACAAAACTGCTTTTATTTTGGTCATGGTTTTTTCATCTCTGGGACCCGGGTTTAAGATTTTTAAAATAAATAATAATCTCTGAATTTGATACAGCGTCTCATCACGTCTTCGAGACGTCTCAAAGGGCTTCACGATATGGGGTCAATTGACTATGTTTTGTGGGTGAAATGCCGCAGCCAATTGGGCACAGAATACATAAATAAACCTTTGTTTCTCCCCTCCCCCCCACTTCCCACAAACACATCCAGGTTACTTTGGTACCAATGTTCCAGTACTTTGTATAAGCACACACTCGTTCTCACCCAATTCTACACCAAGATTTCCTGGTAGAGCTCTGGGAATATTCTCTAACAGCCCTCCTCCGGTGATGTGAGCGTAGGCTCTCACATGTCCCGAGCGAAGGATAGGCAGCAAAGCTTTGACATAGATTCTGGTCGGCGTCAGAAGCAATTCCCCTAGAGTGAGAGACCGCAATAGAGAGAAAGAGAGGGAGACAGAAGAAAAAGACAAGTGAGATCTTTACGGGCTTAAATTCCAACATCTTTTTTGAGGTTCTAAAGAGACAACTTTTTTTAAAAAAAACATCCAGGACACATTTCATTACATAGAGGGAACTGTTATCAGGAAGGATGATCGAGGCCAGGGCTTTCATTACAATAAATTTAACAATTCCGGTATATTTCTTCTGAAATATGCAATAAAAATACTCCTTGCATTTGATATACAACAACTTATAACAATATAAATAAATAATGCTTCGATTTGATATAGCGCCGTATCATCTTCGAGACATCTCAAAGCGCTTCACAGGATACACTGTAAAGTGAATTAATTGTATATCTTGCAGTCGAACCTCGGCAGACAATTGCGCAAAGCAGCGTCCCACACACAGTCGTGGATTGAGTGACCAATTCATATATAAACTTGCAGTTATATAGCGCCCTTCATGCAGGGAAGAGTCCCGGAGTGCTTGCAGTGGCATAGTCTGACCAGGATATAGCGCCTTCCTGTCATCGAGACCTCTCACAGTGCTTCACAGGGTTTTATTCTGAAGTGTAGTGCCTGCGTACTTGTAAGCAAACCTGGCAGGCAAATTGCACACAGCAATGTCCAACAAACAGCCAAGATGTGAGGGACCAATTTTATTTGAGTGTTGGCCAGGTCAAGCTCTGAAGTAGAACTTTGAAAATCAAAACCATGTCATAAAACTTTTAAACCTTACCAAGTGTCTGTGTAGTTGGTCCGCAAGGCGCTGGAGATGAACACTGCAAAGAGGATTTCTCCAGAATCCTCCGCACAAGGCTGAAGCCATTGCTGTGGAGACCAGATGACGCGACGCCAATGATAACGTCACCAGCACAGATCGCCTCCAGTTGTGGGAACATCTGCCCGCGTTCCACTGCACCGACGGCAAAGCCAGCCAGATCGTAGTCTCCTGGAGCGTACAGCCCAGGCATCTCGGCAGTCTCTCCCCCTGGGGGAAGAGAGAGGACGAATGAGGGAAGAAGCACAACACTAATCTATTCTACAATCTCATCGACAGGGTGACCAAAAAGTCATGATAACAATTACAATCGCTATTAACAAGTCTTAAAAGAAAATGTTTTTTTGTAGATAATAGCGTAGATATCATGACCTTTTGGTCACACTGTATATGCTGATCTCCAACGTAAAAGTGACTAATTAATTTTAGGTTCTGTCTGCCTTGGACATCAGGTGGATGTAAAGAAACAGTAGGGTGGTTCCCATTTCAAAGAAACATCCTGGTTATCCTGATTTATATTCCGCCTCTTTATCCAAATTGAATTTGTTTTTTCATTTTATTTCATCATTATTCATAGAATGTGGCTAATACAGATTAGCTGCTGCACTTCCCTATACAGTATGACATTCTCTTAATTGCTAAATCAATTACAATGTGCAAAGCACTTCCAAAGTAGATTTTAACATGAGAGTAAATCCTTTCGCCGGATCACGCGGAATCCGTACATGGAAAATTGCCTCAAAAGTGCTTTGAGGCGTAGTGACTGTTATAGAGGCACGAGATCCCATTCATTCTCATCATGGCGTCCAGCAAACTTTTTTTAAAACAAAATGAACAAATTGGCATCATTTATTCGGTCATAATGTGACATTTACAGTAACAATTAGTCCAAGCAGGGATAAATTGCAGCTCAGTGGTAAGCGAGAGGACTTGGGTTCAATTCCCAGGCAGAATGGAACCTCAGGCAAGTTTCCTTACTCCACACACCAACAACAAGAATACATTTGTATAGCGCCTTTCACATTGGGAGGACGTCCCAAGGCGATGGACAGTTTACAGCATTTCAGACCAGCAGTAAGTAGGAACCCGATTGTTAATTGATTGGCGGATCGCTTTTCCAGAGATAATAATCCCTCAAGAAAAAAAATAATAATCCACGACTGTTTGTGGGACACTGCTGTGTGCAATTGGCTGCCATGTTTTGCCCACAAAATTCACTTCAGAGTATACTTAGTGAAGGACTTTGAGACGTCTCAAAGACGCGATAAGGCACTGTATCAAATGCAAGGATATTATTCGAATAAACTAAGTCTTCCTACCTAGCAATGCACATCCTGCCATCTTACAGGCCTCGGCAATGCCACCAATTACCACATGGGCCACATCCACGTCTAGCTTTCCGCAGGCGAAGTAGTCCAGGAGGAAGAGCGGTTCGGCCCCTTGCGCCAGGATATCGTTGACGCACATTGCCACCAGGTCTTGGCCCAATGTGCTATGGTTATTGCACATTTGAGCAATCTGTCCATATCATTCAGGTTGGGGGAGGGGGGGGGAATAAAAAGAGGGAGTGAACAGAATGAATTAATCACATTCTACCACACATGTTGGAATTCTATCCATCGTTGTGAGATATTTTTATTATTATTGTTATATACCTTCAGTTTGGTTCCAACTCCGTCAGATCCAGAGACAAGAATGGGGTCAGAATATCCAGCTGCCTTCAAGTCGAACAAACCTGCGAATCCTCCGAGCTCAGCATTGCACCCTAGGTTTTTTTTTAAAATAAAAAAATGTGAAGCCCAATCTGTACTATAATAATACAATAATACTTCCATTTGATATAGCGCCTTATCACATCTTCGAGACGTCTCAAAGCGCTTCACAGAATATACTGTGAAGTGAATTAACTGTATATTTTGTGTGCGAAATGCGGCAGCCAATTGAGCACAGTAATGTCCTACAAACAGTCGTGGACTGAGTAACCAAATTATTATTATTTTTTAAAAACTGGATTAGATGCACCTATTTCAATATCCATTTCAGGCAGAAGTGGACCATTGGTGCATCTAGTCCAATAAATAATAACCCATTCATTTCAGGAACTTGTCCTGTTCTATTTCAGTTTTTTTTTACAATAAATGGTCACTCAATCCACAACTGTTTGTGGGTCACTACCGTGCGCAATTGGCTGCCATGTTTCGCCCGCCCACAAAATATACAGTCAATTCACTTTATTTTTTGAAGCACTTTGAAATGTCTCGAAGACATGATAAGGCACTATATCAAATGCAAGGATTATTACTAAAACCCTTGTTCCACCACCTGTGCCAGAACATTTGTCCCTCACCCCATTAGCCGCAAAAAAGTCTCCACTCCCCCACATCCTCCCCATTTACTTCTGTTGTCCTTACATCTACTAAAGATTTATTTGAATGATACATTTCTTCCCCCGCCTCACCCACACCCCAAGGTCGGTACATTTAAACAAGAGGCATGCAAACAGTCACAACATTATCAAGGTCGGTACCATTACAAACAGACCAAGAATTGCTTCCCATTCATTTGATTTTCTCTCCTCGCTATAACTGTCGCTAAAAGTTATCATTAGAGAGTCCCCATGCTCGCCTGCTAAACCCCCTCTCCAGCCACCAGCCCCCAGCCCGCTGAGACGGTGTTATTATTGAAGATGCTCAAGTACAACAACGACAACTATTTACATAGCTCCCTTCACAAGTGGTAGCATCCCAGAGCACTTGATAGTGGAGAAAGTGTGGAGGGAGGGGGCAAGGCGGAGGGATTGAGGGAGGGAGTTCCAGAGCTTCAGGGCACAGTGGCTGAAAGCGCAGCCACCGATGTTGGAGCGGAGAGGACGAGGGACAAAGAGAAGGCCGGAGCCAGCCGAGCAGAGGCAGCAGGTAATGGAGTCTGGGTGGGGGAGGTAAGCAAATTGGAGAGGTAGGGAACACCTAAATGGAGTTCACAGGACATTATAGTAAATCTGAAGCGCTCTGAGATGCTACCCTGTGTCGAGGGCGCAAGTTGTTGTTGTTGTGGTAATACTTGGGCTCCCATTGACTAAATGGTAGCTCACCAGGTCTGCGGGTAGAAGCAGCGAGTGGTTTAATTGAATGGACAAGAGCATTCCCAGCTGCAATATCTACTCCACTGTCTTTATACGTCAGGCTTCTGCTGGGGGAAAGTGTGGTGGGAAGGACAGGGGAACACATAGATATTTGTAAAGTTAGAGCACACACAATCAATGGAACATCATTCTATAAATCCAACCAAAGTACACCTCAAACATTTAAACAGCTTGAAGTTTTACGACCACTTAGTTACGTTTTGTTAGTTGTTAAAAAAAACACCTGGCTATGTTTGACCACCCTTCAGGCATTGCTGCACGGATAAGTTTATCAGTCAATCTTACTAACGAGATAGCTTACCAGGGGCGAGACAGTCCCACTGGCTGTCTGGACTTTCAATTAGACACAACCGAGCAGAAAGGTAGCATAATAATACTTGCACTTGAAATAGCACCTTATCACGCCATTGAGACATCTCAAAGCGCTTGTAGTGGTTGGGTGTTTTGTGGGCCAACCCTGCAGCCAATTGCACACAGTGATGTTCCACAAACAGTCGTGGATTGAGTGACTCATTTATTATTACTATTGTATCAGGTGTCCTCGGGTCAGGCCTACCCCCCACCCCCGGGCCAGGCGCTCCATCTCTTTCTCAACTATAGTTTTATAGATTCATAGAATGTTACGGCACAGAAGGAGGCCATTCGGCCCATCGAGTCTGTGCGGCTCTTTGATAGAGTAAGTCACTTTCACTAACCCCAATCACCAGCTTTCTTCCCATAACCCTGCAACCCGTCTTCCCCAGATACCTGTCCAGTTCTCTCTTAAAAGCTGTAGTTAGCTTCAGAAATTTAACAACACTTAAATGAAACAAGGTTGAGCCTTTTTCCTACACAGGTCCCAGTAGCTGTAAGCTATTAATTAATTAATTAATTAATAATACAAAATTACATTTGTAAAGCGCCTTTCACGTCGGGAGGAGTCCCAAAGAGCTGTACAGTCAGGAATTAGGCCCTGAATGGGGTGGGGGGAGTTGGGGTAAGGGAGAGTGGAAGGGAGGGTAAGAGGGTGGCCGAAGGCACGGTAGAAGAGGAGGTTCTTGAGGCATGCCTTGAAGGAGCCAAGGGAGGGAGTGAGGTGAATCAAATGTGGGATGGAGTTCCAGAGGGTGGGGGCAGAGAGGCTGAAGGCCCGACCGTCGATGGTGGGCCGCTGGGCAGAACATCGAGCAGGCCAAAGCCTGTTGAGCAAAGGGAGTATCAATAAGGGGTCAGCAGGTCAGAGAGGTGTCAGGGGGCAATGTCATGGAGGGCCTTGAAAGTGAGGATGAGAATTTTCAACTCTATCTTCTGAGGGATGGGGAGTCAGGGAAGTCGGGCGAGGGTGGGTGTGAAGGGGTTATGGAGCCTGGTGTGGGAGAGGACACGAGCTGCAGAGTTCTGGAGGATCTGCAGCTTGTGGAGGGAAGTGTTGGGAAGGCCGACAAGTAGGGCTTTGGCATAGTCAATCCTGGTTGTAATGAAAGCATGTATGCATTTATCACGTCGTTGAGACTCCTTAAAGCACTTTATAGAATTGACTGTATTTTGCGGGCAAAAACACAGCAGCCAATTGCGTACAGTCATGTCCCACAAACAGTCACGGATTGAGTGACCAAATTATTATTATCAATTATTTGGAGGGATTATCATTCCCCCAAAAGTGATCCGCCAATCAACTAACAACCGGATTCTTACTTACTGCTAGGTAAACAGGACATGTGGAAAAAGGAAACTTGCCTAAGGTTATTCACTCAAAGCATCCAGATAAGGTCTGTTGAGTATGGGGATTAAGGCCTATTTTCACCCACAAAACATACAGTCAATTCACTTTGCAGTATATTCTGCAAAGCGTTTTGAGACGTCTAGAAGGTGCTACATCAAATACATGGATTATTAGCGGAGTATAAATTCTACTTGGGTCTCGATTCTCAAAAGAACTTGCAGAAAACGAGATTCGCCATTAAGACTATTCAAGAATTTGGCAAAGTCTGGATGCTCCAGAATACTAAGCATATCGGGAAAACTTAAACCCAAGTGGAATTTATACCCCATTGCAGAAATGGAGGACAGGGCAGCTTTGTTCTGTACCTGACCTGGGAGGGCTTGATGCAGACACTTGGAACCCTTGATGCTATAAAGGGAAAATGTTCCTTTCTCTTCTTACCCCCCACCACCCCACTCCACTAACATTTCTCACCATGATGCGGAGAAAGAGACAAAGAGGGAAAAAACAGTTTTATAATTAATATAAGCATTTTAACGAATTTTATATTACATTAACTATGTTTCACCATCAGTGACTGTGCTTCAAGCCACTACATCCCGAAGCTCTGAAACACTCTTCCTCTATCCCTCCGCCTTGTCCCCACCTTCCCCATCTTCAGGTCATGCCTGAAGACCTTCCTCTTCGACCATGCCTATGATCACCTCCCCCTCGGCTCGGTATTGTGCTCCGCCACTGTCAAGCGCTTTGGGCTGCTGCCCTGCGTAAGTGAGGGGTGCTATATAAATGCAAGTTGTTGTTATATTGTTAAAGATCAAATTTCATTTCGTTCTAAAAAAATGCTAAGCTACAATTTACAATCAAGGAATGCTTGATTTGCCTGTAAACACAAACCTGGACTGTTTTAGGAATGCAATGGCTCGATGTGCAATATCCTTTCTGGACACAGCTCCCTGGAACTGAATGATCGCTGCCCCTGAATTGGCTTGTTCAACTGCACAGATCAAATCCTTATCCACAGCAGTCACTGCAAGGACCCGACCACCGCTCGTCACCACCTTTCCGCCCTTCAGAGCAGTGCCCGCATGAAAGACTTGCAGACCCGCATCCTTAGCCACAGACACACCTGCAAAACAGAAACTAACTTGAGCTCAAATAACCCAAAGGGCAAACGACTCGAGTTGCACGTTTCAGGTAAATGGATTAAGAGAAATCAAGAGAAAGAATACATAGAGAAAATGTGGACCACTTTCCCCCTCAATCCCTCCGCCTCGACCCCTCCCTCCCCACTTTTGAATCCCGCCTAAAGACCTTCCTTTTCGATCGTGCCTTTTCGACCTTCCTTTTTGATCATGCCTCCCCCCTCCCTCTCCCCCTGGCTCGGGGTCAGACCCCGACACTGTCAAGCACTCCAGGATGCTATCCCGCGTGAAGGGCGCTGTGTAAATGCAAGTTATTGTTGTCCAAAACATAGCTCTCCTAAACATCATGCACATTACCATGCCTTTAGAGCAAGCATCTTTGTATATATATCATACACACACATCAGGTCACTGCATTCATGCAGAATGAGTGCAGTTCCCAGTGATCTCAAACATGTGTGCGTTCCTTTTTTCTATGCACACTGTGTGACTGCAGACAAAGTGTGGTGCTAGTTTACTGATCCTAAATATATTCTTGCAATTGATATTGTGCCTTATCAAGTCTTCGTGACGTCTCAAAGCGCTTCACAGAATACACTGCAATGTGAAATGACTGTATATTTAGTGGGCGAAATGCAGCAGTCAATTTGCACAGCAGCGTCCCACAAACAGTCATGGATTGAGTGACCAAATTGCTATTATTATTATTTTTTGAAGGGTTTATTACCCTCAACAAAGCAATTCGGCAATCGACTAACAACTGGTTTCTACTTACTGCTAGGTAAACAGAAGCGTGTGGAGTAAGGAAACTTGTCTAAAGTTTCGCCCTGCCCGGGAATCAAACCCAGGTCCTCTCGCTTGCGAGGCGAGCGCTCTAACCACTGAGCTACAGGACCGCACAAAGCAGACTTTAGTTTTTTTTCACAATTACATTTTCTTTGTATCTCTTCAAAGCCTCTTGTGGAGTCCTGTAGCTCAGTGGTTAGAGCACTCGCTTTGCAAGCGAGAGACCTGAGTTCAATTCCAGGCAGAGGGCGAAACCTTGGGCAAGTTTCCTTACTCCACACAGAGCCTAATAATAATCCCTCCAAAAACCAAAAACAATAATAAATTGGTCATTTTCAATCTACGACTGTTTGTGGGACATTGCTGTGCGCAATTGGCTGCCGCGTTCGCCCACAAATATACAGTCAATTCACTTTACAGTGTGTTCTATGAAGCACTTTGGGACGTCCTCCCGACGTGAAAAGCTCTATATCAAATACAAGGATTATTATTATTATTATTGTAAAGCTTAAGCCAGCCTTTACTGTAGTGCGTACAGGATGAGTAGCTCTCTTATTTTGCTCAGATACTGGGAGGTATTACCTGTGATCTCCTGGTCCTTTGCATAGTTGCCTGGGTATCCACCGCTGGCCAGAACCACAGTCACAGCCACACTAGTATCCAGCCATGAGGGTATGGCATTGGCAAGATTGCCATCCACAGTCGCTTTCACTACTTCATACAAATCACTCCGTAACAAGGGAAGAATGACCTGAAATACACACAACACATTAATAAGGGAGAAAGAAGCACAGTGAAGCTGCACAGTATACAATACAATTTAAATTTGTAAAGTTAAACCCCCGGCTTACTGGCGCCAGGTATCCGGAATTTGGATCTATCCGGACTTGCAACTTGCATTTGCAGTTATATAGCATGGCTCACACAGGGTAACATCCCAGAGCAATTGTCAGCGGCAGAGCACAATACCGAGTCGGGGGGGAGGCACGGTTAAAAAGGAAGGTCTTCAGGTACAACCTAAAAATAGGGAAGGAAGAGGCAAGACGGAGGGATAGAGGGAGTATTCTAGAGCTTCGGGCCATAGTGGCTGACTGTTTGGGTTTTGAGCTGCCCCGAAACCCCCAATTTTTATTTTATTTTTAATTCCAAGGGCCTTGATGTACGTTAACTTTTCAAAGTGCTGGTACCAGCATTGTAATTACTTAGCCAGAAACTCACGCTTACCAGACCAGATCTCTCCCCACCTCTCCCATTAGTCCGGCTAGCCGGGGTCTAACTGTATGGCTCTTTTCATGTTGGATGTCCTCTAAAAGAGCTTAGAGGGGACGAGGGACAAACAGAAGTCGGAGTTGGTCGAGTGGAGGCAGCGGGTGGTGGAGTGGGCGGGGTAAGAAAATCGGGTAGGTAGGGAGGTGCGAGGGCATGAAGGGTTTTGAAAACAAGTGAGAGGATCTTAGGCACGTTGATCATTGATTGATGCAAAATGAAGAACTACATTACCTGACATTCTGGATCACCAAAACGACAATTGAATTCCAACACCTTAGGCCCGTCTCGGGTTAGCATCAGCCCAGCATACAGTACCCCTGGGCAGAACAACAACAATATCTGAACTGCTTCAAAAAGAACTCCATCTAAACTCTTCAAAATTAAGCCTTTATTTCAGAATCTGCCAAATTCTGGAGACTAAAATGCTACACAAATAGATTAAACCTCGGTGGAATTTCTCCGCACTGGTAATATAAAGGCGATTAGTTACAAGCTGGTATCTCACATATATGATATTCTAATCTACTCCAGTTTTAGCAAAACCCTAGTTTATATAATGCAACAGTGCTCACCAACATATGGAGTTCCCTCTTGTCTCATCCCATCTATTGACTTCTGAAGCACATTCTCTTTGATCTTTTGAAGGACATCTTTAGAAACCTGAAGGATACAAAACAAAACTTACTGTATAAAAAGCATATATCAACCCTCCTAGAGTCCAGTTTATATGAACCCAATTATATTTCAACAATAATACACATTTATAAGCGCCCTTACATGCAGGGTAGGGTCCCAGAGCACTTGAAAGTGGTGGAGTCTGACTCCAAGCCAGGGGGAGAGGGAGGTGCCCTTATGTATGATCAAAAAGTAAAGTGTTTAGGCTGAATTTGAAGGTGGGGAGGGAGGAGCAAGGTGGAGGGATTGAGGGAGTAAGTTCTAGAGTTTCGGAGCATAGTAGCTGAAGGCACGGCCACCAATAGTGGAGTGGAGTGGAGGGGGTGAGAGGCAAACAGGAGGCCGAAGCCGGCCGAGAGGAGGCAGCAGGTGGTGGGGTGGGGGGGGGAATAAGCAAATCGAATAGATATGGAGGTGCGATGGCCTAAAGGGATTTTCTTCCACATTCAGCAGGGATTGTGGCATTCGAGTCTCAGCGGATCAACTCGTGCCCAGGTAATTCAGACAGCCTAGATTTGTTACTGTTAATAAGGTGTTACATGAACTTCAGTAAAATCGCAAAACAAGAAAGAACTTGTTTCATGATGCGATAATCGCCTGATCATGTCAAAAGCTTTCAAAGCACTTTACACACCTAATGCAGATGATAGGCCTGAAATTCTACCTAGTTTTAGTCTGCAAAACCATTTAATCGTAAAATTTAAGATTACACAGAATTGTGGATAATTCTTATATTCAGTATTAATTTGGAAGCCTTGATGGGCATTTTATAAAAGGAGACAGGTTCCACATTAAGGCTGAATTGAAGAATTTTCCATACTTCTGTGTGATCTTGAATTTTAAGACAAAATGGTTTTACAAACAAAGACTTGAAGATTCAGCTAAAATAATAATAATAATCCTTACATTTGATTGAATAATAATAATCCTTACATTTGATACAGTGAAGCGTTTCACATAATATATACTATGAGATGAATTGACGGTATATAATCGACACACGGCAGCCATTTGCACACAGCAGAGCAGTGTCCCATAAACAGTCGTGGATTGAGTGACCAATTTATTATTGCAATTTTTTTTAAGGGATTATTATTCCCGGAAAAGCGATCCGCCAATTGACTAACAACCGGGTTCCTACTTACTGCTGGGTAAACAGAGGCGCGTGGAGTAAGGAAACTTACCCAACGTTATGGTCTGCCAGGAATCGAACACAGGTCATTTCACTTGGTACTGCAAGTGCTCTAACCACTGAGCTACAGGACTCCATACCTTATTGCGTTGTGAGACATCTCAAAGTGTTTCACAGAATATATTGTCAAATGAATTGACTGTATATTTTGTTGGCAAAAAATGTTCTGACAAGAGAGATTTGCATCAGCATTTCTGCTACATTAAGAAAGTGTTATATTTCTGTGGATCAGAGAAGGACTCGTTTACATACAGTAGAACTCCAGTACCTGAGGAGCTGGACAGTAAGCACCCATTCCACCAGTGTTTGGCCCCTGGTCTCCATCCAGCAAGCGTTTGTGGTCTTGAGCAGGTGGCATACAGGCAACTGTAATCCCATCAGTGAAGCACAGGCACTGCACAGCAAAGACAAATTATTTCTTTAGCAATATGGAGGCCATTGTGGACAAGATAATAATTATAATCCTTGCATTTGATACAGAGCCTTATCACATCTTCAAGATGTCTCAAAGGACTTCACAGAATATACTATAAAGTGAATTGACTGTATATTTTATAGGCAAAACGCGGCAGCCAATTGCACACAGCAGTGTCCCACAAACAGTTGTTAAGACAAGTGTGTGTGTGGATTGACAGTCATGGATTGAATGACCAATTTATTTATTTTATTTAATATTTTTTTGAAGGGATTTATTACCCCTGAAAAATCGATCCTCCAATCGACTAACAACCGGGTTCCTACTTACTGCTAGGTTACAGAGGCATGTGGAATAAGGAAACTAGCCTAATGTATTGCCCTGCCAGGAATCGAACACAGGCTCTCTCACTTGCGAAGCGAGTGCTCTAACCACTAAGCTACAGGACTTCCAAGATATGTGCATTGAGAGATTCAAAGCCATTCAGAAACTCCACGATATTCTATTGTTCCAAGTTCCCAAATCGAACATGTTGGATCACTTTAATGGAACACTCCATAGATACTGTGTCAAGGTTCTTGTATTTAAATACTATACCACAAAAATAAATACACAATATTGATATCGCTATTTCCTTTAGTCAGGTGTTTTTAATAAAAACACGAATATATTATGCAACACTTTTTAACCTTTAATGTAGAAGTTAGAGGGTTCTGCAAGACACACGTACACTAATCATAGCTGAAGGAGATTCAAGTCAGTTCACAAGCATCTCCAATCTAGGATTATAATAATAATTTGACATAGTGCCTAATCACATCTTCGACACCTTCACAGCGCTTCACATAATACATTGTAAAGTGGATTTTGTGAGCGAAACGCGGCAGCCAATTGCAAACAGCAACGTCCCACAAACAGTCGTGGATTGAGTGACCAAATTATTCTTCATTGAATCATAGAATTTTACAGTATAGAAGGAGGCCATTCGACCCATCGTGCCTGTGCTGGCTCTCTGAAAAGAACTATCCAATTCAATCCCATTACGCCGCTCTCTCTCCACAGCCCTGCAAACTCATCCTCCCCAAATAAATATCTACTTCGCTCTTAAAAGTTGTTATCGAATCGACTTCCACTCTTTTAGGCAATGAATTCCAGATATTATTTATAAATATTATTTATTTTTGAAGGGATTATTACCCCCGAAAAACCGATCTGCCAAACGACTTAACAACTGGGTTCCCACTTTCTGCTAAGTAAACAAGCGGGTGGAGTAAAGAAACTTGACCAACGTTTCACTCTGCCGGAAATCAAACCCAGGTCCTCTCGTTTGCGAGGCGAGTGCTCTAACCACTGAGCTACAGGACTCCACATTGAGGAGCTCATGCGCTACTCAGAAAGGGATCTAACCAAATTAAGACTGCTACTGAATATGCTACTAAACGGCAAAACTGTCTGCAATGCAGATTTATTTATAAAATTTATATTAAGGGAAAGTAAGGAAACAGGACAAACAGTAAATCCTTTATAACCTATAACCAAAGTTTCTTTTTTAAAAAATGATGGTGATCTACCCAGATGTTTACATAAAAAAAGTATAAAAACACATTTTGTGTAGGTAAACCAAGGTGGGAGGACTACAAAAGGTATGTCTAAAAAAATACAGATGGCAACAAAACAATAAGGAGCTGCAACAACCCTGGAACTTCCCTTACCGAGATTTCTTCTCCCTCCAGTAGTTCTTCCACGACTATAGTTTCTCCAGCAGCCCCGAAGGCCTTATCCTTTTCAAGAGAATTAGAATAATTAATAAAAATAATAATTCTTACATTTGGTATAACACTTTGTCTGAAGGGCATCCCAAAGCGCTTCACAGGATATACTGTAAATTGCAACGACTGTGTTTTGTGGATGAACACAGCAGCCAATTTGCAAACAGCCATGAAGCGAGTGACCCAACTTACTTGGGGGACTGTTGGCCGCGAGAGAGAAATTCCCTTGTCTTTTCAAATTGTGCTATGGGATCTTTAACGTCCCCTGAACAGGCAGACGGGACCTCGGTTTAACGCCTTATCAGGAGGATGGCACCTCCAACAAGGTGTAGCACAACCCCAGCACTGACTAGAAGTGTCAGCTTAAACTATATGAATTTCCTGCCCTGATACAAGTCTTGAATCCACAAGTCTTCTCACTCAGAAGCAAGAGTGCCAGGCTGACACATTTAAACACATTAAGTTTCTTGCACTGCAAGTTTCTTTCCTTCAAATCCCATCTAACGACCTTCCTCTTCGACTGTGCTTTCGGCCACCCTCCCACCCCCACGCCCCGTACCCTCCGCCCCTCCTGACCCCAACTCCCAACTCGAGTCCAAAGACCCCTGGTTGTCCAGCGCCCTGGGGGTTCTTTCCAACACAAAGGGCGCTATACAAGTGTAATTTGTTGTTGTAAGAAGTTACTGCATATTGCGTTCCACTTCATTGGTCGAAAGCCAGGATAAACCTTTTCCTCCTGCCAATGTATAAATTATTGGTGAGATTGTACTTAAATATTCTGTACAGTTCTGGTCGCCGCAGTACAAAAACGATAGTGGAGAAATTGAGGGCAACCAAAATGATTGAGGAAGTGGAGGGCCTGGATTATGAGGAATGACTAAGTAAATTGGGTATGTTCATGCTGGAAAAGAGAAGATTGAGAGGAGACATGGTTTGCTGTCTTTCAGATTCTAAAGGGGCAAAACAATCTAGATCATGTTGGGCTGCTTCAACTTATCCAGAATAGTAAAACCCGAGGACATGGCCTGCGATTGAAGGGTATAAATTCAGAATTAATCTACGCAAACACTATTTCAGTGAGCGAATGGTGAACCTGTGGAACAGGCTCCCGAGGGAGACGGTTGAAGCAGGAAGTGTTGATTAGATAGTTTTCTTTTAGGAAATAACATTACAGGATATAGCACATAGGGAGTTTGGGACATAGTGCATGATCTAGATGGACCTTGATCTTTTTTCATCTAGCATTTCTTATGTTCTTATGACACATTACATTTACACAGCGCCTTTCTTGCTGGGAGGACACTCCAAGGCGCTGGACAGTCAGGAATTTTGACCCGAGCTGGTGGCTGGGGTCAGGAGGGTGTAGGAAAGTCACCAAAGGCACGGTTGAATGGGAGGGTCTTGCGACGTGCCTTGAAGGAAGCAAGAACAGAGTGAGTCGAAGGGACTGCAGGATGCAGTTCCAAAGAGTGGGGTCAAAGAGGCTGAAGGCCCGACCGCCGATGGTGGGGCAGGCCAGGCAGGGGATCACGTCTCAGTCGCTGTAAGGATAATTCCCTTACCCTGGAGCATTCCTTTAATTGACAGAACACCATGTACATTTACAAAACGCTATGGAAACATACCTGCAGGATGTCTTGAACTGCTTTGCATGCCTCCGCTTTGTCAGCAGCAACAATAACCCCTTTACCAGCTGCTAAACCACTCGCTTTTACTACCAATGCGGAGAAGTCAGCACTAAAAAAAAGAAAGCGTATTATTATTTCTCTCCACAAACAACAGCTTAGGCCACCAAACCAATCCTCTTGGGACAATGAGGCCAGACAGATGCACAAAAACATAAGTGAATTGGAATCAAATCCCAGCCAACTGACCCATTCTGTGCAAATTTATTATACTGGGACACCAAACCAAGTAGTTTTCTGAGGTAGCCGAACTACTCCACCTCTGTTCAGTGACTGTTTATGCAGATACACAGCAGTCATTTTGCACAGCAAGTTCCCACAAATAGCCATAATAATAATAAAAATCCCTGATTTTGACATAGCACTTTTCACGTCTTCTCGACGTCTCAAAGCGCTTCACAGAATAGACTGTAAAGTGAATTGACCGTACATATTTTGTGGGCAAAACGTGGCAGCCAATTGCACACAGCAGTGTCCTATAAACAGTCGTGGATTGAAAATGACCAATTTATTATTGTTTTTTGGAGGGATTATTATTCGGTGTGTGGAGTAAGGAAACTTGCCCAAGGTTTCGCCCTGTCTGAAATTGAACCCAGGTGTCTCGCCAATGAGCTACAGGACTCCAAGTACTGCATAAAGTTGGTTAATTTGCAAGAGAATTTGTCAATTATGTCGTGGGTATTACAACAATAACAAATTATATTTGTATAGCGCCCTTCACATCAGAAAGACATCCCAGGGCACTGGACAGTAAGAGGTTTTTGGACCCGTGCTGGGAGTTGGGGTCAGGAGGGAAGGGGTGGGAGGGTGGCCGAAGGCACGGTCGAAGTGGAAGGTCTTTAGATGGGACTTAAAAGGAGGTGAGAGGGGGTAAGGCGGAGGGATTACGGGATAAGTTCCAGAGTATGGGGGGGCAGAGATGCTGAATGCCCGACCACCAATGGTGGAGCGGGAAGTGCAGGGGATCTGAAGCAGGCCGGTGTCCACCAAGGGGAGGGAGCGGACAGGCTGATGTTGGGTTAGGAGGTCAGATAGGTGGGAGGAGCAAGACCATGGAGGGCCTTGAAGGTGAGAACCTTCAAAGAATGTATTAAGCTTCAATGGACCTGCCGTGAGATTCTCTGACCTCTGGATGAAGCTGCAGGCTTCCTGCGGGTTAGTAAAAGCTTTCCATCTGGCAGTGGGGATACTGTGACGATCCATGAAGTCTTTGGCAAACTGTTTACTTGCTTCCAGCTGTGCTGCCTTTGCCGAAGGACCAAAACATTTCACTCCAGCAGCCGTCAGGTCATCCACGATCCCTGAGGGAAAGTGAGAACATCTGGAGTCAGTAACCAAACGCGTGTTTTTTNCAAGATAGAATCATAGAATTATAAAGCACAGAAGGAGGCAATTTGGCCCATTGTGCCCGTGCTGGCTCTTTGAAAGAGCTGTCCAAGTTAATCCTACTCCCCCGGCTCTCCCTAGAGCCTTGCAAATTTGTCCTCTCCAAGTATCTATTCATTTCTCTCTTAAAAGTTATTATCGAATCTGCTTCTACCACCTTTCAGACAATGCATTCCAGATTCCAATAACTCGCTGTGTGAAAATATTTCTCCTCACCTTCCCTCTGATTCTTTTGCCAACTATCTTAAATCTGTGTCCTCTGGTTACCGACCCACCCACCAGTGGAAACAGTTTCTCCCTGTTCATCCTATCGAAATTTTGATTTAAATTTAACGAGTTTCCCTGTGTCTATTTATCGATGCAACATGGCTGATCTGTACCTCAACTCCCAATTTAATAAAAAAAAGTTTAAGTTCCAACCATAAACTTGAATAAATATTTTTTCGATAATAAAAACACTGCTTTGGTTATCGGGATTTATTGGGTCAGTTTGCAGAGAATCTCGGGATTTAATTACCTGCAGCGAGGGGAGCCTCTGGACCCACCACCACCAAACCAATGTTGTGATCTTTGCAGTACTGGGCAAGAATGGCATGATTGCTGACAGAGACGGCTGAAAGAGAGAACAATGGTGAGATGTTACACCAAAGCGACAACTTTCAGAGGACATTACTGCACAAAATAATAATAATAATAATAATCCTTGCATTTGATATAGCGCTTTTCACGTCGGGAGGACGTCCCAAAGCGCTTCACAGAACATACTGTAAAGTGAATTGACTGCCACAAAAGATCTCTTGCACTTAACATTTCAATAAGTTTTATTGTCTTCAAACAATACACAGCCAGTGCACTTTACAATTTATCCTGTGAAGCCACAAGGAGGTCTTTCCACCAATAGAATCTATGCTGGTTTAAGGAAGTGCAGTGAAACATTCCCATGAAGTAGCCACTGAACCTATTTTCCGTACATGGAGTCCTGCAGTTCAATGTTTAGAGCGCTTGCCTCACAAGGAAGTGGACCTGGGTTTGATTCCCGGGTGGGTCGAAACGTTACCTTCTCCACACGCCTCTGTTTACTTAGCAGGAAGTAGGAACCTGGTTGCTCGTCAATTTCAGATCGCTTTTCCAGGGGTAATAAACCCTTCAAAAAAATAATAATTTGGTCACTCAATCCACGACTGTTTGTGGGACGCTGCTGTGCACAATTGGCTGCCGCGTTTCTCCCACAAAATATACAGTCAATTCACTTTACAATATATTCTGCAAAGCCCTTTGAGACTTCTCAAAGACGTAATAAGGCGCTGTATCAAATGCAAGGATGATTATTATGATTATTATTAACACATGGCAAAGTTAAAGCTATTGGGGGGGGTCTTTTCCTACTCCACCTTCCAAACCAGATGTCCTCCTTTAAGGAGATGAATCACAACTTAAACAATTCCTTTGATCTTTTACACAGGCTTCATGAATTTACTGAATGACAAACCAATTCAAATGGGTCCCTCTTCACCAACCCGCACTGCGGTAATAAACCATCAGTTGTCAATGTGCTGGAAATTTAATCTCGGTAGTCATCAATAGTACTCATTTATTTGATATATAAAGACCATGCAAAAATAACTGACAAAAAAGACAACATTTGACTATTCTCCGGGCTGATGAAGATAAATCAGAGATAGTGTGGAAACGAAATTTGTGGAAAAAAATGTTTAGTTCATAACCTATTCTAAAAGAATCCCAACACAATTGAAGAGTTAAATTATTTTGAAGGGTAAAAGTATCAATTAACTTTTTACAAATTTTTTTGCTGTATCGACAAATCCAGTTTATCATTAATCCCCTTTGTGAATTCACTGCGATCATTTCATAATAATAATAATCCTTGCATTTGATATAGAGCCTTATTGTGTCGTCGAGATATCTCAAAGTGCTTCACAGGATATACTGTAAAATTAATCGACTGTATTTTGTGGGCATAACACTGCAGTGTCCTACAAACAGTCATGGATTGAGTGACCAATTTTTTTTAGGGGATTATTACCCCTGGAAAAGCGATCCACCAATCGACTAGCAACCGGGTTCCTACTTACTGCTTGGTAAACAGAGGCGTGTGGAGTAAGGAAATTTGCCAAACATTTTGCCCCGGCCTGGGAATCGAACCCAGGTCCTCTCGCTTGCGAGTCGAGTGCTCCAACCAATATGCTACAGGACTCCATAAAGGCTTTAGTGCAACGACAATTGAAAACACCCACTGAGCACAGAACTCAAAATACTATCATTATTATGTCTGTATTCCTTTTATGGAGGAGAAAAAAAAGCAAGTAATAATCAAGCAACCATCTGGGTCAAAAAAACAGCCTTTTTTTAAAACGATTATTAAAATTATCAAAAAGAATCCCAACCACTTGGAGAGTTGAATTATTTTGAAGGGAAAAAGTATCAATTAACTTTTTTTTAAAAAAACTTAAGGATGACCTTACCCGAATTGGAGATTTTGCCAATTCCTGCCGTCCCCGCATTGCCCGGCGCAACCAGTACCTGCAGAACATGTGGGGACTGAGCCAGCTTCCAGGCCAGGGTATGCTCCCGCCCTCCACTGCCAATTACGAGCACTCGTTCCGCCATGGTTCTGCACTGTAACACAACCATACCGGTTATCATTTCAACATCAACCCTGCTATAATCCCAGCCACTGTCTGCACGTGATTCCTTCCCCCCGCATAGATAGCCCTTAAGAACTACTTGCCATGATTTATCTTTCTTTAACTGCATATAGAATTTGCTTTTGGTGCGAGTTTCTAAGGTCAAAACAATTATCCGATAAGCAAACGAGCACAGCCTTTAGTACATCCATCGGTGTCTAATGCAAACCACACCACAAACTAACAGGATCGTTATGAATCCAGCTCACATCCAAATGAACAAGCCTCTCTCAGGCTCAACACCGCAGCTCTTCCCTCAGATTTTCGTGGATTCAAAATGTTCCGCAATAAAGTCAAGAGATATTTCTCAACAGGCTGTCTGGGTGCAGAGCACGAGAGTAAGGGAAGGTGAAAGGCCTTCAGACAAGTTAATTAGAAATTGAGCTCAGTGACACTAGATCTCATATCTGACCTTTCAAACAAATTCTCCAGATAAATCGGCGGGCTGACTGCAGGCACAGAGTGAAATGGAACGAGGTCTTGAGGAAGATTCTTTCAAACGCTCAGAGACACCAGGATCCTTCCAACTGTCGGCAATAAAAATTAAAATAATTATTCCAAGTTGCCAGAAGTAGGTGGTCTCATCCAGAAAACTGCAAATCTTTTCTTGCACAAAAACTAAGGAAGCACAGAAGGACAATTATCTGATTCAGTCCAGAAATAAGGCGGGCAGAACCGCATGATCTGCTCATGAGTTCCATTACTGATTATAAAAAGTTTTTCATTCACAGGATATGTTGATTCCTAACAATTTACACACCCACACAGCAAATTTTAGCAACATGCTAAAAATTTTAGAGAATTAATGCCATGTCCTTGTAACCCCTTGTCAAATTGTAAAAAAATTCTGGGTCTAACTGCAGATTTTTAGGACACCACATTTTTCAGGCAATGGTAGAGTGACACAGTATGTTAATAATATCCTTACATTTCAAATAGCCCCTTATCACGTCTTCGCGACATCTCAAATCGCTTCACAGAATATACTGAAAAGTGAATTGACTGTATATCTTGTGGGGAAAACGCGGCAGCCAATTGCGCACAGCAGCGTCCCCACAAACTGTCAGGGATTGAAGTGACCAATTTATTGTTATTTTTTAATGAAGAAATGTTGCGATCGTAGTATGAAGTGATAGGTTGGCTAAGTGTCTTTGAGCAAGATGCTCCATCCATGCTCCCGGTGATAAACGGGATGGCACATTGGAGATGGAATAGATTATGTCATGAGGGAAGCAACATCAACAACATGTTAAATTTACACAGCGCCTTTCACATCGGGAGGACTTCTCAACAGGGATGTTAGAGATAGCAGGTGGCCAAATGCGTGGTCGAAGAGAAGGGTCTTGAGACATAAGCGATGGACACAAATAAATAAAAAATCCTCGCATTTGCTTATAGCGCCTGCCACTTCAATAGAACTACTCAAAGTGCTTCACATGATGCACATATAACGCAATTGGCTGCCACGTTTCACCCACAAAATACACAGTCAATTCACTTTACAGTATATTCTGTGAAAGTGCTTTGAGACGTCTCGAAGACGTGATAAGAACCCATCCATATCAAACACAGGGGTTATTATTATTACTATTGTAGAGCGGTTGTGTATTTTGCAGGCATATTCAGCACCCAATTTTTATGCAGAGCAATATCCCACAAGACTTCAGCCATAAAGTGACTGACCAAGTTTATTTGGGGGAATTGTTGGTCAGGTCACTGGGAGAGAGAAACTCCCTTCTCTTTTACAAATAATCCCATGGGACCTTTCATGTCCACCTGAATAGACAGGGACTTGGTTTCACATCACATCCAAAGGACATCACCTCTGACAATGCAGCATTTCACCACAACCGTATTCCTGTGTCTACCTAAGGGATGAGTTTCAAGTCTGACAAAGAGTTGAACCCACGACTCAAAAGATTAAGCAATGCTACTAACTGAGGAGAGCCGGGCTTGATAACAGACTTGCGATTACAGCAGTAGATTCATTATAGATTAACTAACAATAATAATCCTTGCATTTGATATAGCGCTTTTCACATCTTCGAGACGTCTCAAAGCGCTTCATCAGATAAGACTGTAAAGTAAACTGACTGTACATTTGTGGGCGAAACCCGGCAGCCAATTGCGCACAGCAGCGTCCCCACAAACAGCCGGGGATCGAAAATGACCCGATTTATTATTGTTTTATTCATCGATGGCAAACCTTCATCAGGACTGCTTCAAAAGCCGCCCGAGTAAAAGCCCATTTGTCCTACAGCTTTCATCCCAGTCAAGGAGATATTCCTTTTCGAGCGCCACCGACAAAACCTACCAACCATTTGTTTGCATCGACGCCAAACAGCACAAGGTTTTCCACGCGCTCGTCAGCAACAGGACACCGCGAGACAGGCCATGGATCACAGTCCTGCAGGTGTTGGGGTGAAGCCTCGGGGCAGCCTCTGCCCTTCAGAAACCCACCGGCACAGCGCGTGTGGCACAGGGCGGTGGGTTACAACTTCGGAGGCCCCCAGTGATACTCACTCCACCACCACCCGCACACCGCAGGGGTACAGACTCCTACAGAGGGGGAGGGGAGGGGGGGCACAGGAGGGGCTTTAACTCTTTGCAAAGTGCACCTTGTGAGGGAGTGAGGGAGGGAGTGATTGAGGGAGGGAGTGAGTGATTGAGGGAGTGAGGGAGGGAGTGAGTGAGGGAGTGATTGAGGGAGTGAGTGAGTGAGGGAGTGAGGGAGGGAGTGAGTGAGTGAGGGAGTGAGGGAGTGAGGGAGTGAGTGAGGGAGGGAGGGAGTGAGGGAGTGAGTGAGGAGTGAGTGAGTGATTGAGGGAGTGAGTGAGGGAGTGAGTGAGTGAGTGAGGGAGTGAGTGAGTGAGTGAGTGAGGGAGGGAGGAAGGGAGTGATTGAGGGAGTGAGTGAGGGAGTGCAGCGGACGCACGTGTGAGAGCCGCTGAAGCAGCGCAGACCCACCGGCCCCGGAAGTCGGTGCACACACACAACTCCTCCATTTCAAGTGTTATTTGTTTTACAACACACACACAAAACACTGACTGAGAACGTTTCTACCTTATTTTCGGGTGGATGCCGACCGGCGGGGAGGGGGCAGGGGGGGAGGGGCACAGAGGGGGGAGGGGGCACAGAGGGGGGGGAGGGGCACAGAGGGGGGGGGAGGGGAGGGGCACAGAGGGGGGAGGGCAGAGAGGGGGAGGGGGGAGGGAGGGGCAGAGGAGGGGAGGGGCACAGAGGGGGGGAGGGGCACAGAGGAGGGGGGAGGGGGCAGAGAGGGGGAGGGGCACAGAGAGGGGGGGAGGGGCAGAGAGGGGGGAGGGGAGGGGCACAGAGGGGGGGAGGGGCAGAGAGGGGGGGGGGGAGGGAGGGGGGGAGGGGCACAGAGGGGGAGGGACAGAGGGGGAGGGCACAGAGGGGGGGGAGGGGCACAGAGGGGGGAGGGGCACAGAGGGGGGGAGGGGCACAGAGGGGGGGAGGGGCAGAGGAGGGGGGAGGGGCCAGAGAGGGGGAGGGGCACAGAGGGGGGAGGGGCACAGAGGGGGAGGGGCACAGAGGGGGGGAGGGGCACAGAGGGGGAGGGGCACAGAGGAGGGGGAGGGGGAGGGGCACAGAGGGGGGAGGGGCACAGAGGGGGAGGGGCACAGAGGGGGGGAGGGGCACAGAGGGGGAGGGCACAGAGGGGGGAGGGCAGAGAGGGGGGAGGGGCAGAGAGGGGGGGGGGCAGAGAGGGGGGAGGGGCAGAGAGGGGGGGAGGGGCACAGAGAGGGGGGAGGGGCACAGAGGGGGGGAGGGGCACAGAGGGGGGAGGGCAGAGAGGGGCCGGGGGGGGGGGGGGGGGAGGGGCACAGAGAGGGGGGGAGGGGCACAGAGGGGGGAGGGGCACAGAGAGGGGGAGGGGCACAGAGGGGGGAGGGGCACAGAGGGGGGAGGGGCACAGAGGGGGAGGGGCAGAGAGAGGGGGAGGGGAGGGGCAGAGAGGGGGGGAGGGGCAGAGAGGGGGGGGAGGGGCACAGAGGGGGGAGGGGCACAGAGGGGGGAGGGGCACAGAGGGGGGGGAGGGGCACAGAGGGGGGAGGGCACAGAGGGGGGAGGGGCAGAGAGGGGGGGAGGGGCACAGAGGGGGGGGGCAGAGAGGGGAGGGGAGGGGCACAGAGGGGGGAGGGGCAGAGAGGGGGGGAGGGGCAGAGAGGGGGAGGGGAGGGGGCACAGAGGGGGAGGGGCAGAGAGGGGGGGAGGGGCAGAGAGGGGAGGGGAGGGGCACAGAGGGGGAGGGCAGAGAGGGGGGGAGGGGCAGAGAGGGGGAGGGGCAGAGAGGGGAGGGAGGGGCACAGAGGGGGAGGGGCACAGAGGGGGGAGGGGCAGAGAGGGGGGGGGGAGGGGAGGGGCAGAGGGGGAGGGGCACAGAGGGGGGAGGGGCACAGAGGGGGGAGGGCACAGAGGGGGGAGGGGCACAGAGGGGGGAGGGGCACAGAGGGGGGAGGGGCACAGAGGGGGGGAGGGGCACAGAGGGGGGGAGAGGGGGGGGGCAGAGAGAGGGGGAGGGGAGGGGCAGAGAGAGGGGGGGAGGGGCAGAGAGGGGGGGAGGGGCACAGAGGGGGGAGGGGCACAGAGGGGGGAGGGACACAGAGGGGGGGAGGGGCACAGAGGGGGGAGGGGCACAGAGGGGGGAGGGGCACAGAGGGGGGAGGGGCACAGAGGGGGGAGGGGCACAGAGGGGGGGAGGGGCACAGAGGGGGGAGGGGCAGAGAGAGGGGGGAGGGGCAGAGAGGGGGGGAGGGGCACAGAGGGGGGAGGGGCACAGAGGGGGGAGGGGCACAGAGGGGGGAGGGGCACAGAGGGGGGAGGGGCACAGAGGGGGGAGGGGCACAGAGGGGGGAGGGGCACAGAGGGGGGAGGGGCAGAGAGAGGGGGGAGGGGAGGGGCAGAGAGAGGGGGGAGGGGCAGAGAGGGGGGGAGGGGCACAGAGGGGGGAGGGGCACATAGAGGGGGGGAAGGGGCCCCCTCTCTGCCGCCCCTCCCCCCCCTCTCTGTGCCCCTCCAGTTGTGGGGTCTGTCGTTTCCCCCTCTCTGTGCTGTAAGGCTGTGATGCTCTGTGGAGATGGGGCAGTGTTTAAAGTCGGGGGTTGAACAAGACGGAGATGTTCAGCTGCAAACATTGTGTGGAGCTCTGGAGCTCAGCGGCTACAACAGCAACAACAACAAAATTGCATTTACACAGCGCCTTTCACGTCGGAAGGACGTCCCGAGGCGCTGGACAGTTGGGTCGGGACCCGAGCAGTGGGGGAAAGGGTCAGGGGGAGGGGAGGGGAGGGAGGGAGCGAGGAGGGGGTAGAGAGTCGAGAGGGGAGGGAAGGGAGGGAGCGAGGAGGGGGAAATGGTCAGGGTGAGGGGAGGGAAGGGAGGGAGCGAGGAGGGGGTAGAGAGTCGAGAGTGGAGCTGAAGGTACGGTCAACGAGAAAGGTCTTGAGACCGGCCTTGAAGGAGGAAAGGGAGGAAGTGGCGAAGGCACTGGGGATGGAGTTCCAGAGCCTGGGGGCTGAGAGGCTGAAGGCCCGACCACCGATGGTAGGGCGGTTGGGGCGGGGGTTGTGGAGCAGACCGGAGCCGGAGGAACGGAGGGTACGGGCAGGTAGGTGGGGGGCTAGTAGGTCAGAGAGGTAGGAGGGAGCGAGGCCGTGAATGGCCTTGTAGGTGAGGATGAGGATCTTGAATTCGATCCTCTGGGGATGGGGAGCCAGTGGAGGCGAGCGAGGGGGAGGGTGAGGGCGAGGGTGGGAGTGAGGATGAGGGCGAGGGGGAGGGTGAGGGCGAGGGTGGGAGTGATGTGGTCGCGGTGTCTGGTGCGGGACAGTACACGAGCTGCAGAGTTCTGGATGACCTGCAGTGTGGAGGGAGGTGGCGGGAAGGCCGCGAGGAGAGAGTTCCCATAGTCCAGCCTTGAGGTGACAAAGGCGTGGACCAGGGTTTCAGCAGCGTGAGGGGTGAGGTAGTGCCGTAGTTTGGCGATGTTCCGGAGGTGATGGAAGGCGGTGCCAGTTGTGGTGCGGATGTGAGGGAGAAAGGACAGCTCAGGGTCGATCAAAACACCGAGGTTCCTGACTGGCTTTGAGAGGTGGAGAGTGCGGCCTTGGATGCTGATGGTGTCAGCGCCTGAGGTGCGGAGGCGCTGACGTGAGCCAATCAGGAGGGCCTCGGTTTTTCGCACGTTGAGCTGAAGAAAGTTGTCTCTCGTCCAGGACTCGATGTCGGACAGACAGCTGTCAGGACATCGGGGGTCGTGGAGTTGAGAGTAGAGGAGGAAAGGTAGAGTTGGGTGTCATCCGCATACATGTGGGAGTTAACCCCATGTCTGCGGATGATGTCACCACAGGGGGAGCATATAGAGGGTGAAGAGGAGGGGACCGAGGACAGAGCCCTGAGGGACACCACATGAGACAGTTCGAGGGGTGGAGGAAAAGCACTCGCAAGTGAGAGGATCTGGGTTTGATTTCCGGCAGGGAGAGATGTTGGGCAAAGATTTGAGTTAAAACTCCACACATCTGTTTACCTAGCAGTAAACCTATCGGTTAGTTGTTAAACCGATTGACGGATTGCTTTTCCAGGGATAATAATCCCTTAAAAAAAATAATAATTTGGTCACTCAATCCACGATTGTTTCTGGGATACTCCCGCGTATCGCTCACAAAATATACCGTCAATTCACTTGGCAGTATGTTCTGTGGAGCGCTTTGAGACGTCTCGAAGAAGTAATACGCTTGTATCAATTGCCAGGATTATTATTATTATTTCTCAGGAAGTTTGTAATTTTAATTTAGAAACATACCTTGGCTGTTGGGTTATTCAAACCTTTATACTGATTAATGATCAACAACTTCAAAATAGCTTTACGTCTGTTTCCACTAACTGCAGTGTTGCCTCTTTTATTTGAAGCATCACTGTAACTTCATCATGTTTTTAACAATTCTGTGTGTGCAGTTACTCTGGTTACTTAGTTTAAGGGAAAAGAAAATGATTTAAAAGGGAGAAAAGTGGGAGAAGGAAGAGGAGAGCTCTTCTTAAGACTTGCATAATGACTGAGTTTTAAAAAAAGTCCTTAAATTAAGACACGACCGTGAAAAAAAGGCAAGCAAAAAAAATGTAAATAAGTTTAAACTTATGCACAAGAATTCTCTCTGGAACCACTTGAGCGCACTGTGTCCTTGAGTTTTCATTTAAAATAACTGTCAGTTGCTCAGGTGAACTACAGCTCCCAGAAACCATGTTACATAACAATAAAGATGGATTCTAACTGAAGGAGATAACACGGGCGACCTCCACATTAATGTTAGTGAATTGAGTTTCCAGGCAGACCCCACCTCTTTTTTTCATGCCACTGAACATCTTTTAAGTTAACATCTTTATGTAGCTAAATTTTGGACAAGCTATTTACTTATTAGATCTGAAAGGCAGATTGGCTGCAAAATGGAACCTCCCTCCTTTTAGATATATTTTTTCTCTCCGTGTATTGTTGATCAATACTTTGGCCTCCAAATAATTTTATTCCATTCAACTCTATACACACACACAGAAAAAAATCCACATGAAGTGGTTGCCTTTGTTGCTGTCAATCAATGGAGGGTGGTGCCACCAGTACTGGGACAAGTTGGTTGCAGCAAAGAGGAGATGGGTGCAAACTCGTGGTCAAAGCATCAGGTTTGCCTCGAGGTTCGCAACAAAACAAAAGCTCAGAGACAGCTACTGCTTGCTCCAATTAGAGGAAGAAGACTGTGGCCCTGAGCAGGTGAAAGAAGCCTATCTCAAACTCGCAAAGTTGTACCATCCAGATAGTGGTTCTATCACAGTAGATCCCAAGAAGTTTGTGCGGGTGAAAGAAGCCTACAAGGCGGTTCTCCGAGATTTAGCTGAGAAAAGAAACGTGCAAGCCGATAGAAACAAGGATGACGATGAAGAGGAGAGATTCAAGCATATTGTTCCTCAACACAGGCACTATCTTAACTTTGAAGGTGTTGGCAGTGGAACTCCAAGTCAAAGAGAGAAGCAGTATAGGAAATTCAGAGTCAACCGTGCAAATGACCAGGTGCTGGAGTACAGGAAACGCAGACTGGAGAGTCAGGATCCAGAAAACACTATGATGGTGAAAGATATGCAGCGTAGCAAGAAAATTAAGATTACCCAAGCAGTGGACCGACTAGTTGAAGATCTCATCCAAGAATCGCTTGCCAAAGGTGACTTTGATAACCTGAGTGGTAAAGGGAAGCCACTGCAGAAATTTTCACAGTACCCATACCTTGACCCGATGACCCACAATCTAAACCGGATTCTCATAGACAATGGGTACCAACCAGAATGGATTGTGTTTCAGAAGGAAATCAAGGAAACCATTGAGCAGCTCAGGAATGATATGATGGATTATAGGAAAAAACTTGGTGAGCCTCTTACCCCACACAGGCAGGAACTGTGGACATCCAACTTTAAACAATTTAAGAGCGACGTTAAGAAACTTAATAAGACGGTGGACAAATTCAACCTAGTTGTCCCTCTTCTGACCAGACAAATGCTGCACTTCAATCCAGACAAGGAGCTCACTATTGTATTGAAGAAATATGATGCACTGATGGAGATCAAGAAGACTGAACGGGTACCAATTGAGGAAGGTGGAACTGTTGGACTGCCAAAACTCTTTGACTGGATCAAGCAGTTTCTGAAATAAGGAAATGAATGGCAATGGCTGCTGATAACCAGAAGTGATTGTCCTTGTTATAACCTGAAAATGCTTGTGTATTTAGAGGTTCCCATTACTCAGACTAGCCAAAATGAACATTGAACAAGTCTATGTCCACCAGCTTGTTGGGACATTCCTCCCCCCCCCCCACCACCCCACCACCATTTCACATTTAATTTACCTGTTGGTAAAAATTCCTTTGAGTTACAATATACGGTGATTTTCCCCCCCACACAATATAGAGGGAAGACTAATCAGATTAAGTTGCATTTTTTGTGGGGATTGGTGTGCAACAAAGAATTATTCCTAAATTTGAGCTTACTATTTGATTGGGCTGAAGGATTTTTTTTAAATAGCCCGACAAATGTGATCTTACTTTAATGTAAATGTAGAAATTGGTATTGTTTATAATACAACCTGTATAGGAGTGGTGGATATGATTCATACATGCACAGGCATGAAAGTGAAGACATGTTTTAGATTTTAGATTTTCTGTGAAGATATGTTTTAATTATCGAATTTATTGCAACATATTTAAATCACTAAATAAAATGTAAATCAAGTTCATTTCCAACAGCTTGCTTTTTTTTCTTTCTCTCCCCTTCAAGAAAGGGGCGTTAGGTTATTTATTTCCACTCTCCCTTACTTTCCTCCTGATCTACTCGACGATTAGTGGTTAGAGCACTCACCTCACAAGCCAGAGATCAATTCCCGGGCAAGGCAAAACGTTGGGCAAGTTTCCTTACTCCGCGCGCCTGTTTACCTGTTGTTCAATTGGCGGATCGCTTTTCCGGTAATAATCCCTTCAAAAAATAATAATTTGGTCTCTCAATTCATGACTGTTTGCGGGACACTGCTGTGCGTAATTGGCTGCCGCATTTCGCACCCCAAAATATCACAGTCAATTTATTTTACAGTATGTTCTGTGAAGTGCTTCGAGTCATCTCGACTAGAATTATACAGCACAGAAGAGGCCTCAGCCCATCGTATCTATGCCGGCTCTTTGAAGAGCTATCCAAAGTGATCGCACTCCCCCGTGCTCTCCCCAAAGACCTGCAACCTTGTCCTCCCCAAATAATTAGCTACTCTCTTAAAAGTTGTTATTGAATCGGTTTCCACCACCCTTTCAGGCAATGCATTCCAGATCCAAACAATCACTGTGTGAAAAAATACAGGGTAGAGAGAGCCCAGATTGGGAATCCAATTTGAAATCCTGATTTATGGTGTGATGATAAGAAGTGGTTGTTTGAAACCATGATTGTAACATCACTTCTTTCACAGTGGGTTTCTCTTCAAACAAAATTAGTAAAGCTTGTCATGAAACACTCTTTACCAGGGTGGCATTGCCCTATTGCATGGTTTCCTTAGCTGCACTAATATTTTGATTTTTTGTTAATACTTTTTTATTAAATTTGTTGAGAAATAGCAAAATAAATGAATGCAAAGTTATTCATCTACAAGTCTCAACAGAAAAATTATAACAAACATTGACCTACCAGCTGCCTGTTCTGGGATAGAATGTAACTTGATTCTACTTGTTCCTCATTCCTGAAAATAGTTATTCTGCCTCTATGTTAAAACTCTTCACACTTTGTACCTCTAAACTTTCCAAGCTGGCCTCCTCGTTTTCCACTCCAGTGTGTATCCAGCCCTCATTCTCTTCCGTTCCAAGTTCCTTGAGCCATTTATCTTGTCTTTGCCGGGTGCCACCGGCTACCTATCCCTAGCAGGTTGACTTTCAAGATCTTCATTATAATCTTCCAATGAATCCATTGACTTTGGCCCAATATGTGACCACTGGCGGTCCTACTCACTCAGCTGTCACCTCTTTCCTTCCCTCTCACCCTCCCACCCCTTTCCAACCCCCTCACCGACCCTCCCCTTTCCTCCCCCCTTGCTCCCCATCACTTTCCTCCCCTCAGCCATCCCTTTCATTCCATCTCTTTCCCTCGTTTTGCCCACAAAATATAGTCAATTCACTTTACAGTATTCTGCAAAGCCATTGAGATGTCTCAACCATGTGATAAGACACTATATCAAATGCAAGGATTATATTATTATGTCTCCTTCCTCCCCCCACCGGCCCGTCCAACCGCTCCTCTACCACCTACCCCTTTCCTCTCTATGTAGTGACTTTGACTTGCTCCATGTTTTACACTCCAAGTTGGTGGGTGAGCTTTGAACTACTTTGCCTCCCTCTACCCTGGAACTCTCTCCCTAGATCTCTCTGCCACACCCTCATCCAACAATATCTTTTTAAAAATTCTTGACCGGGCCAACCATTGCCCACACCACCCACCCCCAAATCAACTGTCACAAGAACATAAGAATTTGCTCAGCGAAAGAAGACCAAGGTCCATCCAGTCCGCCTTCCACGATCCTGTCATTCGCATAACATGTCGTGTCCCAAACTACACACTCTATCCCGAGATGTTATTTCCTAACAGAAATCGATCTAATTTATTCTTGAAACAAATGACATTTTCTGCTTCCACCGTCTGTCTCTCCCTCGAGAGCCTGTTCCACATGTTTACTACTCGCTCAGTGAAGTAGTGTCTCCGCAGTTTGTTCTGAATTTACCCCCTCAATCACAGGCCGTGTCCTCTGGTTCTACTGTTCAGCACAAGATAAAACAGCTTACAAGGTACCTTACCATCTATTCTGTGAAGCGCTTTCAGACGTCTTGAAGACGTAGTGAGGCGCGATATCAAATGCAAGGATTATTACTAATATTATTATTACACGGTGTACTCCACACAGAAGCCTCTGTTTGCCCAGCAGTAAGCAGGAACCCGGTTGCTAAGTCGGTTGGCCGATGGCTTTTCCGGGCGTAATAATCCCTTCAAAATAAATAATAATAAATTGGGTCACTCAATCCACGGCGGTTTGTGGGGGCGCCGCTGGGCGCGATCGGCTGCCGCGTTTCGCCCGCAAAGTAGACAGTCGCTACACTTCACAGGGAGTCCTGTGAAGCGCTTCGAGACGTCTCGAAGACGTGATCGGGCGCCGGGGTCAAATGCGAGGATTATTATTATATTATTGAATCCCTTCACAGCATCAGCGTTGAGCGCGAGAAAGGGCGCGCGGGTCGGGTGCAGGTTGTCTGACAGTTATTTGGAGGTCTGACCGAGCGAGCGCGATGTGACCCCTCTTGCCCCACGAGGCTCTCCTTGTTTGTCGGGCGAGGTGAGCGGGAAGTGGGGCGTTTCCCGCCAACACGTCGCCTCGGCCAAGCGATTGGTCGGTCCCGATTAGCAATCGGTCTCTCTATTGGTTCGTGAGGCTGTCACTCAAGAGCGAGGGCACGGTCAAGATGGGCGGAGGGAGTGGGCGTATCCCACCGCCAACCCGTCGCCACGGCCACGTCAGCGATTGGTCCGTCCCGATCCGACCACGTGTCTCCCTATTGGTGAGCGAGGCTGTCACTCACAGGCGAGGGGGCGGTTGGCTGTCAGGTCAAGATGGGCGGAGGCTGAGGCGTCGCGACAGGACGGGAGGAACGAGGAGGCCGGTAAGTGTGTGTCCGACCCAATAACACACACACAGCCACCAGCTTCCGTCTTATTGTGGTGGGTTTATATATATGTATATATTTGTTTATATATATATGTGTGTGTGTGTGTAACCCCCCCCCAACCACGGCCTGTGGGTTGGTTGCCAGGGGCGACGCCGGTCGTGAGGGGAGTATGGCCGCTGCTGCGCCCCCTCCCTGCGTCCTGGGGTTCAGCTTTGATCCTTACGATGATCTTATTTCCTCTCTGTCTTACTCTCTTTCTCCCCCACCCCTCTCTATTTCTCCCCCCCTCCTCCTCTCTCTCCCCTCTCTTTGTCCCTCCCTCTTCCCCCCTCTTTCTTTCTCCCCCTCACCCCCTCCCTACTCTTCCCCCTTCGCTCCTCTACCCCCTCCTCTCTCCTTCCTCCTATCTGCCCTTCCCCTTCTCTCTTTCTTCCACCGTCTCTCTTCCCCCCTCTCTCCATCCTACCCTCGCTCTTCTCCCCTCCTTCGCTCGCTCTTTACTCCTCTCTCTTTCTCTCTCTTTCCCCCCTTCTCGCTCTCTTTCTCTATCTCCCCCTCTACAGAATGGCCAGGGTGATTGAATGCGATGCTCTATAAGACTGAATTAATTTTATTAATCTTGTCTGCTCAGCCTTTTAAAGGAGAGCCAGTGGAAGTTAAGACTGACTTGTGATTTCTGCTGCTGATGATAATAATTATTGTTATGTTTTGACGTAGCACCATATCGTGTCGAAACGCCTCCGAAACGCTCTACAAGTAATTTGCTGTCCAGAGCAGTGGCTGTATTTTGTAGGCAAATGTGGTGGCTGGTTTGTGCAGCAGTTCCCTGAACGACAGTGAAGTGAATGACCCAATTAATCTGGGGAGTTGTTGGCCGAGCACGAGGAGAAACACCCTTCTCATTTTGGATTACGGGTTGTAGGATCTTGAACGTTCACCTTAGAGCAGGCAAACAGGTCGTTGACTTAATGTCTCATCACAAAAGATGGCGTCTTTAACAATAAGGTGCTTCTCCGAACACTACAGTGTGGTTGGAATTGATCTCAAGTCCACATTCAGTTTGTCTTGTGCTCTGGCATGCTCAATCTCTGCCTTACGCACTCTGGTACTCTCTTCCTATTAGCTGCTGTTTATCACGCCTCAGCTAAGTGCGACATACCTGCATTTAAAAAAAACTAAACTGAACTTGGGAAAAAAAATTCTCCAGGTTTTCAGCTCAGCCTGACGCAGTGACAATGGGACTCTCACCGCCGAGTCAGAAAATTATAGGTTCAAGGCCCAAGTTGGGACTTGGAATCACATAGTCTAAGATGACACCGCAAAGCAGTACTGGGGGGATGATGTTGCATTGTTGGAGATACCATTCTTCAGATGAGACATTAAACAAGCTCCCGTCTACTCGTTCAGCTGGACATGAAAGATCCAATGGTACTATTTGAAAAGCGAAATGTCCTGGCCAACAAATCCTCCAAATTAAATCGACTAATCCACGACTGTTTGTTGGTCACTGCTGTGCGGAATTAGCTGCCGTGTTTCGCCCACAAAATATACAGTCAATTCACTTTACAGTATATTCTGTGAAGCACTGTCAGACGTCTCGACGATGTGATAAGGCGGTATGCCAAATGCAAGGATTATTATTAATATTTAGCTATAAAACCATTAAAGTCACAGAGCAGCTTTGAGATTTATCTTCTAATGCTTCTACTAATTGCTTTCTTACACTTCATATTCTGCAAAGTATGAATCATAAATTTATTACCCTGCAGTGTAGTAAATTAATGAAAGAGCAGCTTGCATATGTAGCAACGTTCACACTTGATGACAAAACTCTTTGATGAGATGGTGTAGGTCACTAAAAGCAATGGGAGAGAGGGTTTGAGGTAAATTTCAGAGATTGAGGGCATAGTGGCTGAAAGCTCTTAGCCAGTTGTGGAGTGGGACATGCAGGGGAACCAAACAACAAATTATATTTGTATAGCACCTTTCTCATCGAGAAGATATCCCAGCTGAGCAAAGAAGGCAGATAGAGGAGTGGAATGTGAACACATCAAAGAGGTAGGGAGGTGTCAGGGCATGATGAAATTTGAAAGCGAGAGTGAGGGTCTTGAAATCGATCTGTTCTGCAACAGGGAGCCAGTGGAGTCTGGCAAGAAATGGGGTGATTAGAGTGCGGAGCCTGGTGTGGGCGAGGACGTGGACAGTAGAATTTTGAATCACTTGGACCTTGTTCATAGTGAAGCTGGGGTGACCAGCGAGGAGTGCATTGCAAAATGAGGGCGGGAGATGACGAAAGCATGAACGAGAATTTCAGAAGTGTTTGAAATAAGATGATAATAATGATAAAATGACCTTGGTTTCACACTGCCTTCCTGCTAAACTTAAAATCCATCTTTTGTCTATATGAAGCTGTATCTGAGGACATCCGATAATAATTTGACGATTTTGATCTCTTTTTGGCCCTTTGAACTGGATAATCTATCTAGTCAGTTCGCTGATACCTATTTTGGTTCTGAGACCCACCTCAGCAAATAACTAAAATGCATTGTGTGAATTGTGTTCTATTTTGTCCACCCTTAGTGCTGGTTGTACCAGTGTAGTGTTAAGTGAATGCGAGCAGAGTTCAGAAAGCAACAGTGAATATATTCTTTCTCCTCGGTGGCATTGTGTGCCATGAGACCGGGGACCATTTTGGAATTATAACTATAAATCAAAACATGAAGCTGAATGTCTGCATCAAACGTCCATGTATTAAGTCAAAAGGTGCAATTGCCTCATCTCTCGCCTGTTTTTATATCTGAGTTGCTTTCCTTTGCTTTGATTTTTCTCCACTTTTCACTCACCATCACGCCACCATTATATGAGGGAAAAGACAAAAGATAGCACTGCAATTTTCCTTTGCAATTAACAATTGTGAGAAGGAGAGAATGTCTTTTTTTCTCTCTTTATATATACTGACTTGAGTGTGATCCTCGCTATAAATGAATCAGTTTGATGAGGTAGGATTCTTTAGATACGGATGTCACATTTATCAAATGAGTCGAGTGCTTATAATGTGAAACAGTCACTCGATCAATCTGGACTTGATCCAGATCAAGGTTTAAATGGAAAGACACCGTACTTAAACCCTTCATAATGAAACAGTCTGTCTTCATCATTGCATACTGGAAGCCTCTAACATTTTGATTGTCCTGTCCCGTTCCATTGCTGAGGACCACAAATCCACAAACTTTACAGTATCAAATTATCTTACAGTTTAAAATAATCTTATATTGTAAAATCACCAGAATTTTGAAAAATCTTCTTTTCGGAGCTGCCTTAAGCGCTCCGAGACGTTGCCCTGCGTGAAGGACACTATATAACTGAAAGTTGTCACTGTTTGTAAGAATGAATTGAAGCCATTTTCGAAATTCTGCATACACTCACTCTGCAGTGTATATTGCAATATCTGTGTGTAATAGGTATAAAATCCTGTTAATTAAAACCTCTGCCGCCCGGATACTGATCCGCGCAAAACTCATTACCCTCTACTGGCTTCCAATCACCGAACTGATCGATTTCAAGATCCTCTCAGTCTTTTTCAAATTCCTTCATACCCTCGCACCTCCCCACCTATCCGACCTGCTTACTCCCCATTCCATCACCTGTTGCTCCGCTCGCTGACTCCGGCTTCCTGTTTGTTCCTTGTACCCTCTGGTCCACGATCAGTGGCCGTGCCTTCAGCCACTATGCCCCAAAACTCTGGAACTTTCTCCTTCAATCTCTCTGTGTGGCCCTTTCTGTCCCCACCTTCAAAACCCACCTAAAGACCTTCCTTTTTGATCGTGCTTACAGTCACCTTCCTCTCCCTGTGGCTCAGTGTCAGACTCTGGCACTTTTTTAAAAAAAATCCACTCCCTCGAATAGAAAGTGTTTGAGATTTTTGGCTATTGTGGCTGCATGCTAGAATTTCAGGAAGCATTTCATTTAACCAGAATGATTGGAGTTTGAATAATAATAATAATAATAATCCTTGCATTTGACATAGCACCTTATCACGTCGTTGAGACATCTCAAAGCGCTTCACAGAATGTGTATGACTGTGTATCTTGTGTATTGAAAATAATTGTTAGCTTTGTATTGAAGCATGGTGGTATGCAGCTTCTCACTAATTATCACTGTGTAGAAGAGCAATGTTTTTGTTAAATTATCCACTGCAAAAAGGAATGTCTTTGTTCATAGTTCGACTGGCAGCTCAGGTGAATGTTAAAAATCCTGTGATGCAACTCAAAAAAGGAAGGGGGTTTCTTCCAACAAATCTCCAGATAAATTTATTTCCTGACTTTGCTGTGTTAAAGTTTGGTTTGGTAGCAGGTGGAGCTGAGAAAGGCAGGGGGTGATGGGCTCTGAGGGTATTATTATTATTATTAAAACAAAACAGGAGGTTCTGAATAGGCTCCATGGGTTAGCGTGTGCAACTGAAAAGGCCAATACATGCAGCACCTGAGGTAATGTGATCAAGTGGAGAACAACAACAACAAAATTACGTTTGTGTAGCACCTTTCACGTCGGGAGAACGTCCAAAGGCACTGGACAGCCATTGTTTCGTAGCCGAACTGGGGGTCAGGATCAGGGAGAGTGGGGGCAGGAGGAAAAGGAGGGTAATCCAAGGCACGGTCGGAGAGGAGAGTCTTGATTTGAGTCTTGAAGGAGGCAAGGGAGGGGGCGAGGTGAGGACTGCGGAATGGAGTTCCAGAAGGTGGGGGCAGAGTGGCAGAAGGCCCACCCTCCACTGGTGGGGCAGGCGAGGTGGGGGACGTGAAGCAGGCCAGAGCCCACTGAGCAGAGAAAGCGGGTAGTTTGGTAGGAGGTTAGGAAGTGGCAGAGGTAGGGGGGAGCAAGGCCACTGAGGACTTTGAAGGTAAGGACCAGGAGCTTGAACTGTACCCTCTGTATGATGGAAAGCCAGTGGAGTCAGGCGAGGATGGGGGGTGATAGGATCACCTTTGTTCAGGTTCATACTCGATGACTGTATTACACAAGATCAGCATCTACGTTTTCTAAACAAGTGTTTTGGTCATAGGATGTGTGTGCGTGTTTGATGGAAGAGGGTGGGAGAAATCAGTGCAATAAAAATTGTCAGCACCAGTTGATTTATAAAGAAAATTACAGCACAGAAACAGGCCATTTGGGCCCAACTTTATATTGCAGTGGGTTTTAAACGCTAACTCTCGATTTCAAAATTTGATGGAGTAGGTTACAGCAACAGGAACCAAAGCCACACCTGAAAGGAGCATTCTAAAAATTCCTGACAGTCAACATGTTTGCTTTCAGCGAAACAACGTCATTTGAGGGCTGAAGACTTCCTTGAGCCACAGAAATACCAGCGGCTTTGAAATGGCAGGATTCCTGGACAATTTTCGTTGGCCAGAATGTATCGATTGGGGAGAAAGAAGAAATACGATTGCTGCTGTAGTCGCAGGCGTTTTTGTAAGTGTCGAAAATGAGTTTTTATCAGAACCATAGAAATCTACAGCATTTCTCTCCTAACGTGTGAGGCATTAATGTGAGGATGATCATGTATTATACTGTGTTTACATTACCTCTCCTTGATGACTTCATAGTCATAGTACAGTACAGAAGGAAGCCATTCGACCTATTGTGCCTGTGCTGGCTCTTTGAAAGAGCTATTTAATTAGTCCCATTACCCCGCTTTTGCTCTGTGGCCTTGCAATTTTTTACTTTTCAAACATATACAATTCCCTTTTGAAAGTTATTACTGAAATAATAAACTTGGCTGAAATCAGGCGTTTGTGTGTGGACAATCATGGGCACAAATCTGAGCCTAAGAACACATCTTCTTTGATAAGACCATAGTTGAAAGACAGAATTGTTTTGTTTTATTCTCTCCCTCATCCCTACAAAGCTGTCATTTGCTGTAAATCTCCCTTTTGTATCTGTTAGAATGATTTGAAAAGACAGCCTTCTCATTACAATCATTGCCATTTCAATGTTTACAGTGTAATGAGATTTAAATGATATTCCTATGGAATATGCAGGGAACCCATATTCTTTTGTTGCAATTAATTTATCATTTTATCAATATTCTTCATCTCTTGTCAATAATTTTCTTGCCTCTTAATGGTAAAGTAAATGATTTTTTATGTTGTATAGAATTGCATCTTTTAACCTTTCTCCTTAAGATCTTATTTTATTTTGTCAAACCCTTTGTTTTTATTAAGAATTGTTATTAAGAGTATAGGAGGTAACTATTGGTAAAGAGCATATTGGTCTGTATTGGTCACTGATGCTACAAAGATTCTACAGAGAAACTATTTCCTCTGGTGGGGAAATTCAGAACAAAGGGTCATCATCTTAAAATTAGAGCGAGGCTATTTAGGAGTGAAATCAGGAAGCAGTTTTTCACGCAAAGGATAGTGGAAATTTGGAACTCTTCAACCCACCCGGCCGAGGATGCTGGTTCAGTGTTTTGAACGGATATGGGGCAAGGGCAGTTAGTGGTATTTGAGGTACAGATCAGCCTTGATCTACAAGAATGGCAGAACAGCCGCAAGGGTTGGAATGGCATTGTTCCTATGCCTGTAAAATTTTCTCCTTTATGATAAATTGCTGGATTCCTCTAAGGAATCATCTAAATCTCAATTTGAGGCAGCTGTACGGTTAAGAGGTGCCTCAAAAGGCACATTTACACATCTCTAGGCAACATTTCTCAGCACTTCCTCTGGAGGCAGTACAAAAGTTGGCTGTTTTTCTTATCAATGCAGAAATTATAAGACGAACATCACTGAAGCCTGAATATAAAATGAAATACTCAGAAGATGAAGTGGGCGGGGGGTGCTGGAGGACGCAGACTGTGTTGAATGAGATAGCTTTTTAGAGAATATTGCACAGCTATTTGTGCTCTGCAGAATGGGAAGCTTTGTAAAGTAGATTTTGCAGTTGTTGCTTCCTGAATGTTCACATTAGTACACCAATTCTTGTAACTGAACACAGTACATTACACTACAGAGTCAGCTGATTATTTTTATTTCCGGCTCCCTCTCTTAGATGTAACTCAACCCACAGAGACGGTAAAGGAATGGAACTGCAATTGTCTGACAGATCTATTTGTAGTCTTCAGTGTATCCACAGGTGGCGTTACACGGTGGCTTGGATCCAGCTTTGGGCCACGTTTAGTGTTTGAGGCCTATTCTTAGAAAAAAGGTTGGGCAAACAATTTCCAGATTTTGATGCTAAATTGTTTTTGCTCCTTTAAAGTTGGTAATTGAATCCCTTTATGTTAAAAGCAATACTGCATATGTAACACTGATTTCATTTCAAACAATAACCAAAGGAAGGTTGAAGCACTGCTTCACAGCAGCCAAATTGTAGATTTATTATATAATAATCTTTGCATTTGTTTAGCGCCTAATCACGTCGTGGAGACGACTCAAAGCACTTTACAGAATATATTGTAAAGAGGATTACTCGGGTGAAACGCAGCAGCTAATTGGGCGCAGTTGTGTCCCACAAAGAGACATGGATTCAGTGATCAATTGTTTCTTTAGATTGTTTTTGGGCGATTGTTACCCTGGCGCCTTGGGACGTCCTCCTGACGTGAAAGGCGCTTTATAAATGGAATCTTGTTGTTGTTGTGGAAAGCGATCCGCCAATTGACTAACGACCAGGTTCCTACTTACTGCTAGGTAAACAGAAACGTGTGGAGTAAGGAAAAAAAACTTGCCTGAGGTTTCGCCCTGCCTGGAAATCGAAACTGGGTTTCTGTTCAAACTACACTCCTTCCCAACATTATAGCAGTCGCATGATCTGGATGCTTTTTAAACTGCTGAAATAATTAGCCTTGAGGTCACCACTTGGTAGAAAAATACAACAACAACTTGCACTTGCAAAGCGCCCCTCACACAGAATAGCATCCCAGAGCACTTGACATTGGTGAAACACAACATTGAATCGGGGCGAGGGGGAAGTGACCGTAGCCGTAGTCAAAGAGAAAGATCTTCAGGCGCTACCGAAGATGAGGAAGGAGGGGGCAAGGCAGAGGAATAGAGGAAGAGAGTTCCAGATTTTAGGGCATAGTGGTTCAAAGCACAGCCACTGATTGTGGAACAGTGGGCACAAGTAAAATTAGCATTAAGGAGCAGGTAGGTTTCCTTCTACTGCTCCTAGTTTCTCTGAGATCAGTTTTGACACCCCTGATCTCAGCAAAACAGGACCTGCAAGAAAATATCACCAAGGTTGATTTTGTTAAATGGGTGGTACTCAAGGGGAAACTCCATCTCCACTCTTTCCCCAACATTATGGCTTTTCCCTAATCTCAGAAAAGCAGCCCCTGCGGAGAAGCGTGTTCATTTGTCAAAGCACAAGACTGCCTCTTCCTTCTCCATCTGCCTGAAAAAGGAAGTGAGCAGGGGAAATTTGAATTCAACAAGTTAGATATTATCGGAAAACGGAAGAGAAACAATCTGAAAAGCAGCTTTTTTGCAACTCTTGAGGTAAAGTGTGCAAGTTATGTATCGATGAAACAGGGAGAAAAATACCGAGGCTGGAAGTGTTCGATCACAACAGAGATGTTGGTAAACCCAGAAGCTCAAACAGCAACTGAAAGAGAAAAATAAGTTAAATGTTTTAACATGAACCACTTCTGTTGCAAGGACATTTCCAAAAAGTTGACTGATCTTTCTCTTTCAGGTTATTTGAGTTACTGTATTTCCAGTATTTCTGCTCTTAAGCATCCAAGTAGTCTTTGGAATTCAATACACTAAATGCTTCTTTTACTATGTATTCTTAGGAAATGATAATCTTACAGTAAGTAATGCCTGGAACTTTTGCTTCCTGTTGAAATTTAACTTGTCTAGACTTGGCAGTGCTACCTGTAACAAGACTGAAGCTTAAAGTTAACATCAATATATTTCCCCTCAGATGAATGTGATTTATTTGGGTCGGCCCAGGATGTTTGCCTCATTGTTTAATAATAATTTGGTTACTCAATCCAAGACTGTTTGTGGAATGTTGCTGCTGTGTGCAATTGGCTGCCCTGTTTCGCCCAAACACTTTGAGACAACAACAGCAAGATTTCATTTGTTTAGCGCCTTTCACGTCGGGAGAATGTCCCAAGGCGCTGGACAGTGTACAGCATTTCAGATCCAAGCTGGTGTAAGGGGGGAGAAGGGAGGGAGGGGAAGGGGGGTGACCAATGGCATGGTCAAAGAGGAGGGTTTTGAGGCGGGACTTGAAGGAGGCTAAGGAGGGGGGGCGAGGCGGAGTGATTGGGGGATGGAATGCCAATGGTGGAGCGGGTGGGTCGGGGGACGTGGAACAGGTCAGAGTCGGCTGAGCGGGCGGATTGGTAGGGGGTTAGGAGGTCACAGAGATAGGGTGGGACAAGACCATTGAGGGCTTATCAAAGACATGACAAGGTCCTATATCAAATGCAATTATTTAATAATAATTATTATTGTTTGCATGTTGTATGATTTCACAATACCGACTGAGCCAGAAAGAGTAATACAAAATACACAGCGCCAGTGTTCACAATTATCTTACAGTCGATTCCTTGGAATGCCAATTTGAAAACTGTTAACGGTACTGAAAGGAAAAGTTGTTTGCAATCAGAAATTTTGTAATTGTTGTATAATCCCCTATCAAATTCCACCAAATTCCCGCTCTGAACGTCATGGGAACAGAAACGAGGAAGTTAGAGTTTGTCTAAAGGTTAAATTGCTGGATACGATATTCAGCTACTTTGCCAGTAATAGTGATAATAACCCTTGCATTTGATATAGCACCTTATCGCATCTTTGAAACGTCTCAAATCACTTCACAGAATAGTGAAGTGAATTGACTGTATATTTTGCGGATGAAACGCAGCAGCCAATTGTGCACAGCAGCGTCCCACAAACAGTCGTGGAAAAGCGATCCGTCAATCGACCAACAACCGGGTTCTGACTTATTGCTAGGTAAATAGAGGCGTGTGGAGTAAGGAAACTTGCCCAACGTTTCACCCAGGTCCTTATGTTTGCGAGGCGAATGCTCTAACCACTACGCTACAGTAATATGTTTCATGTGAAAGATTGCAGTGTGTTGCCTAGATGTTTACATCCTGTTGCAGCCATTACAGTAATGTGTTTGAGATGCAAATGAGGTTTATCAAACAACTATCACTATTGCAAGCTATTTTGCATTAGTGGACACAAGATAGCTTGCGTTATCGATGGGTGTGGGATAATCAGTGGACTTACAGTCGATGTTTCATGTAAAAGATTGCAGTGTGTTGTCTAGATGTTTACATCCTATTACTTACACGTTATAAATTCTAACCCAATCTTGCTGCTCTGCCTAGGATTGGTTTCTGAATTACAGTACACTACCGTAAAGTTATTTGAAAACAAAACTAATCTCCTTTGTTGGCCCAGTAGTGCCTGAGTCATATCAACCTGGAAGTCCCTCATTAACCAGTTTGTTAACCAGTTTCTAGTCATGGTTCAGCTCATTTGTAGTATTTGCTCTTTTCAGTCAAATAGCCTGCCAACGCCTCCTGTCTCACTTAGCATTTGAAAAATGGCAGGATGTGGATTCCTGACAGCTGCAGTAATCTCTTGAAATAAACCCAGGCGAGGAGAATATCCGGGTTTGGCTCAGTTGGTAGCACACTTTTGCCTGAGTCAGGAGGTTGTGAGTTCAAGCCTCAATTTGGGACTTTAAACTCATGGGCTTGGCTGATACTTGAGAGCAGCACTGATACTCGTGTGGTATATTGTCAGAGGTGCCATCCTTCAGATAGGATGGTAAACCGAGGAGCCCTCTGGTTGTGCAGGTGGACGTTAAAGATCAGATGACTCTTCCCCCAAATAAAATTGGCCATTCACTTCATGGCTGTTTGCAAGATGTTGTTAGGTACAAGTCGGCTGCCTCTTTTGCCTACAACTACACAATCATGACACTTCACATTAAAATCCTTGGTTTTGGGACATGACGACATCTCGATAATGCTATAATTCTTGCATTTGATACAGCGCCTTATAACGAATAGTGATTAATCTTCTGTGGTGGAGTGTAATGTGCCTCCCTTCCAATACGTGTATAGAAAAGTTACACTTGCACCACAAGTTATCAAATGTGGTAACACCTTCTTTTGTGTATTATGATGGTTTTCTGTCTGCAGGATGGCTCAGTTGGTACACTTTCACCTCTGAGACAGAAGTGTGGGTTCAAGTTCCACATTGGGGCTTGGAATCACACGTTCTAACCTGCTGCTACAGTCTTTATCAGTTTTGACGAATGAATAATAAAATTAATGCTTGCATTTGGTATAGCTCCTTATCACGTAGGAAGGATGTCTCCAAGAGCTTCACAGGATTTACTGTGAAATGAAGTGACTGTGTATTTGTAGCCAAATGCAGCAGCGTAATTGCACACACAGCAATGTCCCAAAAACAGCAATGAAATGAGTGACCCAATTTTATTTGGGGGATTGTGGGCTCGGGACCGGGAGAAACTCACTTCTTTTAAGAATAGTGCCATGGGATCTTTAACGTTCACCTAAATAATAATAATAATAATAATCCTTGCATTTGATATAGCGCTTTTCACGTCGGGAGGACGTCCCAAAGCGCTTCACAGAACACACTGTAAAGTGAATTGACTGTATATTTGTGGGCGAACGCGGCAGCCAATTGCGCACAGCAATGTCCCACAAACAGTCGTAGATTGAAAATGACCAATTTATTATTGTTTTTGTTTTTTGGAGGGATTATTATTAGGCTGTGGAGTAAGGAAACTTGCCCAAGGTTTCGCCCTGCCTGGAATTGAACTCAGGTCTCTCGCTTGCAAAGCGAGTGCTCTAACCACTGAGCTACAGGACTCCACAACAGGCAGGACAACAGGACAACAGGACTCCACAACCTAACAGGCAGACAGGACTTCAGTTTAACATCTCATCTGAAGAACAGCATCTCTGACAATGCAACATTCACAATATGTCCTTTGAAGCGCTTTAAGACATCTCAACCATATGATAAGGCACAATATCAAATGCAAGATTTATTATTACGCCCAGGGTGTTTAATTGGAGTGTCAGCTTACTTAGACTGTGTGAGTTCATGGGATTTGAACCCACACCTTTCTGACTCAGAGACGAGAGTGCTATTACTAAGCCAAGCTGACACTCTATAAAGAGACAGTCTGAAGCTGTGAATAATCTTCAGAGAACTTGGTTTAGTGAAGAGACAAGGTTAAATACCGAAGGAAACATTTTGGAAAGATGACCAACAAAATACATATCCATTGCATGCAAATGCTGGCATATTCAAATTTTTTTAAAATATAAAATATCACAACTGCATTGTTTTTTAAAAACTGCTTTCTATCTCGACATGTCAAAACACACCTTCTGACTAAGCCAAAGCATTTAGTATATTGTATGCATGTTTTATTTATTTTTCAAATCATCTGATGCTTGAGAATTCGCATCATTTAATTTATGGTGTATAGATTTGCCTTGGCTCATGTCTTTAAGCGATTTCCATAATTTTTAATTGTATCATTATGATTTTCTTTCGGTGGGACAGCATTTCCTTTTACTATTTACAACATCTACCACAACAAGCAAAAGAGGAACTAACAACAATTTTTTGGGGAGTCTTAACTACTGCTGTAACTTTCTCACCCCTAATGTCAAGTAATGGAAATTAGCTGTGCACATCAATTTCAAAAGATATTTATGTGGGAATGATTTGTTAGACCCATCTCTCAAGGCAATTACTTTTTGTACATATGTACATATTCCATGAACCCTGTGAATATGTTAGACTCCTAATTTTTATAACTTTTTTTATTTCTCTTGCTTTTCTCAGAACTATACAACTTTCAGAATTATCTTACTTTTTGAGTTGTTTGAAGGTTTAGTTGTCGTTACACATCGTAGGTAAATAAAGTAATATTTTAGAACATTGCTATGCTAGACAGGCAGGAGCATTGTTGAACGAGTCTTTTTTTTACTGAGAAGCGGCTTGTTTGACAGTGTGGTAACGATCAAAAAATTGTCTCTTTTCAGTTTTTCTCAGGCTGGTGGGTAATTATAGACGCCTCTCTCGTTTACCCAACAAATGAAGAAATGAATCATGCTTTTCACACATGTGGAGTCATGTCAACGATTGCCTTTTTCATGTAAGTAACAGATGTGAGCTCAAATATGCTTGTACTCTGAAGTTTGCTGTGAGTATTCGGTCTGTGGTGAATAGTTAAAATTATTGTTGGATGAATGTGCAACCAATGAAGACCTCACTGAGTTTTTCACAGACTCTCTATCACCATATGAAACTGGCTACCAGAAAGCGTCGTAGACGTATGTTGTTGCTATAATGGAAACATTGGGTGCGTTGTTCCTATGATGGAAAGACTGTTGAATCAATTTTAACATCTGAACCCTCACATACAAATGCCTTAATGCCCAGCACCTCTCTGCCTCTCTGACCTGCTTGTATCCCATTCCTCTTCCCTTCGATTAGCTGACCTAGGTCTACTGAGCATCCCTTGACAACAACAACAGATTACATTTACATGGCGCCTTTCACGTCAGGAGGACATCCCAATGCGCTGGATAGTCAGGGATCCGCACCCAAGCTTTTGGTTGGGATCAGTAGGGGTGGAGGGCAAGGAGGGTAGGGGTAGGAGGGTGACCGAAAGCACAGTCGAAGAGGAGGGTCTTGAGACAGGTCATAAATCATACTAGAGGGGGAAATTTCATCCCGCAATCCCTCTGCCTCACCCCCTCCCTTGCCTCCATCAAGACCTGTCTCAAGACCCTCCTCTTCAACAATACCTTCGGTCACCCTCTTACCCCTACCACCCTCACCCTCACCATCCCAACTCCCAGCTCGGATCCGAAACACTGATTGTCCAGCGGCTTGGGATGTCCTACCAACGTGAAAGGCGCTATACAAGTGTAATTTTTTTGTTGTTGTTCATGAGATTGCATGTTCACATGAGGAATCTCTTGTCAGGAAAACCCTGCTCTCTGCTAGTTACAAAATCTTACTTGAAATGCAATGTTTATTTTAGGATAAATGCAGTATCTAATGGACAAGTCAGAGGGGACAGTTACAGTGAAGGCTGCTTTGGAAGAAATGGTAAGCATTGCTCAAGTAAATATATATGTTTGACGATTATTATATCTTTTTAGCTACAGCTAATCATAGAATCGTACAATGTTGCAACACAGAAGTGAGCTGTTCATTCACTCCACCAAGTCTGGACTGGTGTTTCTCTCCTTATGACAATCAAGTCCCACTCTGCTGCGCATTTCCTGTAACCTTTAATATTTCTCCTCTAATTCCCTTTGAAAATAGTTTATAGATTCTACTCCAACTACAATTTGTGACTTTAACCTTCCATATAAAGAAATGTTTTCCAGCCTCCCCTTTAATTCTTTGTATGATTCTCTTAAACATTTTTGCCCTCCACTGAAAATAATTTGTTGGTGTTTATCCTATCATTAAAATGATGATAATAATAATCCTTGCATTTGATATAGCCCCTTATTACGTCCTTGAGAAGTCTCAAAGCGCTTCACAGAATATATTGTAAAGTGAATTGACTGCATTTTGTGGGGGAAACACGACATCCAATTAATTGTGCACAACAGTGTGCCACAACCAGTCCTTTATAATGTTAAGAAACCTCCAGCGAGTCAATCCTTGGGTATTTTCAGCTCGAGTCAAGCCTCTCTTCGCATCACTCAGAGAATACAGCATCACCATCCATGGATGCACACTCCACTTTACTAAGCCAGTCCAGAACCTTGCCATCTTGTGTAACGCTCAGCTATCTTTCTATCCCACATCCTATGTCATGACCTGCTGTGCCTTCCCCCACCTCCGCAACATCGCCCGGCTCTGCCACTGTCTCACACTGTCGCACTCTGTCTCACACTGAAGGCCGTTGAAACCCTTATACATGCTCTCATTACATCGAGGCTTGACTATGCAAACTCCCTGCTTGTCAGCTTCTTCAACTCCTCCCTCCACAGGCTGCAGATAATCCAAAACTCTGCAGCCCGCGTCCTCTCCCGCACCAGGCTCCATGACCCTGTCACCCCCATCCTCGCCCGATCGAAGTGACGAAGGCGTGGATGAGGGTTTTGGCTGCTTTTCTAAAATTACAAAGGTTTTTGCTCAGGCATTGCATACACTGCAGGGCATAGAATTACTATTAGCTTTTAAAATACTAGAATACAGGAGGAGCGATCATTCTACTCTAGAAAACCCAAAAGGACACTAGAATAGAAGCAGATCCTAAAGACAAGTTGTCTGCTGTTTTCTCTTAATCTGGAAATACTGTGTTTTGGGGGGAATTTGAATCATAGAATCTACAGTACAGAGGAATGCCAATCGGCCCATCGTATGTTTTGACTGTCATTTGAATTAATCATGTTAAAAGCAGAGCGGAGGTGTACTTGAGTTTCTGTCTCTCATGGTAATCTAAATTTAGCCTTCGCAAAAGATCCTAACAACAGAGGTGCTAACCACGGACACTGCTGAAATGAGGTGCATAATCAAAATGCTGGAAACCTCTTTATTGGAGACAGTGAAATGCATCAAATAAACCAATAGCATATTTATTTGTTGCTGCATGCGTAACCTTCAAAGCGCCCCAACACGTTATTCTACTTGAAAGGCACTTTATAAAGATAAGTTGTTTTGTTGTTTTAAAGCTAAGAAATCTGTCCCTATTTCGTTGTTGGTTACTGAGAGAACTACAAGCATCTTGTTTTAGAATTTACTTCCTTTGATGACTACATGAGCCTGTAATTTTTTCATTGACCTACGTGCTTTGTGATCGTGTCCTGTAGCATATGTGGAGGCCTGTCAGGAACCATGGCGGTTTATTTGACCCTCATCTGTCCTTTCTCCCCCATATTCATGACCTGCTCTGCTTGCCCGTGTCTCCGCAACATTGCACGACTCCGCCACTGCCTCACTCCTCACACCGCCGAAACCTCATTCACGCGTTCATCACATTTAGGCTCGACTACGCCAACTCCACGCTTGTCGGCCTCCCCAACTCGCCTCACAATCGAGAGGACTTGGGTTTGATTCCTCGGCAGGGCGAAGCGTTAGGTAGGTTTCCTTACTCCACATGCCTAGCAGTGAGTAAGAAGTTGGTTCATAGTTGATTGGCGGATTGCCGAGGGTAAATAATCCTTGCATTTGATACCACTCCTTATTACGTTTTTGAGGCGTATCAAAGCGCTTCACAGGATACACTGTGAAGTGCATTAACTCTATCTTTTCTGGGCCAAACTTGGCAGCCAGTTTGCGCACAGCAGTGTCCCACAAGCAGTGGTGGATTGGACCAAATTATTATTCTTTTTGGAAATAAAATACTTGAAGGGATTGTTACACCGAGAAGAAGAGCGATCTGCCAATCGAATAACAACCCAGCTCCTACTTACTGCCAGGTAAACGGAGCGCGTGTGGAGTAAGGAAAATTACCTAAGGTTCACCTTGCCTGGGAAATGAGTTCAGGTCCTCTCGCTTGCGAGACGAATGCTCCAACCATTACATCACAAGTTCCCACAGCAGCTACGTATTGTGCTGCACCGATAAGTGGAAAACCAGGGATAGCTGTGTTATTGGCTAATTTCACTATTTATTATAGAAACAAAAAAAAACTTTTGGCACTGCAGGAAATGAGCTTCCAGGACTGAATTTAGAAATTCCGCAAAATCTGCAGCGTCTTCAATTTTAGGGCCATGGTTTAAGGCTAAGATCATGAATTTTAGGGCCATGTTTAAGGCTAAGATCGTCCCTGGAATTGAGTGATGTTGTGAGTTTAACATGACCTCCGACAATGCAGCCGCAGGGAAGGGAATGGTTCTGTCCCATATTTCTCTATCTGGTGAGTTGGCCAACTGAGCCATGCTGTCAAAAAAAAACACAGAAGGAAAGAAAGAAGGAAAGAAAAATCAGAATGCCCCGATGTCCTCAGTTCCTCTCACACTCGTGTCCATGGCTACTGTTGGGAACAGATTTAAACATCTCAGACAGCTGTGTTGCACAGATCTAGAAGTAATACAAAATGGTGAATTCAGTTTGAATTATCGAGCTTTAGTAGGATATGACTCAAAACCTCCCAAAACAAAAATAACTAATCCTGGCACTGCTCCAAGCAAAGCCTGGCTACAGGCAGTTGCTTTAGTTTCTCTTTCTGATTGAAATTTGGTCCTCTGTTGGATGTCTCGGATCTAATAAAAATGTTGAAAACTGAAAACTTTGTGATTTGGATGCTAGGAAAAAAAGTTAAATCAGCTTAATCTATAGTTAGAACTATAGAAATGTGCAATACACAAGAAGGTCTTTCAGCCCATCGTGTCTGCACTGCTCCTTTAATGAATAATGATAATAATCTTGAATTTGATATTGCACCTTATCACGTCTTTGAAACGTCTCAAAACGCTTCACAGAATATACTGTAAAGTGTAGTGACTGTGTGTTTTGTGGGCGAACCGCGGCAGCCAATTGCGCACAGCAGCGTCCCACAAACATTCGTTGATCCTTTCAGTTTCATTTACCTAACTTTTCTCCCTATTGGGTGTCAGCCTAGCGCAGTGGTCGCGCTCTCGCCTGGGTTAGAAGGTTGTGGGTTCAAGCCCCACATCCAGACTTGGAAGCATGTAGTCTAAAATGATGCTCCAATGCAGTGTTGGGTGGATGTTGCATTGTCAGAGGTGCTGTCCTTCGGATGAGACGTTAAACCAAATTCCGCCTGCCTTTTCAGGTGGATGTTAAAAGATCCCTTGGCACCATAAATACATAGTCAATCCACTTTACAGTGTGTCTTGTGAAGTGGTTTGAGATGGCTCAATGACTAGATAAGGAGCTGTATCAAATGTATTATTATTATCGGTGTTCAGGCGTTCAGCCCATTTGCCTCCTTTCTCTGGAACTCCTTTCCGGAGCCTGCCTGCCTGCCTCCCTCCCTCCCACCTACCTACCTACCTACCTACCTAACCTCATTCAAAATCCATGAAGATCTACCTGTTTGACTGCGCTTCCAGTCATTTTTTTCCCTCTCCAACCCCCCCCTCAGCTTAGATGCCCGGTCATGACTGTTTAATGGGCTTGGGATGTCCTCCCACTGTGGAATACACCACATAAATGTAACATTGTATTGTACCCCAAATCGGCTTTTCACATTTGTTCTGAAATGTGTGTATGGTTGGACTGGCCAAGGGTGCAAGAGAGGCAAGGCTATTTTCAGGACACCAAATGCCTAATTGATTGGGATGTTTAAAAGCGAGGTAGATGTGTACTCGGAGGAAATAAGTGTATTATAGTATATGAAGAACAGAACACTTGCTATTGGATAATAAAAAAATAAATGAGTCCTGTAGCTCAGTGGTGAGAGCACTCGCCTCGGAAGCGACAGACCTGAGTTCAATTCCCGGGCAGGGCAAAATGTTGGGCAAGTTTCCTTACTGCACGCTCCTCTGTTTACCCAGCAGTAAGTCGGAACCCGGTTGTTAGTCGATTGACGGATGGCTTTTGTGGAGTAATAATTCCTTAAAAAAAATTGGTCACTCAATCCACAATCGTTTGTGGGACGCTGCTGTGCGCAATTGGCTTCCGTGTTTCGCCACAAAATATAGAGTCAGTTCACTTTACAGTATATTCTGTGTAGTGCTTTGAGATCTATTATTGTATTAAATGTAAGGATTATTGTTATTATTAAATGGAAGGACAGTTTTAACCGTAGTGAATAACCTACTAAAATCAAATGCAAGTATTATGATTATTACTCATGAGCACAAATGAAGAGCCTTGGTGAGAGTGAGAAGAAAGTCAAACTGAAAGGTCGAACCCAACACAGGGAAAGCTGGTTAGACATCATGAAGGAATGCTGCAGGGTGTTGTGTTGGGCAAATTGCCAGGCAGTGTTCCTGGACATGCAATTAATTATTGACGTAAATGTGTCTGATTTTTATTTTCCATCAGTGATTCCAGAAAATCAAAACAAAAGCCTTAATTTGTTTGTTTGAGGTAACACAATATTGTGGAGTATGCTGTTAACTAAGAATAGGATGTAGTATTTAAAAAATGATTTTAATGTGCAGGTAATTATTTTCAAAAAAGAAATTCAACTATTTTGCCCACAAATTATACAGTCAATTCATGTTAAGTATAGATTTTTTTTAGATTTAGATTCATAGAATGTTACGGCACAGAAGGAGGCCTTTCGGCCCATCGAGTCTGTGACGTCTCTTTGACAGAACAAGTCACGTTCACTAACCCCACTCACCAGCTTTCTCCCCATAACCCTGCAAACCCGTCTTCCCCAGGTACCTATCCAGTTCTCTCTTAAAAGTCCTGTAGCTCAGTGGTTAGAGCACTCGCTTTGCAAGTGAGAGACCTGAGTTCAATTCCAGGCAGGGCGAAACCTTGGGCAAGTTTCCTTACTCCACACGCCTAATAATAATCCCTCCAAAAAACCAAAAACAATAATTAAATTGGTCATTTTCAATCTACGACTGTTTGTGGGACATTGCTGTGCGCAATTGGCTGCCGCGTTCGCCCACAAATATACAGTCAATTCACTTTACAGTGTGTTCTGTGAAGCACTTTGGGACGTCCTCCCGACGTGAAAAGCGCTATATCAAATGCAAGGATTATTATTATTATTAAAAGCTGTTATTGAATCGGACTTCACTGCCCTTTCAGGCAGATCATTCCAAACTCCAACAACTCGCTGAGTAAAAAAATTATAGATTTATAGATTCAAATATGTTCCATGAAGCGCTTTGAAACGACTCAAAGACGTGATAGGGCGCTATATCAAATGCAAAGATTATTATTATCAATGTTAACACATTTTACGTGAAAAAAAAATGTGGTTTTGTTACTTTGCAGTACAGTAATCCTCACTTATTGAATGACCTGACTGTTATACTGCTCAGCACTTGTTTTTCCCTGTGCGTTAACCATTGTTACGATTCACAGGTGCAAGAATTTGGCTTTTCGTTGGCTTTATGGTGATGTTTGGATCTCTCATAGCTTCTATGTGGATCCTCTTTGGAGCATATGTTGTACCTAGTAAGTATTATCCTTGAATAATCCAGTCAATAAATGAAAATTAGTTATAACTGAACTCGCAGTGTATTGTGGCACAGTGTAACACATTAGCTATACTAATAAAGACAAAATGTTTGCCTGTCTGTGTATCTGCCAAGAACGTATTAATCGATTGACTTAAAGACATGCTTTATATCGTATCGTAAATATCTTGCAAGGGGGAGCGTCACGGGCATATTTGTTTTCATGGATCTCCTATCGTTGATGAGCTATATTAAAAAATGCTTTAAGTAAGCCCCCCAAAAAGGTATGCATGGTACTCTGCATCAAAGTAGCGACAGTGATTATACACGCTTCTAGGGAGATAACATCTATACTAATAAAGACAACAGGTCTGTCTATGTATCTGTCCAACCAAGTGACGTAGACACACCAACAGGAATCCTCCCAACCAGGTGTCCGAAAGGATATGTGTGCAAATATATGAACATGGGATGCTAACGAGTTCAATAGCACATTTTCTCAATTTTATGGGATAAAGATGCCTCAGAAGAGAAGATCAAGCCTTTCAAGGACAAATAAAAATGCCAGACGAAAGAGAAAAGGCCCATTAAATGAAACTGGTTGCAAGCATAGCTGGAATGGGTACAGCTAGTGCTATATATGCTGTGTTCGGCCAGTGCTTTGAAGTTTGAAGTGAATGGATATACAAAACAAATCTTTTTATTTCAGTTTAATGATTCAGTTTATACTTTACTAGTTGTACCCGTTGCAGCTAGGCTGGCAACCAAAGCATCCAATATGGAATGTAGATTTCAGTGACGCCCCCTCACAAACCATTTAACATGCCAAAACACTGTACATCTTAAGCAAAACTACCATACATGAATGATGAGCTTGTTTAGATCATAGCTCCTCAACGATAGGAGATTCCCCCTATGCCTCTATATCAATCGGTTATTGAGTTCTTAGCGGACACACAGACAGACACAAAGACATTACGTCTTTATTAGTATAGATTACTTGTTTCTAAGGGAAAAACCATGGACTTATTAATAATCCTAAATAATAACTTGCTTTTGATATCATGCCTTTCATATCAGGAGGACATCCTAAATGTAGCCACTTCACAGGATATATTGTAAAATGGAGTAACTATGTGTTTTGTCCCAGCGCCTTGGGACATGCTCCTGACGTGAAAGGCACTATACAAATGTAATTTGTTGTTGTGGGCAAACACGGCAGCCGATTTGTGCACAGCAGTATTCCATAAACAGCCGTGCAGGGACTGACCAATTTTATCTTGGGGATTGTTGGCCAGGACGCCAGGAGAGAGAAACGCCCTTTTCTCTTCAAATAGTGCCGCAGGATCTTTAACACCCACCTGAACAGGCAGACAAAGCCTCAATTTAAAATCTCATCCAACGATCCCTCCAACAGTGCAGCACACTCCCAGCTCTGACTGGAGCTCAGACTATATGACTTCCAAGTCCCGACATGGGGCTTGAACCAATAATCTTCTGACTCCGAGACGAGAGTGCTACCAATTGCGCCAGCGTAAGATTTTTGACATTTCTGCTACATTTTAACCTGCAAAGATCAAATAAGTATCTTCACTATTTTTGTTTTACTGTAATAAAGGCTGAATCTGATAATATTATTTTATAAGCACCAGAATCAGTGGACAGTTAATCTGCATTCTCTAACCTACCCTAAATCAAACTACTTTGATTTACGCACCTCATTTCAGCAATGTATGTGTTCCTCTTTTTTTTGCAGAAGTTAACGTCTATCCAGGACTGGCTGTGTTTTTTCAAAACGCATTAATTTTTTTTAGGTAAGTGGTGTGCCTGCTTTCTTGAAGCATCTGTTTATTGCATGGCTCCTGACGCAGCAGTGATCCCTTCTTAACTTAAAAAAAGGTTGCTGTACTTCAGTATTAATAATAGTAATAATCCTTGTATTAGATATATCGCCTTATCACGCCTTGAGACGAGATGTCTCAAAGAACGTCACAGAATATACTGTAAAGTGAATTGACTATATTTTGTGGGAAAAACATTTTGCCCTGCCGGGAATCAAATGTTTGCGAGGCGAGTGCTCTAAACAACAGGACTCATTAGGCTCTATGGTGTAAAGACTGAAAGGCAGCTATATACAATATGTTCAGCGACAGAGCTGAAAACAAAGCAAAGAAGTTAAGGGCCTGAAAAATTGCAATCTTAAAGATTGACCTTGTTCCTGCCTTACAAACATACTCTGTAAAAACTCCATTCCTGTCCTGAAACAAGATTTTTCAAATATGCCACTTTTTTTTGATTGAGATGTTTCTGTGATTTTGATGGATGGCAGGGTATTTTTCCCTCCGTACTTGAAAAAACGTTCATTTAAAACAAAATTGCAGCTAAAATTGGCAGATAATTAAAGTTCTGCTGTGTACAGATAAACAGTTCAAAAATCATGGGGGTCATACCAGTACAAAGGGTACTCTTAATTTCAATGAAAATAATAATAATCCTTGCATTTGATACAGCGCCTTGTCACTTCTTCGAGGCGTCTCAAAGAGCAGTTGATCAAGTTTTCCAAAGGATATGGTACAAACGCGTCATCGTTTATTAAAAAGTTCATTTCTTCATTTTCCCAAACTGGGCTGTGCAAACAATGTGAACTGCAAGAAAAGTCAAGCAAAGCAGTTTTCAGTGTTAGAGAGGCAGAGTGGAGCCTGGGCTTGTCTGGACGTCCACACGAGGTTCTTGTAAAGTATACAGATGAATAAATATCCTTGGGTTTTACAGTCAAGCTCACTAACGACCATTTTACCAATTATAATAATTTGGACACCAAAATTTTTGTGGGTCACTGCCATACGCAATTGGCTGCAGTGTTTTGCCCACAAAAAAAATACAGTTAATTCACTTTGCAGTATATTCAGTCAAGCCCAGGGTCCACTCTGCCTCTCACACTGAAAACTGCTTTGCTTGACTTTTCTTGCAGTTCACATTGTTTGCACAAACAGCCCAGTTTGGGAAGTTGAAGAAATGAAATTTTTTTAATAAACGATGACGCCTTTGTACCATCTTCTTTGGAAAACTTGATCAACTGCTCTTTATTAGTATGGTTTCAGTTACTCTCGCTGACTAACTCTTGAGGAAACCAAGGATATCAAGCAGCCATCTTGTGAACAGTGAATTTGTGTTCCCTTAGGAACTGATCTGAAGCTTTGCTCTTTTGGAGCAAACCTTTACTCCACACATCTCAGTTTACTTAGCAGTAAGTAGGGTTGTTACTTAGCTCAATGGTTAGAGCACTCGCTTTGCAAGCGAGAGACCTGAGTTCAATTCCAGGCAGAGGGCGAAACCTTGGGCAAGTTTCCTTACTCCACACAGAGCCTAATAATAATCCCTCCAAAACCAAAAACAATAATAAATTGGTCATTTTCAATCTACGACTGTTTGTGGGACATTGCTGTGCGCAATTGGCTGCCGCGTTCGCCCACAAATAAACAGTCAATTCACTTTACAGTGTGTTCTGTGAAGCGCTTTGGGACGTCCTCCCGACGTGAAAAGCGCTATATCAAATGCAAGGATTATTATTATTAATATTATTGTTAATCAATTGTCGGATTGCTTTCCGGGGGTAATAAATCCCTTTAAAAAAATAATAAAGCAACAAAATAAAAATAATAAAAATCTGGTTACTCGACTTACTGTGCGCAATTGGCTACTACGTTTCGCCCACAAAGCATGCAGTCAATTCATTTTACAGAATATTCTGTGTATTGCCTGAAGCACTTTGAGAAGTCTGAAGACCCGATAAGGCGCTATATCAAATGCAAGGATTATTATTAGTATTATTATTTACAGAATATTCTGTGAAACTCTTTGAGACATCTCAAAGACTTGATGAGGCGCTATATGAAATGCAAGGACTAATTATTATTATATAAGTTATTAAACATTCTGCATTCTTTTGTTTTGCAGTAGTCTGGTCTATAAGTTTGGCAGAACAGAGGAACTGTGGGGGTAAAATACCACTTAGCCCAGCACTGACTCAGGGTGTTCTTCTGCACAGGAACAACAATTATAAATATGTGTCATTTTACTTTATTTTTTTGGTCATCATATATGTGATGCGAAAGTCGGAATATTTTTGAAAACTGTCATTTGTTTTTGTAAGTTTCATATTGTACTACTACTTTGTAGTTACACTAATAGTTGTACTAAGTCTGATAAACAGAGTATGAAGCCCTCATGAAGTGGGCTGATATCTGTTGTGTGACACATGGTAGGAGTTGATTCATTGGAAATAAGTTGCCGAGTACGTCACATTATTGTACTTCGCAACAATCACCACTTTTATTGCTTTATTTTAAAAGAGAGAATTCCCAATCGTGCTGTCAAAAAAAAGGAAGGATGGTATACTTTGATTTCTATGAAATGTTCATGGATTTTTTTGGTCTATTTAATTGTTTTAAAAATAAACACAAAGCACTGCTGTTATGAATCAAAAATAGTCCCAACATTTTGTTATTTTGTTGTGAATAGTTTCCAGAGGAATAGAATAGCCACTGTTAAATATTGGCGGGTTTATTCTTTTTCCGTAAATCTTATTTATGAAATAAACCTTTTTCGGTGGCAGATTTGTTCATTTTCATTTAATTCAAATACAGGGTAAAGTTCATCTGGTGAAAGGCAGCTATTTGGAGACTGCACACTATTTGTTTCATGCAAAAACCCCCTGAGCATTTGAATATGCAGAACTGATTGTTATCATATACATTCTTCAACCTAAACAGAGAAATAGCTGAGCGCAAAAACTCCTTTGAAATGTCCCTAAAGAGTGCTCCCTCAAATAAGAGATTATTTGCGCATCTCTTACTTTACTCTACAGTTTTCATTCTTAGAAACGTAGTCATTGGGGGCAAGCTCTGCTCTGCTTGCTATAATTTTCTCATTTTGAGAATAGTTAATAATAACAACCCACAACGTGTTACTTCCAGTCTCCTGCTTGTCCCTCGTGCTTTCCATTCCATCATCGACGGCTGCACTTCTAACCATTACGCCCTGTAACTCTGGAACACTCGCCCTCCATCCCTTCGCCTTGCCCCCCCTCCCCATTTTTCCTGAAGACCTTCGACCGTGCTTCAGGTTACCTCCCCCGGCTCAGCATCGTGCTTTGCCACCATCAAATGCTCTGGATGCTCCCCTCCCTATGTGAGGGTCGATATATAAAGCGCTATATAAAGTTTTTTGTTGTTAGTAATGGATTAAATACTACAAAAATGTTAAGCATTGGAACAGTGCAGCCAAGGCAATGATGAAGGTGAGCAATGGGCTGTTTTAAAAGGTAAACTTTGTGCACCATCAAATTTTTATTCAGAGCATATATTTTTTCTTGCAACAAGCTCTCTTTTCCTAGGCCCTCCCCCCACCCACAAAAAAACACAGGCCATCATTAAGCTTCCCCTCAACCTTTACGAAGGAATTTTGTGTCCAATTTCAGACAGCGAAGAAGCAATCAGCTCCTTAAGTTAATAAAACATGCTTTCAAAAGAATACCATAAGGTGGTCTTGTGGTACCAACACTCAGCACTGCAGAAGAGTTTGCATTCACACTTCATCAACACAGATACACACACACAAGTTTCCAAGATTTCCTGGGATCACTGCAAAGGCTTCCTCCCACCTGTCTGCAAATTCCATGATCAAGCAGTGAGGTGGATATTTGGCAAAGCGGTCACAGGGAGGGACCTGTCGCTGGGCACCCTGGAGGCAGAGGTGGCTTCACAGCGGGCACATCTATTTGCCAAGGCCCCTCACATAAGGATCTGGATTGAACAGCTGGTTCTGAGTAAGCCTGGTACATGGCATTGGACTTGGACCTCAAGAAGATCAAGATGGCTGGTAAGACTTTGTAAAGGTCCTCCAATCTTGAACCGTCTCCTACTCAGGAAAGTCACCAGGGTACACCAGCTACCTCCGCTCCCTTAAAGCACAGGTGTGTGCCGTTGAATGCACCCGGCTTAAATCAAACCTAATGGTCCATAGCAGATCTGGCTGAACCTTATCAAATCTTACTGCTCTTCCCTCGCCTCCACTAACTCGTTGTTCTACTCCAGGGACAATCTTGGAGACCAAGGACAACCCCAGGCTCCTCTTCTCCATCACCAACCGGCTCCTCCACCCACCCGCTCATGCCTCACCCATCCTCACCTCCAATGCCAACTACGAGGCGATGCTGGACGTCCTCAAATCCAAAGTCCAGGGGTTCTGCTCAGCTGCCTCTGCCCTTCCGGCTACTACCCCATCCCCATCTCTCCCTCTCACCCCGGCCCTTACCCATCCCTCCCTCCACACTTTTGAATCTGTCTCCCACTCCTCTCTCATCACCACTATAACCTGCATGAAACCAACCACCTGCTCCGTCGACCCCCTCCCTACCCCACTCTATATCTCTCAGCTCCACCTCCTTGCCCCTCTACTCACAGACATCATAAACCTCTCCCTGTCCTCTAGTACTGTTCCCACCTCTTTAAAAACAGCCGTCAACACCCAACTGTACTTCTCTGCCAATCATTCTTGACTCCAGGGCCCACTGCTGTTCTGACTGAATGTCTGTCAGACATCAAGTCCTGGATGAGAGCTAACTTTCTTCAGTTGAACGTTAACAAGACCGAGGCTCTCCTGATTGGCTCCCGTCAGCGCCTCCACATCTTACTGAGCCAGTCTAGAACGTTGGCATTTTGTTTGACCCTCAACTATCCTTTCTATCTATCTGTGCCGTGACCCGCTCTGCCTTCCCCCACCTCCACAACATTGACCGTCTCTGCCACTGTCTCACAACGCAGGCCGCCGAGACCCTCACACACACATTTATAGCATCAAGGCTCGACTATGCAAACTCCTTGCTTGTCGGTCTCCCTCCAACTCCTCCCTCCATAGGCTGCAGATCATCCAGAACTCTGAAGCCTGCGTCCTCTCCTGCACCCTATGCCCAACCTCGTCTGAACCCACTGGCTCCCCACCACACAGAGGATACAGTTCAAAATCCTGGTCCTCATCTGCAAAGCCCTCCATGGTCTTGCTCCCCTCTACTTCTGCCACCTCCTAACCCCCTACCATCCTGCCCATTCCTTCCTCCCACTCAGCTCCTGTTAATCCTGCAGCCACAACCCTAACTAATGGGTAGGGTGGTCCTTGCTGGACAAGCAGCGGGAAAGCTTGCCAGACATATCAATGGCAAGCTATATGGTTTTAGCTGGTTAGACTCCAGCAATTACCCCAACGCACACTGTGGGCTCCCCTCCAAGCCTTGGCTCTTGCCAACCTGCGCCTAATACTTTCCAGAATTAGGTAAAGCAGGATGTATCCCTCCAGGGAGAGAGAGAGAGAGAGGGTGCACGTTCCATTCCAACAATCTATCTGGGATTTCCATGTGGAGGTGGGATGTGTGGAAATCTCAGCTTGGTTAGGATACCCTTTAGCTTGGTGATGAGTTTCCGCATGTGTCAGCACCACAAAAACAAACACTCGGACTTTTGGGAATAAGAAGAAATTGATGACTGTGGACTGTTCTCAGTGCCTTGGGGAGTCCTCCTGACCTGAAAGGAGCTGTACAAACATAACTTTGCTGTTGTTGTTCTCAATCATTTTTTATAGCTATTTTTGAGGATCATTAGGAATGGAGTGGCGATCAGAAGTAACCTTAAAAAGAATTCTTGAAACTAACGGATATGGTGGTAAATAAAGACTTCTTCCTTATTTTATGATTCAATTTTCAAAAGGGAATTGGACAGGTACTCGAAGAGGAAAAATTTGGGGTGAGTGGGACTGATTGAGTAGCTTTTCCAAAGAGCCGGCCCAGAAACGATGGGCCGAATGGCCTCCTTCTGTGCTGTAATCTATGAGCTATGATTCTTTCAGTCCCCAATTTGTCACTGTTAGCTGCTCTCCAACACTAGTATATCCAGTTGATGTCCACACCCCCCTCCCCCATTGTCGCAACATCTCATCTTGTCGCCTTCATCAAGTCTCGACTTGACTATTTCAATATTCACCGGACTCCCCAACTCCTCTCTACACACCATAGAGAGCTCCGCAGTCGGTATCCTCTCCCGCACAGTGTCCAGTGAGCCGATCGGCCCTACTCCTAGCTCAGCTCCACTTGCTCCCCACCTCAATCTGATCAGCCTCCCCGTTAGTTAATGAATTTTTCAGGCATTTCACTGACGGTGTCCAGAACATCATCCCTCCAACTTGCCCTCTCCCTCCCACCTTAAGCCCAATTTAAGCCTTACCTTAGCAAGGGTTATTATTATATTACTTCTGCTTACCTCTTGACTGTGTTTTCGGTCATCTTTTCTCCCCCTCCATCCTCCGCACAGGTGCCCTGCCAATTGTGAAAAGCACTTTGAGACATCCTCCTGATGTGAAGGGCATTGTAAATAATAATAATGATCCTTGCATTTTATACAGCGCCTTATCACATCTTCGAGATGTCTCAAAGCGCTTCACAGAATGTACTGTAAAGTAAAGTGACTGTATATTTTGTTGGTGAAACGCGGCAGCCAATTGCGCACAGCAGTGGTTTGAGTGACCAAATTATCATTTTATTTAACAACCAGATTCCTACTTACTGCTTACTACTACTTAGTACTTACTGGTAAACAGTGGCAAGTGTGTGAGTAAGTAAACTTGTTTAAGGTTTCAACCTGCCCAGGAATTGAACCCAGTTCTCTCGCTCGGGTAAGGACAGGATAAGCATTGTCTGTAAATAGTCTGTTAATTCTCTTAGTATAAGCTCACACTTGAAGTATAGCCACTTGAGTGAAGTATTAGAGGGCAGTTGACATTCATGAAAAAAACCTTGGTGTGAGAGCTGAGGGAGTGGAGTATAAATATAAATTTATTATTATTTTCATTTGCTTTTGGAGGGAATATTATCCCCAGAAAATAGATCTATCAATCAACTAACAACCAGGTTCCGATTTACTGCTAGGTAAACAGAGAGGCGTGTGTGCGGAGTAAGGAAAATTGCCAATGGTTTTGCCTGGAAATCGTACCCAGGTTCGCTCGCTTGCGGGGCAATGCCCGATACTACAGGACTCAACGTGTAACATATTAGTTAGACACTGGCTTCGCGTGCACAGTGTGGGGAGGGATTTTTTGAGCATTTTGAGGAGTGAGCTCGACCTATATTACTGATTTAGTCAGAATAAGTTATCAATCTGAGCAAGTGTTGCTGCTTCATTTTGGCCGATGAACTGTTTCTGCCACACTGGTATTTTAATGCAGAACAAAAAGTCCCAACTTCCCATTGTCAAATGATCTGTTTTTTGCCCCTCCCCCTCCCCCTCCCAACCCCCAACGAGTATTTCAGAAACCGTTTGGTTTTGCTGAACGGATATTCGACTGAATCTATTTACGTTGGTTTCACTGAAATTCTATAATAATAATCCTCGCATTTGACATAATACCTTATCAAGTTGTTGAAACGTCTTGAAGTGCTTTTCAGGATATACTGTAAAATGAAATTGACTGTATATTTTATGGCCAAACGTAGCGGCCAATTACGCACAGCAGAGTTCCACAAACAGTTGTGGATTTATTGTTTTTATTTATTTTGAAGGGATTTTTACCCCGGAAAGCAATCCGCCAAGCGACTAATAACCATGTTCCTACTTACTGTGCTCCAAGTTCATGTTTATTTCTAGGCAAACAGTGGAGTAAGGAAACTGGCCTATGGTTTTGCACTGCCCAGGAATCAAACTCAGGTCCTTTCACTTGCGAGGTGAGTGCTCTGACTACTGCACTACAGGACTCCAAAATCTCCCCATAAAACATAACTGAATCATAGTGACTGGAAACGCTGCTGATTTTGAGGAAACTCAGTGAATAGATTTTTATTGATGGGGTGGAGAGGGGAATTTCTGGCAATCCCATGATCTGCTGTGGTCAAATGTAAATTCCATCATAATGCCTGCCATAATTATTTCGCAATTGAATAATGCTTATTATCTTGAAACATCTCTCATCGGTGATGGAGTCTGACCTTGAGCCAGAGGGAGAAGGGGGTGGGGAGGTGAACACAATCAAAAAGGAAGGTCTTTATAAGGGGTTTGAAAGTGGGGATTTACAGTAAATTCTGTGAAGCGCTTTGAGGCGTGCTTCCAACGTGAAAGACACTGTATCAAATATAAATAGTATTATTATTTATTTACCGTTTCTGAACCTGCACTTGATGTTATTCATCATGTTATTTTTATACAAGGTAAAGTAACATTCTCTGTCTGCTGATTGTCTCCCATCAGTTTGCCAATTATTGAGGTCAGACCAATGGGTCTGGAGTTGCCAGGTATGATTTGAATATAGGAACCATATTTGCTTGCTTCCATTCTGCTGCACCCTCATCGGTGGTGTCTGACACCTTTGTGATATCTATCTGTGCTCCAATCATCTCCACCTGGCTCGGAGTCGTACTGCACCACTGTCAAGTGCTCTGGGACGCTGCCATGCGTGAGGGGCGCTGTATAAATGTAAGTTGTTGCTGTTGTTAGGCATCCTGGAGTACAGTTAATCTGTCCTGGTGTTAATTTGCTTGGCTTTCAGCACCTTGACTCATCCAATGTAAGGAAGGAAGTCTACATTTGTCCCGACATAGACAAATTTACTTGACTTGACACCACATTACTTTCAAAAAAAGGTTTTATTAACGTTTGAGCAGACAAATCAGCTACACAGTGTCCCTTATACAGATATACTATTATTATTATTATTAGATACTAGACAACAGACAGAATCACAATCATAGTTACCCGATTCGACTCTGGGCAACAGCAACAGCTTCTGGAACTCCCACAATCCACTCCCACTGGAGAAAGCCCTCCTTCCTTACGGGCCTCACTACTACTCCTCCTTTCACTTTTAATGGACGCTTTCTTCTTGGAGTAAATTCCCTCACCCCGTGTACATATCCGTAGATACAGCAGCATCGATATCGATTTCACTGGGCAGTGTGCTGACGCTCTGCACAACTCCAACTCTTTCAAAGTTTTTTGTCACTCAATCCACGACTGTTTGTGGGACGCTGCTGGGCCCAATTGACTGCTGCGTTTCACCCACAAAATATACAGTCAATCAATTCACTTCATAGTAAACTGCTGTTGTGCTTCAGTTGAGAATGGAACAATTTGGGTCAAAATCGGGGGGGTGGGGGAGGTGGGGGGGAGTAAAATCGCGAAGAGAAGCCCACCCCACGTAATATGCTTCTAAATGTCTTTCTGCATCAGAGTGCCCACAGGTTGGAATGTTGCACTTCTGGTAACTCAGCAGAAGTTACTATTTGCTCCTTCCCTCTTAGCCCCTCCAGCTCGCTCCACACTTTACACTTTTACGTCCTGCCTTAAAATCCACCCACCTCTTTGACCGTGCCTACGGTCACCTCTCCCCTTCCACCGTCCCCATTGCAATGAAACCAGCTGAAGATTCATACCACAGAATATAAAAGTATTACAGAGATACAGACCGGCGGGGGGGGGGAGAGATAAATATGTCATGTAATCCAAAACTGGGCTGATATTAATGGTTATTAATGATATTAATGGTTGCATATTCAGCCTGCATTGCCCGTAAATGTTAGTTAAATTAACAAAAGTCAATCCATTTCAAGCGTCTGTTCCGTTTGGGCAGGAGGTACTATTGTTGACTCGGTTGAGCATTTGTGCCAGAAGGCTTTGCTTATTTCCAATGTATAATGTGGTGTAGGGAGGGGAAGCGAGTTCTGCAGCTCGACAATATGTTTTGAGCCCTCAAACCTGTAAATTGTGCAAAAGTACAATAACAACACCCCAAGGCTGGTTTGGATAAAGAAGACCGATCCGCCCCACAGGTCACCAGTTGGACCGCCCTGACGTAAGGGATTCCAAGATACACAATGGCTTGTTAACTTGTTACCACATCCCAATGCACATGTTCTATTCATCCCGATTGCACCAAACTGCACCACAATTGCTAACCGCAGTCCCACGGTACAGAGCTCCAGTGCACCAAAACCTCATTCCATTCCAACAAGTCCAAACATTATGCAACATCAATTAGATAATTATTTGGGGAGGACAAGTTTGCAGGGCTATGGGGAGAGAGTGGGGAAGTGGAGTTGATTTGGAAGCTCTTTTCAAAGAGCCGGCACAGACACGACGGGCCGAATGGCCTCCTTCTGTGCTGTATAATTCTATGAACGTGCAGAGTGGGAATACAACATACCAATTGTGTCCCATTGCATTTGAGTTCCACATGCACAAAATGTCAGTGTAAAAGTTCAAATGCTTTCAATAACCAGCGGAAGGAAATTCTGTCAATTCTGCATCGTTGACACACCTGACAATGAATTCGGTAAGACTATATTTAGTCCTAAGAACAAAATGTGTTGCATCAGATGCATAACTACTGATGTAACCAGACCCAGCTATAAATTGATCACAATAGAAACTACCTGGTAATCCAAACATACGGTTAGTTCTGACTCGAGGTAACGTTTACAGAAAAGAACACATTAAATCACTTGCAAACTAGTATCTGTAATTCAGAAAATTCTACCAAACAGTTCAGGTTCCTACAACAACAAAGTTGACTTAATCTTAACAACTACACTCAGCTTGTTGTTTTATTTGTGTGCGCGTAAAATGAAAAATGAAGGAGAAATTTGGCTAACTATTTCTCTGTAATACAAAGAAAGTCAGTAATAATAATAATCCTTGCATTTGGAGTCCTGTAGCTCAGTGGTTAGAGCACTCGCTTTGCAAGCGAGAGACCTGAGTTCAATTCCAGGCAGAGGGCGAAACCTTGGGCAAGTTTCCTTACTCCACACGGAGCCTAATAATAATCCCTCCAAAAACAATAACAAATTGGTCATTTTCAATCTACGACTGTTTGTGGGACATTGCTGTGCGCAATTAGCTGTCGCGTTCGCCCACAAATATACAGTCAATTCACTTTACAGTATATTCTGTGAAGCGCTTTGGGACGTTGAGAAGACGTGAAAAACGCTATATCAAATGTAAGGATTATTATTATTATTTGAGAAAGTGCCTGATCACATTTTTGAGACGTCGCAAAGTGCTTTACAGATTATACTGTACAGTGAATCAACTGTATATTTTGTGGATGAAAAGCGCCAGCCAATTGCGCACAGCAGCGTCCCACACACAGTCATAGATTGAGTGACCAAATTATTATGCTTTTTTAAAAAGGGATTATCACCCCCCGAAAAGCGATCTGCCAATCGACTAACAACCAGGTTCCTATTGACACTGTTAAGTAAACAGAGGTGTGTGGAGTGAGGAAAGTTGCCCAACGTTTCACCCTGCGCGTGAATTGAACCCAAGTCTCTCACTTGCGAGACGAGTGCTCTAACCACTGAACTACAGGACTCAAAAGTCAAAAGACTTCACAAACGCTTTGGCCGCGCGTTCAACAAGTCCCCGTATTTCACACAAATAAACATTTTGAAATATTTAAAAATTGAAGATTAGTCCAATGGTTTTGCATTCCTGCTATTTTGGACTATGAACAACCATTAACTTTTCTGGCCAATACAAGCGGTGAAAAAAACACAGTAACCAGTTGCTTTTCTTTGATGTACTTACAGCCCTATACGTGTACAACAAAAAGCAGTCAGGTTAAGAGAGGAACGTAAAGCGAATTCATCAAATTCCATTTCCTCCCATTGTTTCTATCTCTTGATTATATTCTCATGGATCTGTGAATTTTTCTGGAAAGAGGTGTCCGTACCACTGGAGAAATGTCCAGAATCTACGCTGGACTGATTGCTGTCCAGATCCTCCTCTGTATTCCCTTCAGGTTGGGTATCAGCTGTGTTTGAAAATGATTTGTGATCTAGCTTTGTGACTATGAGCACTGTGGTTATTTCTGATCGAGATACAATTGAGAGTTTGTCCCAGTGATCTTCGTGCAATTCTTCCTTGTCCAGTGCTGCAAATATGGACTGTTGAGATGGCTCAGTCAAGTACTGCAAAATATAAAATACCTGCGTCAGTAAAACAAGGATGAACTCATTCAAATGCTTCCTGTGTGGAATCCTGTAGCGTATTGGTTAGAGTAAGCGAGAGGACCCGGGTTTGATTCCTGGGTGGGGTGGAACATTTGTCGAGTTCCCTCTGTTTACTTAGCTATAAGCAGGAACCCGGTTGTTAGTCGATTGGTGGATCACTTCTCTAGGAGTAATAATCCCTTTAAAAATAAATAAATAAAAAATAGGGTGGATAGATGTTTGTTAGGTCAGGGTATCTAGCGTTACGGGGCAAAGGTGGGTATTTGGGTATCAGCCATCATCGAATAGAATGGCGGAATAGGCTCAAGGGGCAGAATGGCCTCCTCCTGTTCCTATGTTCCTAATAATTTAGTCGCTCAATCCATGAATGTTTGTGAGGTGCTGTTGGGTGCAATTGGCTGCCACGTTTCACCCCAAAAATACAAAATTTTGTGGACAAAACACTGCAGGCAATTGTGTACAGGAGTGTCCCACCATCAGTCGTGGATTGAAGTGCCCAAATTATTATTTCTTTTTTGTTGAGGCGATTATTAACGCTGGAAAAGCAATCCACCAATCAACTAACAACCGGGTTCCTACTTGCTGCTGGGTAAACAGAGGCGCGTGTGTGGAGTAAGGAAACTTGCCTAAGGTTTTGCCCTGCCCGGGAATCGAACCCGATTCCTCTCGCTTGTGAGGGCAAGCGCTCTAATCGCTGAGCTACAGGACTCCAAAGAAAGGTCTGAGGCAGTCAAGTGAACAAGAGCACACACGGGCACCTAATCTGGCGTTCTGTAGCTCGGGGGTCACCAGCAATTAACAGCAACAACCTGAACTGGTAAAGATAAATCACTTGTAATAAAAAATTGTTCATACTTCTCGTATGTGTGAAGGGAAACTGTAGGACGGATACATGATGCGTTTGATGGTCCTGTGCACGAAGAATAGAAAGGCAAAGCACCCCACAGTCACCAGCAGGACAGAAAACAACGAGACAAAAAGAAAGCTGGCCGCTTTCAGAGCTCTTGTTTTGGCTGCGTATATAAAAAAAAACACAAATTGTAATCACAAGGGGCCGAGAATACAAGAATTCAAAACACAAGATAATAATAATAATATTAATGATAATAATAATCCTCGCATTTGATATAGCGCCTTATCACGCCGTTGAGACAAAAACAACATTTGCAAAGCTCCTTTTACGTCAGGAGGATGTCCCAAGGCACTGGACAGTCAGGAATCCACACCCGATTTGTGGGCGAAACCCAATTGTGCAATGCACCGCCCCACAAACACTTGGACATTCAAGTGACCAATTTATTATTTTTCAGCCTCTCGAGCCTGTTCCACCATTCTATAAGATCATGGCTGATCTGTGCCTCAACTCCAAATGCCCACCTTTGTCCCGTATCCCTCGATACCCTGACCTAACAAACATCTTATTTGGGGCGCTTTGGGACGTCCTCCCGACATGAAAGGCGCTCTGTAAATGTAATTTTGTTGTTGTTATTGATATATTTTTCTTGAAGGTGATCCGCCAATCGACTAACAACCAGGTTCCTACTTGCTGCTGGGTAAACAGAGGCGTGTGTGTGGAGTAAGGAAACTTGCCTAAGATTTCGCCCCAAAATAAAATACAAGTAGATTTAACAGTCTTACCATTTGCAGAGGTCTGGTTACAAAGAATAGAACTGCTTTGCCCAAGGCGAAAAGGGTTTTTGATGTAAGATTGCACTCTCAAGCAGTAGGTAGTCCAAGGCTGGAGTTCTGATAGAACTGTTACTCCAGTAAAAGATTTATTATAAACCTGAAAAAAAAATATTTTTTAAATATAAAGAAGTATTTTGCATTTTATCATGTGTCGCAAGAAAAAATAAACAGAATTACAAATGTAATAATAATCCTTGCATTTAATGTGGCGCCTTATTAAGTTGTTGAGACGTCTCAAAGCGCTTCACAGTATATACTGTAAAGTGCAGTGACTGCATGTTTTTGTATCTAGGCGCCTACAAAGTTAATGCAATTATAATGCAGTGGTTTGTGTTCATAGAGACCAGACTCTCTGCGTTATAATGAGACACTCTTTAAAAATGGCCAACAGATGAATTGACTGCGCATTTTTTATTACCCCTGGAAAAGCAATCCGTCAAAAGACTAACAACTGGGTTCCTACTTACAGCTAGGTAAACAGAGCCGCTTTGCCTTGCCAGGAATCAAACCCAGGTCCTCTCATTTGTGAGGCAAGTGCTCTAACCAATACATTGTGTATTTGTGAGTGAAACACACTCGAGCTATCAACAGGGATACAGACTCAGATCTGCCTTCACATTGTGCACTCTGTGGTCAATATTGCTTCTTGCACAAAGTAAGTGATGTCAGTGCTTCTTGCAAATATAGCGGGTGTGCATAGGAAGGAATGTTGACATTTTTTCGTGTTTTGGTTAAAAGGGGCTGCTGAGATATTGGACGCAAACAACTGGATTACAAAGGGGTTATTTGCCCTATATATTTGCCTTATATAGTTATGAATGCAAACTGTGATGCGGATCATTCTATTTAAAGGGAACTTTTTTTTAAACAGTATTTGTTTGCCAAACATTCATCACATTTGGAGTCCTGTAGCGCAGCAATTAGAGCACTCGCCTCGCAAGCGAGAGGACGTGGGTTTGATTACCAGGCAGTCTGGGAACTTAGGAAGGTTTCCTTACTCCATACGACTTTGCAGGAAGTAGGAACCTGATTGGTAGATGATTGGCAGATCGCTTTTCTGGGAGGAATAAATGCTAAAATTTAATTTTAAAAAATAATAATTTGGTCACTCAATCCATGACTGTTTGTGGGATGCTGCTGTGCACAATTGGCTGCCGCGTTTTTCCCACAAAATATGCAGTCAATTCATTTTACAGTGTATCCTGTGAAGTGCTTTGAGACGTGATAAGGCACTGTATCAAATGTAAGGATTATTATTATTATTATTATAGGATACGAATGACATCAAAGCCCACGCAAGGCACATTTGCATTTTGCAAATGATGCATTACTCCCTCTCCAATGGCAATGGCAATATCCCTTTTTAAATGTACCTTGGTATCTTCTGTGTCTTTCCAATAAAATACCCAGTAAGCCAAATCAGGATACATCATTTGCATGGACGTTCCTTCTTCTGTCACAGGGTCGAAAACGCTGACTTGCAGTTGACCTAAGAGAGATTCCACCTGCACCATGGCTGGCCCAATCACGGCTGAACAACAAAGGAAATAAAAATAGGAAATCCAGTGTTAATAATAATTTGCATTTGATACAGAGCCTTATCACATCCTCGACACGTCTCAAAGTGCTTCACAGAATACAGTGTAAAGTGCGCGGAAACAAATTTAAATTATGTCACACAAAAATGTTATATGAATTCAAGTCACAGTTTTTAAACTTTGTCCTATTTATTTTTTTGACATAAATAACAAGCTCCTCTTCAGAGTTCTTGCATTCAATACCATTCTTGCATTTAATATAGCGCCTTGTTACCTCTTTCACAGGATTTAGTGTGCAGTTACTGTACATTTTGCAGCTGACATGCCGTTTTATACCTTTGGGATATGTCTGTTCTTGTCTGGTACTAATTTTCTTAAAACTAACAGATATTTGAAAATGTGAGCTTTTCAGGTTTACAGTTTGAGTCAGAGTGAGAGGACAACAACAACAAATTGCATTTACACAGCGCCTTTTATGACGGGAGCAAGTCCCGAGGCACTGGACTGTCAGGGATTTGGACCCGAGCTGGGGGGTTGGGTTCAGGTGGGATGGAGGGCAGGGAGGGTAGGCGTAGGAGGGTGTCAGTCGGGTGGTCAAAGAAGAGGGTCTTGAGACATCCCTTCAAGGAGGTAAGAAAGGGAGCGAGGCGAAGGGACTGTGGGATGGTGTTCAAAATGTTGGGGGCAGAGAGGCTGAAGGCTGGCAGGGGAACGAGGAGCAGGCCAGAGCCTGGTGAGCAGAGGGAGCCGACAGGCCAGTAAGGGGTTAGCAGATCACAGAGGTAGGAAGGAGCCAATCGACTACCAACTGGGTTCCTACTTACTGCTGGTAAACAGAGGCATGTGGAGTAAGGAAACTTGCCTAACATTTCGTCCTGCCCGGGAATCAAACCCAGGTCCTCTCGCTTGCGAGGCGAGCATTCTAACTGATACGCTACGAGACTCCACCATAACTCCTATCACGGTGACCTTGCTATAACAGGCTATAGGTTAATCGGCATTGTATGAGATTTGCTTACAGTCTCTATATGGAGAGAAAGCGTTTGCTTCAATCCATTCAGAAGTTTGGTTTCCACGTTCAGCTCTGACTCTTATGAAGTATGTCGCAATGAAGGCTAAATATTCTAACAAATTGCATTCTGTTTCGGTGATGTTTGTACAGTTCTCTGCCTCGGTCCAGTTTTGGTCATTACGTCTCTCGAATAGCCTGGAGAAAGAAATAAGACTGAGATAGGATACAAACCCAGCAAAGCCCAAACAATAGAACATAACTTTTTGCATTTGATGAAGCGCCTTATCACATCTTTGAGACGTCTCAAAGCGCTTTACGGAATATACTCTGAAGTGAATTGACTGTGTATTTGTAGGCGAACGCGGCAGCCAATTGCGCACAGCAATGTTCCACAAACAGTCGTGGATTGAGTGACCCAATTATTATTATTTATTTTGAAGGAATTATTGTCCCCGGAAAAGCGATCCGCCAATTGACTAACAACCAGGTTCCTACTGACTACTAGGTAAACAGAGGCGTGTGGAGTTAGGAAACAGTTTATCTTTATTTACTGTCAAAACCCCGCATAAGGAGACTCATGTGGAGTATAAGCACTGATGTGAACTGTGGACTGATGTGGTTAAGGTGAATGGCCTGTTTCCATGCTGTACAGTCTATATAAATCTATATTAATTTGCCTCTAAAGACAAAGTGCTCTTCATGAACCTCGCGCTGAGTAACGTAATGAAATCTAAAGGTTCGTGTTACACTTCCCCACCTCACTCCTTTCACTGCCCGCATGAAATTTCGTAAGAGATTTAACGTAACATTTTGAAGGAAGCCATGAATTTTTCATTTCACGACTGGGAAGAAATAATAATAATAACAATAACAACAATCCTTGCACATCACCTTATCATGTCGAGCCTTCTCAAAGTGCTTCACAGGATATATTGTGAAGTGAATTGACTGTATCTTGTGGGCAAAATTCCACCTGGCTCTAGATTTATTTTGTTCATTGAGCATTTCAGAGTCTAGAATTTGACACCTTAAGAAAAGAGGAATTTGCTAGGGGAAAGGAGACCAAAGTTCAACAATTTCGCCTTCCACCATCTAATTGCGTACAGCAGTGTCCCACAAATAGTCGTGGATTGTGGGACCAAATTATCATTATTATTTTTTTTGAAGGGATTATTACCCCCAGAAAGCATTCTGCCAATTGACTAACAGCCGGGTTCCTACTTAACGGCACAGACTGCGTGGGTCGAATGGCCAGTTTTCGTGCTGTACAATAAATCTATTTTAATCTTTAAGTCAAAGCACATTCTCTTACCCTTGGTACTGTACAGAGTAAGTCACACGTTCATCATGAAAAGGAATGGAATTCCACTTGAGAATATGTTTCAGGTTGACGGAATCGATGGTCACATTTCCTGGTGTAGGTAATTCTCCGAGCACTAGATACAAGAATAAATATGAAAAGTACAATAAAAATCCTTGCATTTGACACATAGTGCCTTATTATGTCGTCAAACCGTCTCAAAGAGGTTCACAGGATTTTACGGTAAAAGTGCAGTGGCTGTGTATTAGTGACAGCTGAATTGCACAAGGCAATATCCCAGCGATTTTATCTGGAGTTTTGTTGGCCAGGACACCCGAAGAGAGAAACTCCCTTCTCTTGTCGGATAGTGCCATGGAATCTTTAACGTCCACCTGAACAGGCAGACGGGGTCTCAGTTTAAGGTCTTATCCAAAGGACGACATCTCCAACAATGCAACACTTCCCCTGGTACCACATCGGAATGTCATCTTAGATAATTATAATCATAATAATAGTAATCGTTGCATTTGAGACGTTGAGACGTCGAGAAGCACTTCACAGAGTACACTGTAAAGTGAATTGCCTATATTTTGCGGACGAAACCCGGCAGCCAATTGCGCACAGCAGCGTCCCACACACAGGCCAGGATTGAGTGACCAAATGCTTTTTTTTAAAGGAATTATTACCCCTGGAAAAATGATCCGCCAATCATCTAATCATCTGGGTTCCTATTTACTGCTGGGTAAACAGAGGTGCATGGAGTAAGGACACTTGTCTAACGTTTCGCCCTGCCCGGGAATCGAACCCAGGTCCCCTCACTCGTGAGGCAAGTGCTTTAACCGATACGCTACAGGTCACCACAATAAGCTTCTGTGTAAATAAAAACGGAAAATCCCTTAACTTCTCGCTGTTTATTTAGAAAAAGATCCTAAACTGATGCCCTGTGGTTGGTTATCCTCTCCATTGATCAGTGCAAATATGTTCTCCTTTTCGGTTTCAACCAAAAAAAGGTTTGAGTTTTTTCCTTCACTCTTCACAATTTTGAAAACCCCCACAAGCTGGTTGTTGCCTCCTGACAGCCCCAGACAGATAACGACCCCGGATGATCAGAGCGAAGATTTTTTTTGAAGCAGGATGAGAGAGAACTGGCTCCAGCCTCCTGCTTGTCCCTCGTGACCGCCGTTCCACCATCAGTGGCTGAAAGCGCAGAAACTTTGGAACACTCTTCCTCTATCCCTCCTCCACCTTGCCCCCTCCTTCCCCCATCTTCAGGTCGCGCCTGAAGACCTTCCTCTTCGATCGTGGCACCCCCACCCCGTGCTCCGTCACTGTCAAGCGCTCTGGGACACTACCCCACATATAGGGCCCTACATAAATGCAAGTTGCTATTATTGTGACACATTACAGTAAGTGCAGAGAGTGTGGCAACCCTGGTTTTACAGTAAATGGCTGCGTTGCAAACTCCTCACGAGATTCAGTTCTTCTTTGACTTAATGCCCCTCCCGTCCCTCCCCCGACAGATTGTTGATCTGGTTTCACCCTGAATACCTCCTGTTTTTACGAATCACTGAGTGCTGCGAGAGCTGCTTCAGACCACCAAAAGTTCACAGTTATTTCCTGTCGGTTCAGAAAACAGTTATGGTTGCAAATCTGCTGTCACGGGGCTTGCAAGTGACAGGCACAGCAGGTACTTTACTGAGGCTGTCTGTGGTGGTGGGGGAAGGAGTGGGGCCTGCAAGATAAGCTGGAAGCACATTTTTATACTATCTTATTAATGATAATAATCCTTGCATTTTATACAGCGCCTTAATCACGTCTTCAAGACGTGTAATTTGTGGGCGAAATGCAGCAGTCGATTCTGCACAACAGTGTCCCACAAGCAGTCGTGGATTGAGTGACCAAATTTCATAGTTTACTTATTTTATTGTTTGAAGGGATTATTACCCCCGGAAAAGCGATCCGCCAATCGACTAACAACCAGGTTCCTACTTACTACTTATTTATTATTATTGAAAACAGAGGTGTGTGGAATAAAGAAACTTGCCCAACGTTTTGCCCTGGCCGGGAATCAAACCCAGATCCTTTCGCTTGCGAGGCGAGTGCTCTAATTTGATGAACCCTTTTGTCTTGTCAAGAGAAAATAAAGACACTCCTCAAAGAACCAGAGGCCGAGAATACACCCAGTGTACTTCTAAGAATTAATAGAAATCTTTAGGGCAATTAAATGATTAGTCATAAGGGAAATAAGAGGTACAGTACTGAGATAAAAATGCCACAATTCATAACAGATTTGATGTCACAATTAACAGTAGGTTGGTTAGGTTATCACTGATTGTTAGGATCACCCAAGTTGGGAAAAGTTCATAGAATCATAGAATCTTACAGCATAGAAGGAGGCCATTAGGCCCATTGTGAAAATGCTATTCAATTAGTCCCACTCCTCCAAACTTTCCCCATAGCCTTGCATTTTTTTTCTTGTCAAGTACTTAACTAATTCCCTTTTGCACGTTATTACTGAATCGCTTCCACCACCATTTCAGGTCTGCGTTCCAGAGCATAAAAACTCTCTGCTTAAAAACAATCTCCTCAGCTCCCCTCTGGTTCTTTTACCAATTATCTGTGTCCTCTGGTTACCGACGCACTCGCCAGAGGAAAGTTTTTCCCTATCTGCTCTATCAAACCCCCTCATTATCTTGAATGCCTCTATTAAATCCTCCCCTTAACCTTCTCTGCTCTAAGGAGAACAATCCCAGCTTCTCCTGCATCTCCACGTAACATTACTCCCTAATCCCTGGTACCATCCTAGTAAATAGTTCAGTAACCCTCTCAATCTCTGAGCCACTCAATTTACTTGTCAGACTGTGGAGGAAACTGCCCCGGCCCCTCCATTGATAGTTCATTGCACATGAGAACTGACATTTCACTAAACAACACATGACATTTACACGGCGCCTTTCACATGGGGAGGACGTCCCAAGGTCCTGGATGGTCAGGGATTTGTACCCGAGCTGGGGGTTGGGATCAGGAGGTGGTGGAGGGCGGGGACGGTTAGGGGTAGGAGGGTGGGCGAAGGCCGGTCTAAGAGAAGGGTCTTGAGATGGGCCTGGAAATGAGGTAAACACTCGTTTCACTTGTAGCTTTTGAGGGAAACGATTCCCGTTATTGACAACATCTCGGCTTTCTGCCTGAACTCCAGCGTTTGAGCTCCAGTCTGAAACATGTCGGCTTGGCTCATTTTTGGTGGCACTCTTGCCTCTAGATCACAATCACAATCTGGCTTTCAACCTCCACATTGGGGAGGACAAATTTGCAGGGCTAAGGGGAGAGTGGGGGAGTGGGAATGATTTGGGCAGCTTTTTCAAGAGCTGGCATGAACACGATGGGACGAATAGCCTCCTTCTGTGCTGTATAATTCTATGATAATTCTTCATTGAGACTTGAGATTCACGGACTAGGCTGACACTCAGAGCAGTGCTGTGAGTGTTGTGCATTGTCAGAGGTGCCATCCTTCAGATCAGACATTAACAAACCGAGGTCCTATCTGCCATGACACTATTCCTTCAGAGAAGAGAGCTTCTACCAGTGACCAGGCCGACAAAGTAAATTGGTGTTCTGTGTTTTTGTTGGGATGTTGCTACTGCGTAGAAATTGTTCACAAATTACACAATTTCTACACTTTTTCAGCAAGTTCCTATGAAGCACTTTGAGATGTTGTGGAGTCCTGTAGCTCAGTGCTTAGAGCACTCGCTGTGCAAGTGAGAGACCTGAGTTCAATTCCAGGCAGAGGGCGAAACCTTGGGCAAGTTTCCTTACTCCACACAGAGCCTAATAATAATCCCTCCAAAACAAAACAATAATAAATTGGTCATTTTCAATCTACGACTGTTTGTG